>NC_090938.1:476741885-477047714 GCF_040938575.1 Ambystoma mexicanum
ACTTCTAAATGGGTGGCTTCGACCCTCCTCCATCCCCAACAGCCTCATTGCCTTCACCTTTCTTCTGCGTGGGCACCAGACACTGCCTTCTTCTGCCTCCTTATCAAGAGGTAGATGCGTGGCACTGTGAAAACTGACAACAGGCTGCGCATCGCTCAGTTTGCCTGTTGGCATGCCCTAAAATAAGTTACCGTGGTCAACCCGCCTGGATTTGACGAATCGTGAATCGGTCCTGGTGGGTAAACCCAATAATATTCAAGAAGAGGCAATGTGACATCCATTGTAGTACACGGAGGCACACCCAACTGTACTAATTCAAGATGGATTAATCATTGTTAATTCAAATAGAGACATCAACCAGTGCTAATTTAAGTGATATTCAACTCTGTTAATCCGAGACACACACCAGCTGTTTTATGGGCCACCATCCTCTGCCAGCCATGAATATGTGCTACCCCAATATACATACGTCTGTGCTAACTCAAAAACCACCCAACTGCGTTGATTCAAAATACTCAGGCTCTGCTAACTCAAGATACAATGAGTTCTGCCAAAACAGAGCCAACCGTACTCATTCAAAAGGCAACCGTCTGTGCTGCTCCCAGAAACCTCCATCCGCAGGATTGCAAGGGGCATTCATCCATGGCACTCCAAGAGACATCCACAGATGGCAATCCAAGGATCCTCCATCGGCTCTGTTTCAAGAGACATCTGCCAATATCTGCTCTATAGACAGCCATCTGTTATAATTAAGAGGCACCCAAATGGTCTAATAGAAGCAAAATCAATGTATGTTAAACCAAAAGACATATATAAGAGACACCAACCTGTGCCAGTCCAATAGAAATATAGCTGTGCCAAAGCTTGAAACGGCGTTCCATGCCAAATCAAGAGAAAAGCTATTGTGCCCAGCTATGAGGAACTCTGCTGCTCCAATCCAAAATGAATTCAGGTGTGCTAGTCCAATGGGCACCCACCTGTGCGAGTCACAACACACTCATATGCACTCAACCCAGCACCCACCGAGCTATTCCAATCCAAAACGCATCTGTCTGAACTATTTTGAGAGACACCTAGCTGTATAACCCAAATGAAAGCCAGCCGTGCCCATTCAAGGGGCATCCTGCAGTGTTCATTCAGAAGACATCTGACTTTCAAAGAAACACCCAGCAGTGCCAGTCCACCCTGCATCTTGATGTGTAAGCCACATATCATGTAACTTTGCCAATTCTGGAGACATCTGACTGCAAGAATCCAAAAGACCTCTTGCTGTGCCAAGTCGGCCATCAACACTGTAGGCATCCATGCAGCTCTGCTGATCCAAGAGACAGCAAGCTGTGCCCATGAAGGAGGGATCCTGATGTGTCACTAGAAGAAACAGAAAACTCTGCCAATCAAAGAAGAGAACTCGCACTACTATTTCAATAGTGATTACTAAAACTAAGGACTTCCAGCTGTGCTAATGCAAGGAACAGCCAACTCAACTAATTCCAGTGGCATCCCGCTGCTGCAGTGCAAGATACATCCAGCTGTGATAATACAGGAGTTGTGCCAATCTCAGAAACCTCCAACTGTGCCATCACGCAACTCGTCCAGCTGTCCCATCACACATAGCTGCACCAAACTAAGAGGATGCACCTATGGCATCACACATACCCTGCTGGTCTGATCTGAGAGACAAAGAAGGTAGTTATGTGAAGGCAGGGTTTTAGCTGCACCAATCCAGGTGCCAGTCAGTAGGTAATCCAATCTAGGCAGCACTCTAATGTGGCTAGTTTCTAGCCAACAGTGCCAATCCAGGAGCTATCCCACTGTGGCAATCCAGATTCTAAGATCCTGTACCAAACCGAATGTCTGGGAGTGACAAGCCTTTAGTAGACAACTGTCATTTCTAGACATGTCTTCTAGCCGGCATGCCTACACCATCCTTAGAATCACCTGCTCCCATCAGGCAGTACTCCCAACTCCAATATGCCAAGGTAATAAGCCCATACACAGATCTGTGGCAGTCCCACTGTTGTGAAATTACCTAATTTATGAACTTGTTTGCGCTACACGTCTCCCTTGTCTTTTCCACAGACTTCAGCTGTTTTCCTGAATGGGACGGAATCATTTGCTGGCCTTCAGCCATGAAGAACCAGCTCGTGAGCGTGCAGTGTCCAGAGTACATCTACGACTTCAACCACAAAGGTAATTGCACGTATCCTGCTTCTGAGTTCCCAACCACCAACTAGGCCTTGACTTGCCGCGTCCAGGCCTGACTCTCTAACTCATTTTAATGGACCAGCATGCAGTCTGAGTGTTCACTGACTGGGCTGTGAGTTCTGTCCCTTGTTTTCAGATACCCATTGACATCAGATTAGATGTGTTTGCATCAATTGAAAAAAATGTCTAACACATCATTATAAAGCTTCTCTGTTCAGGGTCAGTGGAGACGCAGATAATGTGCTGTACCTTCTCATTGACTCGAGGAAGACCTAAAGTTGAATTAAGATGGTTTGTGTAAACTAGATGCAGATAAGACATTTTCAGCAATTTCTTGGGGGCAGAGTGGGCTTTGGCAGAGTAAGATCGGTGTTGCGGCTATAAAGATGTGTATTCACTATTGAGTGTGATTATAAGGTTTTTTGGATATTTGGAGATTGTGAAGGCTTTGAAATAATATATCATGGTTTGGGACACACAGAATCTAATAATTAGGCCTTATAGGCTGAGGATAATGACCCACCCCAAGTTATTGCCTGGGGCAAAGCTGAGGGCTACAGTGTGGAAAGAGTCATTATGTCAAACATTAATACTCCCTCCCCAAGGTCTATAAGGCCATGGAGTTCTGCAACTAACTAGAAAAACGATTTTGTTGTAGGAAAAATAATGAGAACACACAGGTAACTTGAACTGTTGGGTTCATGAATGTGAAATTAGCAGTAATTAACTTTACTATTTTTGTTTGTTAATTTTGGAAATTGCACTGCACATTCTCCTCTCTGGAGTTACATAACTAAAGACATTTCTTTCTGTATTGTTCGTCACGTTGTATCTCAATAATAACATATTAAGGGGCGGAGACCCTCTATTTTGTGAGGGGGCCTGACTCTAGAGGGTTAAACAGGAATATCAAAGAGGATTAGAGTCAAAGGCTACCCTTGTCATTGAGGCAGGGGGAGGTCACCTTTGTGTTAGCAGTGGAGCTAGATTGATATATGCTAGCTCATAGAGATCCCCAGGAGCAAAAATTAGTAATAGTACTAAATTTTGTCGTAAAAACAAGGTGTAATTTTAACAAAAGACACATATTTACACAAATAGACAAGTGCCTCGGGTGGCACGTGAGGTATTCATGGCACAGAGACGACATGTAGCTATGGGAGATTGAGATCTGATAGCCAAGATTTCCCTGGTATGGAGCAGGTTTAGGAGGGTTCTCATGAAGAGTTTTCTCAGCTCCTTGTCTGCACATTTTTCACAGTACTTCAGCGGCGTTTTAAATTTATTATGGCCAGGTGGAAGATGCTTTAGTAACTTGTAGGCCAGGATCTTTTCATTGGTGGTGATCCAGTCTTGCTACTCCATTTTGGTCTTCACTCTGTCCGGATTTGTAATCAGGAGTTCTTCTCTACAGGCTATCTCTTCCAATTTTCCTTGGAGTTTTCTTACCCAGTTGTTGAGTGGTTTGCATCCCCCGCTCTTTATTTCGTCGGCTACCACCTGGAAAACTGGGAGAGTATTCGTCAGCAGAGTTTTTCTATACAACTGCATTGCACTTTGCTCCACCACTGACGCTAGAGACACCAGGCCCAAGTCTCGCCGAATTGCCGCCATAGGTGCTGACTTTGGAAGTCCCAGGACTAACTTCCACAGAAAACCTTCAAGCTGGACCCAGATTTCCGTTGGCAAATTTAAATTGGCACTCATTCCGTATGTTAATGCTGGCACGACTTTGGATTTGTAAAATTGCAGTGCCGGGATCCACGAAAATTTTCCACATTTTTAATCCACGGCTCTTGTTTGTGCCGTCAGATTTCTTGTTTTGTCCCATAGGGATTTCTGCATGCTGTTTTCTTTCAAGGAGTTATCGATCCATACACCGAGGTATTTATATTCTTTTACCACTTCAATTTTTTGTTTTCTAGGAACCACGCACAAGAGACTTTACCTTCATTTATTGATTTTGAAAAAAGGAGGACTTTTGTCTTCTGTTTGTTAATTTCCAGGTTGTTGTTTTTCATATAAGATGTCAGGTTCGATAATTGACGTTGAAGTCCTATTTTGGTCTGATCCATGAGTATAAGATCGTCAGCGTACCACAATCTGGAAACTTTGCTCAGTCCAACCTTAGGAGGGAAGGATCGAATTTTGTTTTCGGAGACTTGGAAATCTCCAATGAAGGCGATAAAAAGCGCTGGTGCCAGTGGGCAGCCTTGCTTGACCCCTCGTTATAAATGATGTTTGAAAGTTGACCTTGTTGGCTCAATCGGACACGCATCGATGTTGCTGTGTGTAAAGCCATTATTGGTTCAAGCACCGGTGGAGGACAATTCCAGGTTCTTAATTTTGACCAAAGTTTACTGCGGTTCACCATGTAGAAAGCCTGCGAGAGGTCCTCTAGTGCCAGATGTACCTTTGGAGCGCCTGATTTCTCTTTAGATTTTATGATGTTTAAAACTAGTAAGTTGATTGCCGTACAGGCTCCCTTCTGAAATCCTGTCTGAAACACATCGGTGGAGGGTGAACCTCTGGCCCATTTTTGAAAATGCGAGAGCAGCAGTGTCACGAAAATGTTACCAATGATGTCCAGCAGGGCAATTGGCCTATAGTTGGCCGGGCTTTCTCTGCATCCTTTTTTGAAGATTGGGACCAGTACTGCTTCTGTCCACGATTCTGGAATTTGTTTTGATTTTTGACAGTGGTTGAAGATTTCGCTAATTACTGCTGCCCATTCTTCTGGATGTCTTTTGAGATCAATGTTTGTCAGGCCATCATGGCCCGGGGCTCTCGAGGACTTAAGTTTGACAATTACTCTGATGGTGTCATCTACATCTGTTAGAGATATCCAAGGTTCCTGACTCATCAATATTTCCTTCACTTCAGGAATTGAGGGGGGACAAAACAAGTCAGTAAAGTGGGTGACCCATTTTTGTTCAGAGACGGCATTTGAGAGTAACGGGGCCTTCTGGCCGTTTATGCTCTTCAATAAGGTCCAGAAGTCTCTTGTGTTTCTGGAGGCCCAGGTGTTCAACATGGCTCCAGCGTCATTTTGATAAAAAGTCAAACTGTAGTGTTTAAACCACGATTTGTAGTGCTTCGCTCCCTTGTAATATGCGATCCAAGCCTCTTCAGTTTGGTGGCGAAGTGCAATATTTTTCAAGGTTCTCATTTCACGGCGCTTCACGACCACCTTTCGATCGAAGGTGTGGTTGTGTCGTGGCTGTTTCCGTTTCTTTCCTGTGAAACTCACCCTATGGGGAGACAGTAGAGGTAAATAACCAGGTCTCTTGGTAACTGAACCCGGTAATGTTGACCCTGGATCCATAATTTGTTTTTCTTTTATAGTTCTTATATTTCCTGAAGTGAGGCGAAGCCGGGTTTTCTGCTTGTTTGATTCGACGGCCGGTGAATAGAATGGCTTTTCGGGGCACAAGCCCCGCCCAAGACATCAATAGAAGGTTGTGGTCACTTTCAATTGTTTTCTGTACCTTGAATGAAAGAGGGGTTTCAATCAGCCGGTATCCCTACTCTGGACCAGACTGCCCACCTGGCACATCTCTGAGGGATACTCCCCTAACTGGCGCGGACCTCAAACCTTTGTGTCATGGCAAAGTGGAGTAAAATGCGGCTGAACCCACGGAGTTGATTCTCTCTCTTTCCCCTATCCTGTGATTTAATTTATTGTACTATGTTTTGGATTATCTGTAATATTGTGATAGGATGTACTTTGATGGCCCGATGGCCGAATAAACCTAATGATGATGACTGAAGTATTGGTATGTGGAGGGTCCAGAAATCTTACTTGTTTTAAATTCTGCAATTTGTTCCCTCTTCGATACCATTTGATTTGCTTAAAAAACTTGTTTTAGTCATAACGACTGTGTTGGAGCTTTCCCCTGTCTGTTCACTACCAGCACCCTGAATGTGAATTGGTCTTACACTGTCACTGTCTGCATCTGAACTTCCCTGAGAGGTTCCCGGTGTGCTGCCCCTGGATGGTTTATTTCTTTCATCATGTTTAGTTTGAAATGTGTATACCCTATCCATCCTATAGACTTGATCATTACTAAACACTTTACGTCACTTGCTCAATTTTACTTCATCCTGGTGTTGTTTCAAAATATTATCCATTGTTTTGTATTTTTTCTTTTTCAATTCTTCTATGTTCCCTGTCTGTGTTCTCAATCGGTAGTTCAATAATTTTATTTGAGCTATGATTCAAATTTTGTTCCCAATTCTCTGCTACATATGTATCATAGGGATTGTTGAAATTTGGAAAAATCAAGATTCTAAGAACTAAGTATTTGTTCATCTCTTTTAGGGACAGTTTTTCCAATTTCACAAATTTATCTCTAATTGTTTCTGTAATGAATATCTGATTTCTAAAGGCATTACTCGTACTGCCTCTGGGAGAAAATAATGCTCTAGTGTCTTCATCTCTATTCGTCTGATAAATAGTCATGTTCTCTTTTATTTTTGGTGTTGGAGGCTGCTCTACTCTAAGTATAACAGAAACTGAAGGAAAATGAATTGGTGAAAACTCGAGCAGTGCACCTACTCCTTCAATTATTTGAAATAAATGTCTTGGAGTTCTGTTAAGACAGCCGTGCTGCATATGGCTGAGTACATCTGCTATTCACCCCACAGCCTTAAGTCAATGTACTATGAAAACCACTGCCTAGGCTCCCTAGGCTTGATTTTTATTAACAAATAGAATGATGAGGGTAATTCTATCTCCAAAAGGGGTAATATGCAAAACAAGTTCCCCTTTTCTGTTAACTCCATGCCAAAAGCTTAGTGCACTCATGCCCTGCTGCATCAGTAGCCTGTTCTGCTGCAACTGCTCTACTCGTGGCACAGAGCAGGTTCACAGGTCACGAGATGCCCACTTGACAGCCACAGAGACAGCCAAGTCCCTGCTGCACAGAGGTAGCATTTAAGATTTGCCCGGAGCCAAAACTATGATGATCATAAGTAACCTGTAACGTGCCTGGTACTACTTATGATCACGACTGCCACATGCCAATTGATATTGCATATGTGTCCATGTCTGTGAGTCAGCTCTGCTGTGGAAGGTGATGTGTATTTTAGTCAGTCAGGTCTAGCCCACCAAATAGCAGTTCAAGAACCTTGAGGGCTGGGCCTCCTCTGTGATCTCTTTGTGAGGGCAGGTAACACCCTCAGCCCGAGCCAGCCGCACAGCAGGCAGCTGTCCTGGGCCTGGGCATCAAGGGAGCACACACATTCAAAATGAGTAGTCTCACACCAGGCTGCTGCATCTCTAAGGGCCTCTATTCTCAGTGAGAAGGGAAGGGGGTTAGATTATGATAGGCAAGAGGGCTCGGGTCAATGGTAGGAGGCTTCCACCATCTTAATTCTCACTGTCCCTCTCTCTCTCGTTCCTGTCCCCTCCACTTCCTCTGGAGCAAAGCAATTTGGGTGTGAGCAGAGAGCAGAGATTGGACCACTAAGGCAGGCTAGCTTTAATCCAATAACCTGAGGACTTGTGCCTTTAAAAGAAGGGGTCTTGGGATTCCAAGATGGCCGCCGGGGTGTTGAGCCGCGTCTAAGCCGCGCTCTCCCCAGGCCGCTGAAAATTACCACATTAAAACAGCGGAACGTCCGAGATCAGCGAGCAGATAGCCCCCCTTTTGCCCCCTGAGGCCTCCGGTCAGGTAGCAAGTCTGAAGGGGTGCAGGGAAAGCCGCGGAACCGAGCGCTACAGCGACCGCCCATCCCCCATCGGGGATTCCCGCCTGCCGAGCCGGCAACATCATCGGAACCGATCGGGAGGCAGCACCGCACACAGAAGCGAGGAGCGTAGTGACAGAGGCAGGCTCCCGCCCTCCCGGCGCTCCGCCGAGGCACCCTCTCACCAGGGACCGAAATAGTAAGCGGCAGTTACCGAGGACGGTGGAGCGGGCGCATCGGCCCCTCCCCCACCCCCATTGAAGACACCCGGAACCGGACACTCTAGCTCCATACGAGGAGGCAAACGGGATAAGGAGCCCAAAGAGTGTGGGGCAGCATATGCAGCAGATGCATACACATCCACCGGGGGAAGCGCGCACACAGCGCTGAGGGAAGACGGGAGCCTCCCGCTCGGTGCGGGCACCACGGAGGCCGGAGAGGTGAACGCCGGAGGGGAACAATCCCTAGAGGTGAGCGGAGCGCAGCGGCTGGGGGGGAAGCGGACCCTGGGGCACGAGGTCTCCCCTGGAACCCCACAGCCCACAGCCGGAGCATTAATTGTCTCACAAAGAAGGGGCGCAGAGACGGTAACCCGCAGAGGGGCAAAGAGGAACGAGTCCACCGGCAGTAAGAAAGGTGCCTAAGCGGACACGGCCTGGAGATAGGGGGGATACCGCAACAGGGAGCAGGGAGACCCCACCAAAACAACGAGACCGGCGCAGAGTCCCTCGGCTGTCTAGATTGGTAACCCTGAACTGAAGGGATTTACACTCATAGGGGTAAGGGCCCATCCAAGCAGGCCCCAACCGACGCTTATTCCACGGACGGGAGAGACCAGTGACTCGCCAGCAGCACAGCATCGTGAGTGCCTCAGGGGGGAACTTCTTACAGCTCACGGGGGCAACACAGGAGCCCACGCACACCCCGCCAAGCTAACGGAACATGTCAAGGGCAAAAAACAAGAACATTGCTTCCCAACAGACCCCACAGACCGCAAGGCAAGAAGCAAACATATTACAATTGTGGTCAACGGACACTACGCCACAAGCTAAAGGGAAGCCTCAGGACAACCAACAAGGTGAAGGCATGTCGCAGACGAACCCTCACCACCCACCTTCAATGGATGACATGCAATCATGGTTCCAGGATCTGCAAGAAAAATTCATGTCTTCAGTTCAAGAACAGTTCACGACGATGAAAAACGACATGAAACAGGCGGTTCAGGACCTCAGGGTGGACGTGGCTAAACTGGAGGAGAGAACAGACATTCTGGAGAGAACGGTCCAGGGAGTTGAGGAGGAAACGCAACAGGCTAGCGAAACTCAGGAACACCTGGTGAGACTCACCCATAATCTGTAGATACAATGCGAGGATTTGGAGAACCGCTCCAGGCGCTCTGACATTCACATCAAAAACATGGCAGAATCAGTACTGACAAAGATCTAATGACTGCTGTGACGGAGGTGTTTAGAGACATTCTGGATGCTTCGGAGACAGATACAATCGGAGTGGACAGGGTCCACAGAGTTGGACCAAAAAGATCTGGAGCACCGGGGGAAAGACCACGAGACGTTTTGGTGGCACTATCCTCATACCCACAAAAAGAGCAGATACTGAGGAAGGCCAGAGAAATGGATCACATCAGGATGAACGGACAAGAAATTCAACTATACCAGGACCTGGCCCTGATCACATTGCAAAAAAGAAGAGCGATGGCCCCACTCGTCAAGGCTCTGGTGGCAAAAGAAATCCGGTACAAGTGGACCTTCCCATTTGGGCTGGCCTTCACATGGGAGGGGAAACAGCGAAGAGCAACCACCTGGGAAGAGGGCTTCAACATAATGGGGCTCCAGGACGAAGGGGAGGAAGCGGATCAAGCAAGGTCCAGTGAGGAGCAAAGGAGAAGACCTAACAGATGGGAAACGATCAAACAAAAAAGGCCAAACACGGGAAGAGAAGGCCGTAGGAAAATGCCATGATCGGAGACAGAGAAAAGGAATGCCGCGGGCACCCAAGCGGCAGCCACATAAGGCAACAGCGAGGGGGGAAGGTGAGAATAAGAACCGCTACATGAGAGGCAGAGTCGGCAGCCCGGGAGGGACCATCCGGCTTGGAATCAAGGACAATCGGTAATGTGGGGTTTAGGATCCCCCACTAAAATCTCCCCCGAGAGGATGAAGGGCAGGGAGCTGTGGGTGCAACGCCCTAGCTACACTAGGAACCCTCGCCCTGCTCGGGGGCAACTTGTTTGGTTTATGGTTAACTGTTGGGGGGGGGTTCAGGGGAAAGGGACATGGGGATGGGGGACACAAAATTAGCGCAGCGGCAAAGGAAGGGATTCCAAGTACAATGAACATGTGCCTTACTAAATGGAGAAGGGCCGCATAGTAACCTATAACATAAGGGGGATGAATCATCCCACGAAAAGGGTGAAGCTGGAGAAACTTCTCAAAAGGGAAGGGGTGGACCTTCTTCTCCTCCAGGAAACCCACATTAGAACAAAGGACAAACAGAAAACCTGTGTAAGGAGATATAAAATTTGGGCCCAGGCGAATACAACTGAAAAAAGATCGGGGGTCCTTATAGCAGTGAGGGATGGAAGGGACGCTAAACTGGATGACATTATGACAGATAAGGAGGGAAGGTTTGTGTTCGCTAACGTGGTATTGGAGGGGCAGCGACTCACACTCGCGTCAGTATACGCGACCAATGTGGGACAGGATGGCTTTTTGAGAGACACCCTGGGAAAACTTGAAACCTTCGGAAGGGGGGAGGTGATTTTAGGGGGTGACCTGAATATGGCATGGGACCCACAATTGGACAGAAGCACGGGTAGTGTACTCGGCCACGGGGCACCGTCGGAACGCCTCAAACAACAAATGGACCAACTTGCCCTGAATGATGTGTGGAGGGAATTGAAGGGGAGCAAAGAGGGTATACATTCTTTTCACATGTGCATAACTCCATGTCAAGAATTGATTACTTTTGGGTTTCAGTTGGGCTTATGGGCAAGATTCAGGGGCTGGAAAAGGGGGCAATTGCACTATCAGACCATGCACCCCTCTGGCTCTATGTGAAACTCCCGGGGAAACCTAATGGGCTGTGGAAGTGGAGGTTACCGGAGGACATTATCCGAGACCCGGTTACGGGGGAATCAATAAGGGAAATGATAGAAGAATATTTCACTCAGAAGGACACTGGAGAAGTTTCTATGAGCACGGTCTGGGAGGCGTTTAAAGCGGTGATCCGCGGGAAGATAATGGCACTGAAAATCACAATGGAGAAACAGAGGTCTATGTGGGAAAAGGAACTGGAAAGATCAATAACATACCTGCAAGGGAAAATCGTGGCACAGCCCTCTAGAGATCTAAAGAAGACACTTAGACATACCCATGGTCAACTTGAGATGTTACGCACAAAAGGAGTGGAAAGGAGCCTGCTTTACCTAAGACAAAGGTACTACATAAAAGCAAACAAAGCATATAGGTTACTAGCGAGACAACTGCGCGCAAAACAGAAAGACACTAAGATCAAATGCATCACAGACACGGCAGGGAAACATCTCACGCGCACACAAGACATAGGGGAAGTGTTCAGAGAATACTATCAGGAACTTTACGCCACTGACCACCCGGAGGCAGACGCACAGGACACATATCTGAAAAACCTCACCTTCCCACAAATCTCAGAAGCAGACAGGCAGGCCTTAGAGGACCCAATTAAAGAAGAGGAAGTCAAAAAAGCAATAAATAACCTTCCAATAAATAAAGCTCCAGGCCCGGATGGCTTCACGGCCCCTTTTTATAAAAAATATGCGGATCTTCTGATCCCAGTCCTGACCAAGCTCCTAAACTCATTTAAAGATAGTGGCACTGTGACCCCCACAATGAACGAAGCGAAGGTCCTAGTATTTCACAAACCAGGGAAGGACCCTTCATACCCGGCTTCATATAGACCAATCTCCCTAATAAACATCGATGCAAAAATGTACACGAAGATATTAGCCGCCAGACTCTCCCCTCTACTCCCGAAGCTAATACATCTAGACCAATCAGGCTTTATCCCAGGAAGACAAACTCACGACAATCTTAAAAGGATCATTCATTTGGTTGAAAAATTTGGCATAAAGCAAACCCCGGCTATTCTACTAGCAGTAGATGCAGAGAAAGCTTTTGACCGGGCTGAGTGGTCCATGCTCTTTAAGACCCTGCACTCCATGGGATTTGAGGAGAACTTCATTGCAAGAATAAGAGCGAACTATATCGCCCCAACTTGCAGAGTGGCCGTCATTGGGGAGGTTACGGAAAAGGTACACATATCCCGTGGAACAAAGCAGGGATGTCCGCTCTCCCCACTATTATACGCTATCTTTCTAGAACCCCTACTTCTGAAATTAAGAGAAGCTACACATATTAAAGGGATAGACATGGCATGCATACAACATAAGCTAACCGCATATGCGGATGATATGCTGCTAGCATTAGAAGAGCCGGGCCGAACATTGGCGGCTGCGGTGGGGGAGCTAGAAGAATTTGGGGCCTTCTCAGGCTTAAAAATTAATAGGAACAAATCGGAAATTCTAATTCTGGTGGGAGACAGGGGGAGATAGCGAGAGAAGCTAAAGCACTAAATCTCAAGATAGCAGAGGATGGCATCAAATACCTTGGAATAACACTTACACACAGAGAGGAACAGCTTTATCTTAAAAACTTTCTGCAGCTTCTTACGAGGCTTCGTAGAGATGGAACCCTCTGCTGATCTCGTGGTGGGGCAGGATCCAAGCGGTAAAGATGACCATCCTACCAAAACTCCTATATTATTTCCAGGCCCTCCCGGTAGGGGTACCCAGATTATTCTTTAAAACTCTGTCTCGGGTAATCACAACCTTTGTGTGGAAGGGGAAAACGCCAAGACTGGCTAGGGCTGTCATGTCCACACCAACCAGGGAGGGGGGGCTGGCGCTCCCTCACTTCCAGAAATACTACCAAGCGGCACAGTTAAAGGTACTACGGGAGTGGTTAGGCGACGATCCACAACCGATTTGGGCAGCACAGGACAGAGCAGTGGCACGAACCCCATTAGTGGAACTACTCTGGAAACAGCACAGACACCCCAACATAGGAATTAGCGAAATAATGAAAACAACGATGGAGGCGTGGGACATGCAAACTCGAAGGGGCTTAATGACCACCACGCTAGGCCCATTCACCCCCATTTGTAGAAACCCGCAGTTCCCACTGGGGATGGAGCAGGGGGCATATGAATGCTGGGAGGAGGCAGGAATAACGAAAATTGGGGAAATGTTCATCAACAATGAAATTGGATCATATCAATCATGCCTCCCACTCGCAGCACGCTCCACATGGGAGAAATATAGACACGAACAACTCAAACACTGGTTAAGATCCCCAGACATAGCGAAGGCAGCAACGAGAACTCTCACCCCATTCGAGAAATACGTTACAACGCATTGGGTTTCTACTTTATATTCCTTTATAAATACACAGGATGAAGAAATTAAGTGGTCATATATGATTAAATGGAACAGAACTCTGGGGGGAGGAACCAGCAAGGAACAATGGGAGGACCTTTGGACTCTGATTCCAAAAACGACCAGATCTGCACAAACAAGAGAAATGTGGATAACAATTGTTACACAGTGGCACTACACCCCCAAGAGACTTCACACAATGTTCCCAAAAACGTCAAGCCTATGTTGGAGGGAATGCGGAGAGGTGGGGACGTGGAAACACATCTGGTGGACATGCAAAGGAATAGTGCCTTTCTGGGAAGAAGTTAAGGGAGAAATGGGCAAAATATTTCCAGATGTGGGACAACTAGGGGAGGGTGTCTGGTTGTGTGGAATAAGAGATGACATGGCAAGAAGATATAATAAAGCACAATGGAGAAGCTTTATGGGACTCCTCATAGCGGCATGGACAACAATAGCCCATAGCTGGAAAAAGAAAGACACCCCACTGATTTTCGCATGGCTCCAAAGAGTCTGGGCCCAGCTGGCGATGGAAAAAGTCACACACACAATCCAGGGAACGAGAGACAGGTTTGTGAAGGAATGGGGCGGAGTCCTGGAGTACCTCCAGTCAGACTTTATGGAACAGTGGTGTCCACACAACATCAAGATCTCAGACATTTTTAATGCATAATGTAATCCCTGAACCAAAGCGGTTGGACGGTTGATATATTGAAAATAATAAAGACAATTTATTAAAAAAAAAGAAGGGGTCTTGCACCCTTTCGACAGATTCACTCAGATCCTCTCGGATCTTTTAGGGCCGCAGATTCGTTCTGAAGATCTCACTGGACTTCCTTTAAGAGAACTGCACTCTCCAAAGCCCTCAACCTGAGGTGAAGAAGGAATCACCCAAGACAGAAAAAAGATCTGTCCCCTACCACTCCAAGGGCAGATCAGGACCTACCACTCTGCGCCGGAATCTCCTGAGCTGGGAGAGCAGACCCTGAATGGAACCAACCTATTCTCCAGTTCCCCTGAGAAGGCCTCCCAGCTCCCTGTTCTACCGTATGAACCAGTCACTCCATGTTCACCACACCTGGAATAAGAGGAAAGTCGCTAGCAAGGGTTGCTGCGCTCCTCCACCACATCGAACATTGCTTGCACTTTTGACCACCTCGACACGGCAACGTGTCCTGGCACGGCTCGTCACATGCTAGGCCTCAAGCGGCTGCTCAATGCTGGGACCCAAACAGATTCATTGGAGAGTCACACGCTGACTTTAACTGGGGATTACAACCACGTCCCAGCTAGCTCTTGAACTGCAGCTTCATTGATCGCACATCGATGCACCTAAGATCACAACTTCGACGACCATCGCGTGTCATCATTCATCGACCCCTCTCAGCAGCTAAAGCCCATCTCGGCCTGGCCAACTGCAAAGCTTTCCTGGGATCACCCCAACCTGCATCTGTGAGAGTCACCCTTCTACCGCAGAGAGCAGCCATCTTTGCCCCTACACAACACCTGCTTGCTGCTGGGGCCTCCGCAATCCTACTTGCCCAAACTGAGCCTGATCGGCACGCATCAACGTTCCACACCAGGTCTCACTGAGTCAGCCCAGCTAGACTTGAATCCAGGTACTATTGAATCTGAACTGTCCCCTCGGTCCACTTGGTCCCTAGAGACGGGTTAGGTAGATCGCTCCTGTTTTTACCAGGATATCCTTTTTGTGGTTAGTACTTTACCGACCACCCTTGGAAGTACGCTCAAAGTGCTAATTTCTCCAGTCTGTCACATCTTCTCTGTTCTTCCTTGGGGTGTGTTTGTGTACAGGGTTTTCATTCATTCTACGTGCAGATGGTGTGATTAAAGTATATGCATGTTTATAGCACCTTGATTGGTCATTCCCTTTAATTTGGACTGTGATACTGTTTGCTTGGGTCACTACTGGTTCACCTTCACACCCCTCTTAAGAACATAGCGTTCCCTTGTTCGACACTACCACAAAAAGCGAAGGAAGTATGTCTCTTAACGGTGCCTGTTTTACCTTTATGATCGTGTTGTGTTTTGGTTTGTAGATGTGTGAGGGCTGAGTCGGCCATTTTACCTCTACTCATCCATGTACTCCTGCAGAGCAGAATCCAACTCGTCACACCTGTACCTGTTTGGAAAAGGTACAGGGGAAGACACATTGCACCACGGGTCATTCCTGACATTGTCATGCATTTTTATGGAGTGAAACAGCAGCAGTATGAACCGCTGCTGTCTCACCTGCATTTCTATCCCTCATCTGGGAATTGTGTCAAAATAGAAGAAGTACTCTGACTAAAAGGTGTCAGGTTTTGGATGTTTATTTAAATTAAACTAAAAGGCCGATCTAACTCTACTGCTATTGGGGAAGTTCCCTGCCTAACAAACTAAAAATAAAGGTGCTTGTCAAAGACCAAAAGAAACAGTCCTTAATCCAAATCCTATTAGCTAACTAGTCCCTGCCACTTAAGATGTTTATAACTGAAAAAAATGAGGCTGGATCAATAGCTCTGTCTTTGGCTTCTGCCTGGCCCAATCACTTGGATCCCAAGAGATTTGAAAAGTTCAACATTGTCTCGCAAAACAGTTCACAACCTCTCTGTACATTTCCCTCTATCTAGGAAAAATTGTTTTCTTAATACAATCCCACCATTTCTGACTTGGTACTTGACAAAGTTCTTGTTTTGTACTCAAAGATGGGAACCCTCCAGGTTCTCTCCCTCTCCACAGTTCAGTCTGTTATGTTTCGTGTTTCCTGGGCTCTCCAAAGTTCTTTGGCTCTCTGAGAGGCTCACTTTAATCGGTCCTTGGTGGGGTGCCTGCCTGTTCGGGTTTTCTTGGCTCCTGTAACCCTTGTGGCTTTCCTAGCCTTGACTCGTAAAGTTTCTCGGTTTCTCAGTGCTCTCCAGAACCCTCAGGCCCTCTTATAGGCTTGCTTTAGCTCGGCTTAGATGAGGAATCTGCCCACTCTGGTTTATCTGGCTCTTGTAACTTTTGTGGCTTTCCCAGCCTAGAATATTAACGTCTCTCTGTTTCTCAGGACTCTCCAAAGCCCTCTGTCCCTCTAATAGGATTGCTTTAGTTTGATTTCGGTAGGGCGTCTGCCCGATCGTGTTTATATGGCTCCCGTAACCCTTGTGGCTTTCCCAGCCCCGACTATCATTGTTTGTCCCTCTCAACAGTGTTACCTCTTTCGCAGCGTTCATTTCCCTTCCGCTGCTCAGCTCGGCAACTAATAAACTCTTTCTTTCTAAGCTTGGAGATCCAGTCTCACTGCTGGAGTCTGGTCTCGACATCAGTTAACGGGTCCCAGGCCCACCACGGCTTCCATGTGGTCGTGCCAACAGGTAAGACAGTCACTTTACTGTCTCTGTCTCTTTCTCGATCTTGCCATTTTTGCCAGTCAGGACGCTAGCCTTCCGACATCTTGCGAGCGATTCACTTGCTCTCCACGTTACTGCTTGCTCCACGGTCTATCACGGCTCTGCCCCTCCAGGATATCTTCCCATAAGAAGCTCACCTCTACGTAGGATTCTCTCTCCCGCCTTCAAGGTTCTTCATAGTTATATGTACGTCATCACAACCAAAAAGGGTGTGTTGTTCTTTGACTGTGGTGTTCATGTGGAATCCAGCGTTACCTGAAGCCAAAGAGACTGAAGAAATGTAACTATTCAGTGAACCCAAAACAAGATTATCAACAGTCTTTCCCATTCCCATTTAGGTGGTTAGCGTGTTCTGGACAGGGAATTCCTTGCAGGAATGGGAGTCCTTGTCCCCAAGAGTAAAGAAACTCCAAGTGAGGTCCCACTTGCCCAGACCCCCCTTAGGGAGGGTCTTTCGGAGAGGGCTCACCTCCCTAGCCTCAAAGCGGGTGGTTCCCTTCTGGGGAGAAGGGACTAATAATCCAGATTTGTCTCAGAATAAAAATGCTTTTTCTTTATTTCAGCATTTACAGTGACAGGCCCTTTAAGAGCCTATCGTGGGCACCCAACGTACTGAGCTATCTTGCCAGTTGTATAATCTGGGCACGCATTGAACGTTCCTTACTCCTGAGCATGCTCGGGCTAGTATGAATATTGTCAACAAATTTCCAGAGCAGAAATCAACATGAAAGGTTGATTCGCAAAAGCTTTGTTTGCGCCCTTAAGGGCCTGACGCTGTGAAGTGCACTAGCAGCACCCACGTTGGTGCTGGGAACCTGTAATACATTAGTGTTTGGAAGCGGACTCCCGACACTAACGCATGCAATGGGCCTGGCCAGCACATCTTTCACATTACTGTTGAGCCCCTGCCAAGTCACCTTTGAGAATAAGGTGGTCTGCACATTTCCAAAACGCAACTAAGACACGTCATAGATAACCTATGCATTTAGTTGCATTTTTTTCTCATTTAGGGTTCTGTGTGATAATGTCCCCAGGGAAAAAGTTGCCAGGCAGGCAACTGTTTTCCCAGCACCCCGAAAAGCCTTCCCTCACATAATAATTTAGCATTTATATAGCGCTACGAACCCTCAGGTATCTGAGCGCTGCTTATTATTACCCGCGGTGTGTGGTGCTCATTTATCGACCTCGGAAGGATGAAAGGCTGACCTCGGAAGGATGAAAGGCTGAGTTTGGCCCTGCCGGGAATGCGAACCTGCGTCAGCAGAATCTGCGCAGATGTCAAAGCGAGCGCTCTACTCGCTGTGCTATCTGACCGGCTGATCTAGGACGGGTACAATGTTCCATTCTAACTCGTCCTAGAATATTTGGGGAAAGTGCTTGATTTTCGTGGGAGTGCACATTTTGGGAAATGTCACCCCCTGGCAACCTTTTCCCAGGCGACTTAATCACTGGATACCTCATTTAGATGCACACCTCCATTCACAAATAAAGGGGGGTGGTGGGTTCTTCGCATTTCAATGCGCCTCGTGAATTCAGAAACGGCATCCACTTAACATACGCAGAAATCGAGCACATTCCTGTGTGCCTATTTGGAACAGGTGCAAGGGGATGCTTAATATAAGGAAGTGTGCTTTGTTTGTTTATTTATTTATTTATTTATTTTGACACTTATATAGAGCACCATAGGTGAAACGGCAGCAGTATGAACCTGTACTCTCCCGCTCGCTTTTGTATCCCTGAAACAGGGACAGAAATGCTTTTCTCTTTTCGTTGACATTTCACAATGACAGGTCCTTTACTGGGAAATGCGTTCCGAGCACCCACCTGGGTGCTGGGAGCATGTAATACATTGGTATCAGGAGCGGGCTCTCCACACTAATGTATGCAAGAGCAAGGGGGGTGGCCAGCAGACCATTTGCACTTCAGCTCAAAGCCCTGGAAATGAATAGGTCACCTTTGAGAATAAGGTGGCCTGCACATTTATAAAAAACTGGCCATCTAAAAAATAGTGCAACCAAAGCGCTATTGGTAGATCCGCCATTTTCTTTAGAATTGGCCTCAAAATGTTCATTATAGAATTACTCTTGAATAGTGTTGCTTTTTTTCTGCCTGTAACTAAGTGGTTCCACTGAGTGTCACCGAAAAAACATCAGCCTTTAGTTGTAGATTGCTTCCTCATGCGCCTCTCGCCACCAACATAAACAATGCCCCTGTGTCCCTCACCCCCTCCAAAAATAACCACATGCCTTCTACCAATATATGCAGCCAGTGACACTCAATTGGATTCTTCATGCAGAAGACATTTCCCTTAGTCCTGCTGTGGACTGGCAGCCCCCAGTTGGTGATCTCGCTTGGTAGATTCTTGTGCAGTGGTGAGGAGTCCCTCCTTCGGTCATAGGCTCCCGCTTTTTCACGTTCATGCCTCCGGGCAGGGTGCCATCGTAGTCACTTCCCATCCCTAACCATAACTCCCCGTACAGACTAATTCACACAGAGGTCTAGAAAGGTGCCCGTCATAGGTAAAATCACAATGAATTTGACACAGATTGATTGGCACATGAAACAAAAGCGAATGAATCTCAAGCATGGGGTACAGATTCTCTCTTCCGACTGCCTCAGCCCTTGCTCTTATCTTATCGTCTTGCAGTATTCTACAATGACATAATTTCATTTTTAATTTAAAAAGATATCCACAATCAAGGATGAAATTGGCAAATTCTGCCAGAAAACGCAACAAATGTTGAACCTGATCTCCGCCCCTTAAGTACAATGCTCCATTATGCCAATTTCCACCTAACATCTGATAACTCGTTTGAAATCGAAGCAGTTAATTCCTCCCTTTAACAACAACCATATTTGAAGTGGGCAGTTATTCACAGGCCTTAACCTACAACCCATCATCAACATCTCCATTTGAGGTGAAGCAGGCACCGGTGTCATGAAGCAGGTAAATCGCTTTAATGTTGTATAACCCCACAGCATGGAACATATTCCACGGATGACCAATCCCTCTTGATCACCAACTCTCAGCCGTAACTGCCACATGTTCCAGGTTCCAACCTGGAACTGCCCACAGGATGCCACACAATTCAGCAGGTGATCTCCAAGATTCCCTCAAATAGTAAATTGCAACTACCCTGCTAAGGAACACTGTTGTATCTGCCATACCTCCAACACTCCTTTTGCAGCTAAACTCCTCAAAAAGGGGGTATCTACCCAGCTTCATGCCCAGCTCAAGAAAACTGATTTACTTTACAAACTCCCATCGGAGTGTCATCCAGACCAAAATATTAAAAATGATCCAACCTGCATTAGGGAACGCGTATTTCACATTGGTAACGGGAAAGGCATTACCAAATTGGTCCTCCTGGACATAGCAGACTTTTTTTAAGTGGTGAATCTTAACACTCTGCTTATCTACTTGTCTCTGATCGTTGTGGCGGCCCAGATAGTTTGTGTCCTCTCTACACAAAAGAATGACAGTCCTACATGGTACCTCTTCCATCTACTCGAAGCAGCCTCCCCATGGGACCTCTGCAAAGATCACCCTCTCCCAAATGCTATTCAACCTCTACCCAAGACCCATAGCTTAGCAGCTTTACTGCAACTACAGAACTACTTACCTTTGAGGGGAGGACGTAGGCCTGTATGCTGCTTTTGCTCCCACAAAGAGTGAATTTGGCAAAACTGTATTTTCGAATGGTGTAACAGAAAATGGTGTACAATACCAAAGGATTGAGCTGAAACTAGTTCAAAGCCATGTACCGCCTGAATGGTATGTGGCGTCTGCTGCTTAGAATCAGACCCACACTTCTCAACCGCCATTAGAACCTAATAGTACAATAATCAAATGTGATGCTCACTTCTTTGCCAACAAAGCATTTTGCACCATCATGCCTGCTTGTCATGTAGATTACCATGGCAGCCCGCAGCATCAGGAGAAGCCTGGCAGCAATTTGTAATTGTAGAGTGGATGCTAGCTTCAGCGGTTGGAGCTGCTTTCTTGTGTGGTAGTTACATGGGGCTGTGAAGCCGAACTGTGAGAGCTGGTGTTTTCTATGACATTTGGATCTGACCCTTGAGTTTACCATAGGTCTGTCTACCATTCCAAGATGTCTGCAATGTTGTCGACTTCTCTGCACAGACATGCATAATGGTTGCTGCTTGGCCATGGATGTGGTGGCAACCAATGCACTTCAGTGGCGGTGCAGTGTCTCGCTCGAGGCCTTGACCCATAACCTGTAAAAGTGACAAATGCCCGATGCTTCATGTGAACTGGTGTGAGATCCCCTTCCCCTCCCAACCGAAGTGAGATCACAGCTGGTCAGAGGATGGAGCACACAATGGAGTGGCTTTTATGATTACTGAGGGACCACCTCATGTGTAAATTTAATTTATGGTGCTCAAGTGCGATTTGCGTACTGATTGCAGTTGGATCAATTTCATCGTGTTCATGGATGCAATTGGTTCCATTTATTATTAGTCATGCAGCTGCATTTTCCTTTCTGTTTTTTAAATGTTGTGATAGAGGAAAACAGCCAACAAATACATAATCCTATTATTTTCGGGGTAGGTTATCCAATTTGGCTCAAATCCGCTTGTTCTTTCAATAACAGGGAAAATGAAAGATGTGTCCAATGTAACTGACTGATACTGTAAGTAATTACTTTGTTTCATTTCCAACAACAAAAAAAGAAAACTGTAATGTATCAAAAATGCAACTGTTGTATCCCCAGGGCATGCGTACCGCAGGTGTGATTCCACCGGGAGATGGCAACTGGCACTCGGTGTCAACAAGACCTGGGCAAACTACTCGGAATGCACCAAGTTCCTTACTCCGGAGCGTCGCAACCATGAGAAAGTAAGTGGTGCCAGGCTAGGGTTTGGATGGAGAACATACAGCCTTTTGGGAATGTGACCTGGAAAGCAGGGGTGCAGTGGTCTACAGGGAACTCTGGAGATTTCCCACTGGGCCGCCTGTTTGGGGGTCACACAGTGCAGATATTCAAAAATGTGACATGCGGCTCTTCTGAAACTCTGCATGCATTATTTCATATTTTTGAGGATGGAAATGGGCTGTGAACAGTAGCAAGTCATAGAGCTGCTCTTCATTTTTTCATAACACTGAAACGGAAAGGGTCTGAGAAGGTGGGCATCAGAGAAGCCCGCCTTTTGACCTCCTGTGGGTGTCCCCAAGCAGAATGTATGTTTTCCTGCAGAGAAGGGATGCACTGGTGGTTCCCTTCAGTACAGAAAAAGAGCGTTTAAAAACGCCAGGGGTCTTTATATAATGTTTACCTCCATCTCTTGGCTAGAGGGAACAGATGGGAGATGTTCTTGAGGCATACAAAGTCATCGGTGGAATGATTACATGCTTTATTCTGCAAGAGTACCACATTGGGGAACTAGCCCCAAACCCCTAATCTACCAGTCTCTAAAAACAGGAAGTACACAAAATGCATTCTCTTATTGACATTGCTATTATTAGCCATCGTTTATTTCTTGTAAGGTGGTACCAACCCCTTGGAGATGCTTTATGATGTCCTCAACCTTGGAGAAGTTATCAGGTGCCCAGATGCTGCTTTCTTGTATAATTGTACAGGTCCCCCCTTGGGCAGCTAGTAAATAATAGAGAGCCATTCTTTTCTGGAGTACCATAGTTCTGAGTGCTACTGTTTCACTTTTAAGAATCTGGATGCCTTTGGCAGTGTTGTTGGCTAACTTTTTCGAAGAGAAGTGATGTGGAATGGAGATCATCTCTGCTGATTGCAGTGGCAAAGTTTGGGACCAGGAACCCTGGGAGGCCTTTGAACCCTGTCCAGGTGTTATGTTTGGTGCGCCAGGGTGTGTAATGGTTACCTGGAAAAAGGGACATGTGGCAGATGGCAGGACGGATGTACCCAAGGGTGCATGTACCAGACGAATTAGCGGGCAGCCATTGGTAAGCCGCAAAGCTGCAAAGGAAATATGCGCCTCTGTATGTATATAGTGCAGAGTGCAGGTTGGCAGACATTAAAACGTGGGTGTGACTGGGAATGATCTTTATATTGTTGTGGTGTTGGAGGGTGATGTTTCCGTCACGGTGGAATCTGTAGGTATATGGTGTTGACCCCATTGGCATGGTGCTGTTATCAGTGAAACCGATGAGAGTGTGTGGAACAAATGCAGTTGGTATTTTAGGAGGTATCGTATTGGTAAAGGAGGTGTAGAAAAGTGATTGTGGCAGCTGATAGTTTAATCAGAGGCATTCAGTGTTTGTCCCAATAGCAGTTCCATTTTCTATTTCTTTACGTTTACTTTACTTTAAGCATTTATAAAGCGCAGACCTTGGACCCATAGGCATTAGGGCGCTGACAAATGGAAAAGCAATGCATTAGCAAGAGATTGACGAGGAAGCTCATAAGGGATGAACCGGAAGAGGAGATCATGCAAACATCCACGTTTTCAACTTTCTCTTGAAAGATTCTAACTTAGTCTGACATCTAAGGTCGAGGGTGTGGTTATTCCCGGCTTTAGGTGCAGCAGTGTAAAAAGCTCCCTTTTCTGCCTTCCTAGTTCTGCATCTTGGGATCATTAAACATTTCTGATTGCTAGATCTGAGGGATCTGCTGTGAACTTTTTCCGCAATGAGATCCTGCAGATATCTGGGCATAATGCCAAGCGTACATTTGAACGTAATCACTAGGAGACGGAAACGTACTCAAGCCTCCACCAGGAGCCAGTGCAATGCTCTCCTGGCATCCGAAGTGTGGTCTCGGCAGGAGAGCCCCATGACCACCCTCACTACCCCATTTTGAATAACTTGTAATCTGTTCCCATCTGTTTTGCTAAGTCCCGCTAAGAGGCTGCAGCAGTGATCTATATTCGCTCCCACAACAGCTCTTGCTATTGACTCTGCATTGGCATGCATAATGAGGGGTCTGAGGTGAGCTAACAGCTTAATATAGTGAGCCGCCGCAGAGACCAGGCTCCCTACGTGGCCCTTCATAGTAAGCTGCTGGTCAAAGAAGGCACCCAAAGTTTTGACTTTCTTTTGGGGAGTTATCTTAACATCACCCACTTGAAAGCCATCATACACAAAACCCAGCTTAGATATCATGGGCTGGGTATCAATAATCAACAACTCTGTCTTTGCCCTATTAAGGGCTAAATTATTCCATAGCATCCAGTTCTCAATGGAGGCATAGACTCTATTCAATTAATCTTCGTCCCGGGCATGAGTACCAACCATGGGGACGACACACTGAGTATCATCTGCATAGTTGGTAAACATAATCCATTCCTGATCCAGCAAGGCAAAGAAGGGAGCCATGAATATATTATAGGGGCAGGGGGAAATACAGGCACCCTGCGGGACACATTATTCGACAGACACAGGGAGGGCCTCAACCTCCTGAAAGAAAACTCTGCTTTCTATATTATTCAGAAATTAAGCAATCCAGTGTACCGCTACTGAGGTGAAATTAGCCATTTCCTCCAACCTGGCGACCAGTATTGAGTGATAAACCAGTTCGAAGGCAGTCGATAAGTCCAAAAGTATCAACATGGATGATAGACCCTTGTCCATCCGATCCAGGAGCCTGGACTTCAATTCCAATAACGCAGTCTCCGTACCATAGCCCAATCTAAATCCGGATTGGCGACAATTCAAGGCAGGGAATTTATTCAGATGCTGGGCGATCTGCCCATACGTAACCCAGTCCAGAATTTTCAGTAAAAAGGACGTGTTCGTAATTGGCCAATAGTTGAGTGGCACCTCTGTAGTTAGGCCAGGTTTTTTGAGAATGGGGGAAACCCAAGCTTGTTTTATGTCCGCTGGTACATGTCCTTCAGTAAGTGAGGCATTCACGAACTTGCAGATGGCTGCGAGTAGGGCTGGTGGGCAAGTTTTAATAATCATGGCCGAACAGGACTCACCTTTACATCTAGTATTTTTTAGTTGTTCCACAACATCAGACAGTACGTCAATCGTAATGGGAGAGAAATTGAACTGTAGAATGGAGGAACATCTTTTATACAACTCCTTCCTGACCTGACTGGAGTCTGTTGGAAAGTCATCCTTCCTAGGCAATATGTCTGCTCTGATACCATTCAATTTGCTAACCATGGCATCCTGGATATCCTGACACCGAACTGCGTCCTTTACCATTTGGCTAACATTAGGGGAAGTTGTGGTTTCCTGTTCTTTGAGTATTTTAAAAAGTTCCTTGACCTCTGATTGAGCATTCAAGATTCTTGATCTTAGAGAGTTTTTCTTGGCATCCATGATTGCCAATTTATAGACTTTGGCAGCACCCTTGTAGGCCGCCAATGCTTCTAGAGCGGGATTACTAGAATTATAGACATCCCTAATGCAGAGTCAAGAGATGAAAAATGAATAGAAGGGCTCAATAGGGGTTCTATTCTATCCCGCATGATCATCTAGGAATTCCTCTCAAATGTCCCAGTCATCCCCTTGCTCTTGAATTGCTTAGGGAAGTCAGCCTGGATGGAAAAGGGTACAAAGGCATTATCAGACCAGGGACATGGAGATAACCAGAAAGTCCTTTGTTATAACATTAGTGGTGGAAATCCAATTTAGCGTATGACCAAGATTATGGGTTGGTCACCAAATCCTCTGCTCAAAACCTAGGTTGGCCAGGGCTGTCTCTAACTCGGCAGCTACAGGGTCTTCCATGTGGCCCAACTAATAGTTAAAGTCGCCTAACAATAAAAAACTAGAGTTGGGCTTGGAGATGGACAGCAGGTGATTGGACAATGCCAGACTAAAGTCTTCTGTCAGGGAGAGTTGGCTATAGATAAGAAGTAGGTTCAGTGTGGATTCAGCATTGAGTCCAATTTTCATGTGTAACGACTCAATGCCGTATATGATGAACCCATTTGTTAACCAAACAGCAAGGATTTAAAAATCAACGCGACTCCCCCTCCCTCTGCCTTCCTCTCTGTCCTGCCTTACCATAGCATATCCTTCAGGGATAGCAAGGTTATGGGAAGGGCCAGCTGCCCTGTGCTCCCAGGTTTCAGTAATCGCACATACATCAATATTCATATCTTCTATGTAAGTGGCAACCTCTAAGGCATGTTTGACCAAGGATCTTGTTTTGAGTAATAAACGAGCTAGATTGTGAACTGGAGTAATATAGTGACTACCTTTCAAGCATTCCCTTACTCCCTCCGGTGGATTTAGTGTACTGGGTCCTGACTGAGCTGCTGGTTCCAAACTAGCGTTGGTAGAACCCACACTCCCCTGCACTAAGTCGTGGGATAAGTTCAGGGTCGTGGATGCCAAAGTAGCGTCCACTTTATCTACTTTGGGCGAAGGGGGCATTGTACAAGTGGAGGAAGTTTGCATCGATGCAGTTAAGTTTGCAGAAACCTTGTCAATGTCACTCAGGCAGAGGGGGAGATTGAGAGAGTCCTGCACGCAGACCGATGGAATCGCTATAAAGCACCCATATCTAACACACATATACGCTACTTAGCCATACTCTCTACATTTACCGCCTTAGTTATCATGGTAGCCCCCTACCACAAACTGCCTACAGAAAGGGATCTGACCAGAAAGATGTACACACAGTTACCACCACAACAGCCTACCCCCTCAACCAAACTCAACCTAATCAGGCGTGTCCTACTGCACTAAGAAACCTCAGACTAGGCACCAGACTACCCAAACCGCCACACGCCCACCTACCTTACGGCTTCCCTAAGACAGAGATAAGACAGAGATAATACACGCCAGGCGTAACACGCACATTAGAAAACCCAGTTGCAATCAAATACCCTGCACCAAATCTCCTAAAACCTTGCCTAACAAGGTACACACTAGCAATAACTCTAAAGTAACACACAACATCAACTCTAGATCTCTAATTGCCCACGCCTCTAAAATTGCTGATACTATCACCTGCAACCAACTCGACTTCCTAGCACTTACTGAAACATGGCTACACAAAGCTGCTGGCCCTGCCCTTATGCTAGCCATACCCTCGAACTTTACCATATTCAGAAAAGACAGAGAAACTTCCAAAGGAGGTGGCATAGCTCTCATCTGCAGAGCCAACCTCACCATCAAAGAAATGGACAGCATCACTATGCCGTCAGCTGAACTACTCTCCCTAAAACTAGAAATGTCCCCTTCACGTACTATTACGGTACACCTTATCTATAGACCCCGTGGTCCACTAGGCACCTTTGAAGAAGACGTAACCACCCTCCTAAACACTAATGCCAAACCAGGAACACAAATCATTCTACTAGGCGATTTCAACTTAGGCTACAATGACCCAAAAGACACCAATGCCTCCACCATAGCCAACACCATCCTGGAAGCAGGCCTCACCATACGGAATAACGGCCCCACGCACTCTAAAGGCCGCATATTGGACTGGGTCGCAGACATCAACTGCGCTTCCCTCATAACGGCAATCGAACCGTGCATATGGGCTGATCACTATTTGATCTCATTGACCATTTCAGACCTTCCCCAACCTAAATCTACTAAACTACATGCTCCTCCTAACCTCACCCACTGCAAAAAAAAATATAATACTCTCAAACCTCCTCCCACTGATCTAACCTATCACTAATCACTCCAGCCTAATCACTAACCCTAACGATTTAGCTGACCTATACAACAAAACCATCAACTCAGCAATTGACGCCATTGCGTCGCTGAAGCTCACCAAATCTAAACCCATTGCCCATCTTAATACCTGGTTCACTCCTACGCTAAAAGCCCTACATAAAGAGAAACGACACGCAGAATCCTGCTGAAGAAAAAACCCTTCTCCCCATAACAAAAATCTCCTCACTACCCTTACTAACAACTACAAAAAAACAATAATTCAGGCAAAAAAAGATACTTTTAATGACAGATTCAAAAAAGCAAATTCGAATACCAGGGAAATCTTTTCCATCCTGAGAGAACTAGAATCCCCAATTGCACCCATAGACTCTTGTACCAAAGACAAAGCCTGGTGCACAAACATTCAAAAGCCCTTATGCAACAAAATCACAATGTTACAAGACAAAATATCAGCCAAGAAATCCTCCCTCCACAATATCGCCCTCGCCACGCAAGAAACCATCCTTCAGGAACTTGCTACCAACCAAACTAAACATCTTAACCAATTCAGCTTCAGAGCCATCTCTACAGTAGAAACTAAGAATATAATCACATCTCTTAAACCGTCTTGTTGCCTTGGTGACACTTGTCCAGCCCCAATTATTAAAGAGGCTGTACATGAACTAGCCCCTTTCATCACAGCATTTATCAACGCATCATTTAAATCATGCTCTGTGCCTACCAACCTCAAAGATGCCTGGATACTACCCCTCCTAAAAAAAACAAACCTGTACCCTAATGTCCGAACCAACTATAGGCCCATAACAACTGTCCCGTTCCTCCTCAAAATCTTAGATAGAGCCGCATATCTACAGATCCAATCCTACCTTGAGATCAACAATCTACTAGGGACCAGACAATCAGGATTTAGACCGAGACATGGAACCGAAACGGCTCTCCTTGATCTAAAAAAACAACTAGATGAACGTAAAGATAGAGGAGAAATTTCTATTCTACTACTCCTAGACCTATCATCCGCTTTCGACCTGGTAGATCACAAGGTACTTTGTAACCATCTCAAATCGGCTGCCAACTTCTCCACAAAACCCACGGAATGGATATACTCATTCTTGGATAAGAGAACCATAAGAGTCTTCTCACCTAGTTCATCAGCGGATCCAGTCCCCATCACCTGTCGTGTCCCTCAAGGGTCATGTGTTTCCCCCACTTTGTACAATATTTTTACAAAGCCTCTCTTTGATATATTGGACAAACTAGAGGTCTCATATACCAACTACGCTGATGATACCCACATTCTTATCCCAATCCAGGGAGACTATAACAGTGACAGCAGCCTCATAAATAAAATCTACCATATCATCCAAACCTGGATGGCCACACATGGCCTTTGTCTTAACGACAACAAGACTGAGCTCTTAATCATTGGGTCTACCAGCAAACTCAACAAATTATCCCACTCATACAACTCCATCACCATTGATGGTATCAAAATGAAGGTAGCCAAGGAAGTCAAAACCTTAGGATTCCATTTAGACTCAGCTCTCACCCTCGACAAGCAAGTTAATACTACAGCCTCAGCAACTAGCTACACTTGCAAACTTATTCGCGCCTGCAAACCATACTTTTCCACTGACAGTTGCACCACCATAGCGCAAGCCCTCATCCTCTCCAAATTATACTACTGCAATGCACTGTACCTTGGCACTAGTAAACACAACACCAACAAACTCCAAATGCTGCAGAACAATGCCCTCAGAACAGCTCTAGGAATTCCCAAAGGGCAACACATATCTGTCCAAAGAAGAGCTGTCCCAGACTCACTCAGAGCTACCCCTTCCTTCCATGTGTTCAAAGCTAAGGCCAAACTCTGGCTTCACACCAACGACTATTAATGCCTCAACTGTACCTAATTATTATGTATATTTAATGTAAATATCTGAAACTGTAACATATCTTACTTGTAAGTCAGGTGACACTGTAACATTAGAAATGCCTGATATATGATCCTGTAATATAAGAAATGTATAATACTCTTGTACCTGTAACCCAAGTTTTTATTTCTTGCGAGCGCCCAGTTGCTTAACGGCCAGGTGCGCTCTATAAATAAATAAACAATACAACACCCATCGGAACTCACCAATGACTGAGTCGTCAGCGTGGACTCATGTGGGGTGAAGATGTTCCTGGCTGCAGCATTTGCTGCAAGAACCTCTGCTATCCCATTGAAGGAGGAGAAAAGGGAGAGTCCAAAGCTTCCTCCCTTTCGGTCCTGCACAGACCAGCACCGACCGGCTAGCTCGTTCACACCGGTGCGTTCGCACCCGAGTTGCGCTTAAATGAGCTAAAGGACTACAAATCCGCTGGGATTTGTAGTTCTTATACTAGAAATGTGCGTGCACAGCAACGGACCACTCTGATTCAAATCGCACAGCTGTAGGTGACTTGGCAATCAAAGTGGAAGCCCCAGACACAGCAAATACACCAAGATGTTAAGATGAATAAAAATATGAAGACAGTAAAAGCCATGTTAAAAACACCAAAGGCTAAAATACAACAATACAATGGGAGCAACGGAGAGGGCAACAATATGTCAAGTAAAATAAAGCGATCTATAAGGCAGGGGGACAGGAGGAGCCTCATAAACCGGCACAAACGGCTAGCTCATTCGCGACGGCACATTCACGCCTGAGTTGCGCTTAAATGAGCGAAAGGACTACAAATCCACTGGGATTTGTAGTTCTTATACTAGAAATGTGCGTGCAGAGCAACAGACCACTGTGATTCATATTGCACAGCTGTAGGTGACTTGGCAATCAAAGTGGAAGCGCCAGACACAGCAAATACACCAAGATGTTACGATGAATAAAAATATGAAGACAGTAAAAGCAATGTTAAAAACACCAAAGTCTAAAAAACAACAATACAAATGAGAGCAACTGAGAGGGCAACAGTATGTCAAGTAAAATAAAGCGATCTAAGATCGAGGTACATTTAGTCATACATATGAAGTCAATTTGCAGATTCACAAAGGGGCCATAAGGGACTTCATGTGCCTCTGGAGCGGTTTTCACAGGCTTCTCTGGATTGAACGTGAGACATGTTGGACAGTGAGCACAGTATTTCTGAGCAATGGAGGGGAATATGGGAGCAAACCAATATCTCTGGACTTCTGCAGTCATCTTCCATTTGCTTGAATGAGATGCTGAGTGAGCAACATGTACTAAATAGGGCAACAATGACAGTGGGGCCACTAACCGGCCTGAGCTATTACGCCATAGGCGATCAGAGCAACAAACACATCCTTAACTTTGCCAGCCCTGTTTCTCGGCCTGGGGGGCCACTTATAGGAGGTCAACCAGGATGGAAATAGATGCTAGGGCGTCCTCAAATGAGAGGAGAAACAGTGGCACATAATCAGAACCATAGGGGCCATGTATGGCTGCATTTTTCGCATGCCCATCAGCTAATGCATTTCCCGTCAAAATGCTGAGTTTGGACCTTACATTTTACAATGGCCAACTCGGTGGGTAGCAAAATAGAGTTTATCAGTGTTTCCAGAGGGTCACATAGTCGTGTGAGATACCAAAGGCGTACAGTGAATAAGTGTATATTTGATGTGCGTTGTGCGGCGATCGCGCAAGCCCATGTGAGGACAATGAATTCAGCAACTTGTGCTGATCGTACTGATGGGAGCAGAAAGGCTTCTAATACTTCAAAGCCGGTGCAAACAGCAAGGCCTGCCTGGAGAATCCCTACAGAGTCCCTAAGACAAGAACCGTCAATGAAGAGTACTAGATCGGCTTTGGGGAGGGGAATATCCTTGAGGTTGGTTTGTGGGGATGACACTATGTCAACCACTGCAAGGCAGTCGTGCAGGTAACTATCATCTGGAGTGGGTAAAAGGGAGGCAGGGCTGAGTGGTGCAAATCTAATGAGAGTGATGTTGGTGGAAGAAAGGAGCTCTGAGACATCTGGGAAAGGCAGAGGATACAGGGTCTATCTCTGAGCTGAAATAGGCTAAAGGGTTTATAGGTCCCTGTGCCTCTGTGTGAGTATGTCTAAGGCATACCCCTCTTTCTCATCACAGAACAGGGTGAAGCATTTAGAGTAATCAGGAAGGGCGGGGGCAATGGAAAGGGCAGTCTCTATCTTGGAGAAGGCTGTGGTAGCTTCAGGAGACCATGTGCGTATGTCAGGCTGGGGGTCCACGAGCACCTTTTGCATAGGTGCTACAGTAGAGTCATAATCAAGGAACCAGGGGTGACTTAAAAGGAGCAAAGCTGTCTTTTAGTGGCATGCATGGGACATTGCAAGATGTAGGCTACACAAGAGGGGGCTAGATGCCTAGTGCCATGGGAAATATCATGTGCTAGGTAACGGACTGCGGGGAGGCAAAGCTGCAATTTGGTCATGTTAACTTTGTGACCTTTTGCAGCTAGGGCAGTGTGGAGGATTCTGGAGTTGGAGAGGGAGTCCATAAAGGAAGGTGATGCCAGGAGCAGGTCATCAACGTACTGGATCATAGTGGAGCCCCCCAGGAAGATGAGATCTTCGAGGTCTTCCTGCAGAATCTGGGAGAAGAGAGATGGGGAGACTACAAAGCCCAACTGAAGGGGGCTGGAGGCGAGCTGACGTCCCTTGTACATGAAGGCAAAGAGGTACTGAGAGTTAGGGTGGGTGATGACTGGGAAGAAGGCAGAGGCAAGATCAATGCAAGTGAAAAATGGAGCGTTGGGAGGGATACAGGAGAGAATGGACCCGTGCTCCGGGACAACCAGATGTGAGGGTATGGTAGCCTTATTAAGGGGGTGCAAAGTGTGCGCAAAACGGAATTCGTCTGTACCTTTTTTAGATATCGGGAGTATCAAGGAATTGCATGGGATGGTGGTGTTATATCGGATGCCCTGGTGAATGAGGGAAGAGAAGAAATGCTTGATGCCTTCCTCCGCTTGAGGGGATATCCTGCACTGGGGCACCCGTGGCAGAGGGACCTCATGATTAAGGGTGATGTGAACAGGTTCAGCAGAGAGAATGTGGCCTACATCATTGGCATGTGCTGCGCTGAGGGCGACAGGGAAATTAGTCAATGAAGTGTTGTAACTGTGTAGCTTGTGCAGGTGTGAGAAAAGATGGAGGCTCTGGGCGAGTGGGCTGTTGCAGGAGAAACAAACATTCCGCATGTCTGGAATGTGGAACCTCTAGGTAAATACCATAAGCAGAACAATAAAAGCTATAATGCATTTTGCATAAAAGATCAATATCCAACACATTTGCAGGTGAGCAAGGGCTCAATAGAAAGGCATGCTGTTCAGTAATGGGACCAATAAAAACAGCCAACTCATTAGACACGGGTGTGGAATGGTGGTGCCAGGCATACCAATAGCAATAACTATTTCTTTTGAAACATTAACATGTGGAAATTCTGCAGCTCATACCGTGAAGCACTGAGCACTTGTATCAATTAAACAATTCACAGTTTTTCCTTAGATGTCACATTTGAGATAGCAACCAGACTGGTCCATCAGCAGCAAGGCAGCAGACAGCACGCCAAAGTCCCTTCATTGTAGGCCATAGGAGATATGCATGTCTTGGTAGACACCGTTAGGAGGAGGAGGAGGAGTAGGAGAAGGAGGTGGTGGGGGTGGAGAGTAGAGATTAGAATTGCCAGTGGAAATTAAATCATTTCGAGGGGTAGTGGGACCATATTGCCGTGGCCTGGCAGGTTTGGTAGGGCATTGCTGGATGAGATACCCAGTCTGTTTACAATATCTGCAGAAAGGTTGCTCTGGCAGTGGTTGCTGGGCTGGCAGAAAATGGGTGTGCAAAAATCTGTTGTGGCTGGTGGCCCTGTGCAAAATGAGGAGGAGGTTGTTGTGCATAAGGTTGGCATGTATTACCTGAGCGTCCGCGGTTGCTGGAGGCAGTCTTTTGTTGAGCCTGCTGTATTTGTAAAGCCATAAGGCATGTGACCTCATCTTGTTCTTGTCTTTTCATTTTATCATAGACATGTCGAGCAGTCTGCAGTGCTTTCTCGATAGATTCCGCTTGCCAGAACATTCTGAATATTGTTGGAGATTTCAGGGAGGAGACCATTAACAAAATGAGACGCCAGTTCCCCAGCATTAGCAATACCAGAGTATTAAGGGAAACAGTCAAGTCAATCTCGATAGGTTATGTGAGGGGGATTCAGACTGGTTCTGCTTGCAGGCAGCAATTTTGGTCCAGTCAGATTTTACAAGTTTTTTTTCTTTAATGAGGGCGGCAAGTGCTGCAACGCTGGCAGTAATAGCAACACCATCTGCCAGTGTGTCTGACCATTGTAGTTTGTACATAACCTGTTTGTATAGAGTGTCTTTGAGCACCCCTGGGGGGTCACGCAGCACTCACCTGCCATGGGGCTTCCAGGATAATGGCGCTGGTGAGGCGTGCACACACCAGGTCGGTAGACCTGTGTTTACTTTTGGTGCAGTTTTATATACAAAAAGAAAGTCTGATATTTCCATAGGTGTCACTCAACACTCTTCCCACAACAACAGTGGTATCAATTATCACAAAATGTTATTAAGATTCTATATATTTCATAAAACAAACATAAAAATGATCATAGTACATAAAACATATACATTATGTTTGAAACCACACAAGTATGAACACTATAAGTGAGTAATGTTTGCAGTTATTCCTTAAGGATCTTACACTGTGTGTACATCTCACACTCTGATTCCTATCCACACTACTAATGGCCTATTTCCTATCGATGTAATACAAACAACCCAACTTGTACAAGTTTCTGTCCTTGAAATACAGTCATGTAGGACATTCTTCAGGGGAAAATTGTCTTGTGCCGAAATTTAAAAATTCTTCTTTTCTAGGGGAGAACCCTGTTGATCAAAAAAATGATCAACACCCTATTAGTATCTAGTAATCAAGTATCGATCTCTATTGACATGAAAAACACATGTGTACCCTCATCCCTCAAAGGGTACGGGATATGTCTTGAATTACATACCTCTATTCCCAGTAGTGAATCTTGGGCTTTTTCTGTTGTGTTCAGACTGGTTCTGCTTGCAGGCAGCAGTTTTGGTCCAGTCAGATTTTACAAGTTTTTTTTCTTTAATGAGGGTGGCAAGTGCTGCAACGCTGGCAGTAATAGCAACACCATCTGCCAGTGTGTCTGACCATTGTAGTTTGTACATAACCTGTTTGTATAGAGTGTCTTTGAGCACCTCCCATATAAGTTGTTTAAGGTCCCCAATGGTGGGATCATAACAGGCTATGACTGTGTTCAAATGCTCCATGAAAACTGTGGGGTTGTCAGGCAAAGTGGGGAATTGTTGTGCCATATGGCATAAATCAGTGGAGCTCCATGGAGTGTGAATTCTCATAGGTGCTGCATCAACATTTGCCTGGGGGTAGGTGCGGACAGGCAGAAGGGCGGTGTCAGCAGTAGCGGATGGTGAGGCATCCATTGTGTGCAGGGAAGGGGCTGCAGACATGGGGGTATGTGACAATTGGAGGTCTTGTTTAGTGTGTTTCTGCAATGCTGCAGTGTAGGCTGGCAAGCCTGGGTCTGCTACATCAAGCAATCTTTGTCAATAGTTCTTTTCCTGGAAGCCCCATGGCAGGCGAGTGCTGCGCGACCCCCCAGCTCCCCATTTTGGGAAAAAAATGGTGCTCTAAAAAGCACGTGGAGGGAGGCCGTAGCGGGCTCTCCCCCATGGCCCTGCGGCTTCCTGGGCCTCCGTTCCCCACCCCCAGACCTCCCAGCCAACGGGATTGGTGCCCTGCACCAAAAGTACTCTATTCTCAAAACGGTTCTGAGTCACAGGTAGGGATAAAACAGACCTCTTGCTCTGTGAGCATACACTTTTATATACAAAAAGAAAGTCCGATATTTACATAGGTGTCACTCAACACTCTTCCCACAACAACAGTGGTATCAATTATCACAACATTTTATTAAGATTCCATATATTTCATAAAACAATCATAAAACATATACATTATGTTTAAAACCACACAAGTATGAACACCATAAGTGAGTAATGTTTGCAGTTATTCCTTAAGGATCTTACACTGTGTGTACATCTCACACTCTGATTCCTATCCACACTACTAATGGCCTATTTCCTATCGATGTAATACAAACAACCCAACTTGTACAAGTTTCTGTCCTTGAAATACAGTCATGTAGGACATTCTTCAGGGGAAAATTGTCTTGTGCCGAAATTTAAAAATTCTTCTTTTCTAGGGGAGAACCCTGTTGATCAAAAAAATGATCAACACCCTATTAGTATCTAGTAATCAAGTATCGATCTCTATTGACATGAAAAACACATGTGTACCCTCATCCCTCAAAGGGTACGGGATATGTCTTGAATTACATACCTCTATTCCCAGTAGTGAATCTTGGGCTTTTTCTGTTGTGTTCAGACTGGTTCTGCTTGCAGGCAGCAGTTTTGGTCCAGTCAGATTTTACAAGTTTTTTTTCTTTAATGAGGGTGGCAAGTGCTGCAACGCTGGCAGTAATAGCAACACCATCTGCCAGTGTGTCTGACCATTGTAGTTTGTACATAACCTGTTTGTATAAAGTGTCTTTGAGCACCTCCCATATAAGTTGTTTAAGGTCCCCAATGGTGGGATCATAACAGGCTATGACTGTGTTCAAATGCTCCATGAAAACTGTGGGGTTGTCAGGCAAAGTGGGGAATTGTTGTGCCATATGGCATAAATCAGTGGAGCTCCATGGAGTGTGGATTCTCATAGGTGCTGCATCAACATTTGCCTGGGGGTAGGTGCGGACAGGCAGAAGGGCGGTGTCAGCAGTAGCAGATGGTGAGGCATCCATTGTGTGCAGGGAAGGGGCTGCAGACATGGAGGTATGTGACAATTGGAGGTCTTGTTTAGTGTGTTTCTGCAATGCTGCAGTGTAGGCTGGCAAGCCTGGGTCTGCTACATCAAGCAATCTTTGTCATTAGTTATTTTCCTGGAAGCCCCATGGCAGGTGAGTGCTGCGCGACCCCCCAGCTCCCCATTTTGGGAAAACAAAATGGTGCTCTAAAAAGCACATGGAGGGAGGCCGTAGCGGGCTCTCCCCCATGGCCCTGCGGCTTCCTGGGCCTCCGTTCCCCACCCCCCAGACCTCCCAGCCAACGCGATTGGTGCCCTGCACCAAAAGTACTCTATTCTCAAAACGGTTCTGAGTCACAGGTAGGGATAAAACAGACCTCTTGCTCTGTGAACATACACTTTTATATACAAAAAGAAAGTCCGATATTTCCATAGGTGTCACTCAACACTCTTCCCACAACAACAGTGGTATCAATTATCACAACATTTTATTAAGATTCCATATATTTCATAAAACAATCATAAAACATATACATTATGTTTAAAACCACACAAGTATGAACACCATAAGTGAGTAATGTTTGCAGTTATTCCTTAAGGATCTTACACTGTGTGTACATCTCACACTCTGATTCCTATCCACACTACTAATGGCCTATTTCCTATCGATGTAATACAAACAACCCAACTTGTACAAGTTTCTCTCCTTGAAATACAGTCATGTAGGACATTCTTCAGGGGAAAATTGTCTTGTGCCGAAATTTAAAAATTCTTCTTTTCTAGGGGAGAACCCTGTTGATCAAAAAAATGATCAACACCCTATTAGTATCTAGTAATCAAGTATCGATCTCTATTGACATGAAAAACACATCTGTACCCTCATCCCTCAAAGGGTACGGTATATGTCTTTAATTACATACCCCTATTCCCAGTAGTGAATCTTGGGCTTTTTCTGTTGTGTATTGCAGATTCCCAATTTCTTCAGGAATTCTAGCGTTTCCTTTCTAATCTTATCTAGAGTAGTGTGCAATTAGGGCAAAATTAATAGGGGATTTTACAAAAAACTCCGATATTTATTCACTTCCTAGGCTATCAAATATATAGGTGGTAAATCTTACCTATTTCGATGCAGCGGTATGCTGGAGTATTGCTAAACATCTCGGTCCCAAAGATTCCTTTAGGATCTTTACCATATACGGGTCAGTGCCAAAATCTCAACTTCCCTTAATGGATCAAATATCTGTAAAAAAAGAGAATAGAACCCCCATTCAAGCGCCTATCCTCTCAAAATCACTCTCAAAATCACTAAGTATATTGGCCCTCCACAAGAAGAGCTTCCCCCCAGTCCTCTGCTCACTTACTTGTGAGTGTTTTCTCTCTTTTCTTCACTCTTTTCTTGAACATAGGAGCTGTATTAGGAATAAGGTAGAACAAGCTCCCATGGTCAAGCATTTTATAGAAATGAAACATTCATGTAATGACTTCGAGTGGTGTATTTTGAAACAGGTCGAGGGGCAATCCCAGATGGTTATTAACAGAAAACGATTACATCTAGAATATATATATTTGATAGACTAGGAAGTGAATAAATATGGGAGTTTTTTGTAAAATCCCCTATTAATTTTACTCTTTAAAATTAAAAAGAGCACACTACTCTAGATAAGGGAGAGAAAGGAAACGCTAGAATTCCTGAAGAAATTGGGAATCTGCAATACACAACAGAAAAAGCCCAAGATTCACTACTGGGAATAGAGGTATGTAATTCAAGACATATCCCGTACCCTTTGAGGGATGAGGGTACACATGTGTTTTTCATGTCAATAGAGATCGATACTTGATTACTAGATACTAATAGGGTGTTCATCATTTTTTTGATCAACAGGGTTCTCCCCTAGAAAAGAAGAATTTTTAAATTTCGGCACAAGACAATTTTCCCCTGAAGAATGCCCTACATGACTGTATTTCAAGGACAGAAAATTGTACAAGTTGGGTTGTTTGTATTACATCGATAGGAAATAGGCCATTAGTAGTGTGGATAGGAATCAGAGTGTGAGATGTACACACAGTGTAAGATCCTTAAGGAATAACTGCAAACATTACTCACTTATAGTGTTCATACTTGTGTGGTTTTAAACATAATGTATATGTTTTATGTACTATGATAATTTTTATGATTGTTTTATGAAATATATGGAATCTTAATAACATTTTGTGATAATTGATACCACTGTTGTTGTGGGAAGAGTGTTGAGTGACACCTATGGAAATATCAGACTTTCTTTTTGTATATAAAAGTGTATGCTCACAGAGCAAGAGGTCTGTTTTATCCCTACCTGTGACTCAGAACCGTTTGGAGAATAGAGTACTTTTGGTGCAGGGCACCAATCGCGTTGGCTGGGAGGTCTGGGGGGTGGGGAACGGAGGCCCAGGAAGCCGCAGGGCCATGGGGGAGAGCCCGCTACGGCCTCCCTCCATGTGCTTTTTAGAGCACCATTTTGTTTTCCCAAAATGGGGAGCTGGGGGGTCGCGCAGCACTCACCTGCCATGGGGCTTCCAGGAAAAGAACTAATGACAAAGATTGCTTGATGTGGCAGACCCAGGCTTGCCAGCCTACACTGCAGCATTGCAGAAACACACTAAACAAGACCTCCAATTGTCACATACCTCCATGTCTGCAGCCCCTTCCCTGCACACAATGGATGCCTCACTATCCGCTACTGCTGACACGCCCTTCTGCCTGTCCGCACCTACCCCCAGGCAAATGTTGATGCAGCACCTATGAGAATTCACACTCCATGGAGCTCCACTGATTTATGCCATATGGCACAACAATTCCCCACTTTGCCTGACAACCCCACAGTTTTCATGGAGCATTTGAACACAGTCATAGCCTGTTATGATCCCACCATTGGGGACCTTAAACAACTTATATGGGAGGTGCTCAAAGACACTCTATACAAACAGGTTATGTACAAACTACAATGGTCAGACACACTGGCAGATGGTGTTGCTATTACTGCCAGCGTTGCAGCACTTGCCACCCTCATTAAAGAAAAAAAAGCTTGTAAAATCTGACTGGACCAAAACTGCTGCCTGCAAGCAGAACCAGTCTGAACACAACAGAAAAAGCCCAAGATTCACTACTGGGAATAGAGGTATGTAATTCAAGACATATCCCGTACCCTTTGAGGGATGAGGGTACACATGTGTTTTTCATGTCAATAGAGATCGATACTTGATTACTAGATACTAATAGGGTGTTGATCATTTTTTTGATCAACAGGGTTCTCCCCTAGAAAAGAAGAATTTTTAAATTTCGGCACAAGACAATTTTCCCCTGAAGAATGTCCTACATGACTGTATTTCAAGGACAGAAACTTGTACAAGTTGGGTTGTTTGTATTACATCGATAGGAAATAGGCCATTAGTAGTGTGGATAGGAATCAGAGTGTGAGATGTACACACAGTGTAAGATCCTTAAGGAATAACTGCAAACATTACTCACTTATAGTGTTCATACTTGTGTGGTTTCAAACATAATGTATATGTTTTATGTACTATGATCATTTTTATGTTTGTTTTATGAAATATATAGAATCTTAATAACATTTTGTGATAATTGATACCACTGTTGTTGTGGGAAGAGTGTTGAGTGACACCTATGGAAATATCAGACTTTCTTTTTGTATATAAAACTGCACCAAAAGTAAACACAGGTCTACCGACCTGGTGTGTGCACGCCTCACCAGCGCCATTATCCTGGAAGCCCCATGGCAGGTGAGTGCTGCGTGACCCCCCAGCTCCCCATTTTGGGAAAAAAAGAAAGAATTGTGCTCTAAAAAGCACGTGGAGGGAGGCCTGTAGCGGGCTCTCCCCCATGGCCCTGCGGCTTCCTGGGCCTCCGTTCCCCGCCCCCCAGACCTCCCAGCCAACGCGATCGGTGCCCTGTTCCAACAGTATACACAGGTCTACCGACCTGGTGTGTGCACGCCTCACCAGCGCCATTATCCTGGAAGCCCCATGGCAGGTGAGTGCTGCGTGACCCCCCCAGCTCCCCATTTTGGGAAAAAAAGAAAGAATTGTGCTCTAAAAAGCACGTGGAGGGAGGCCGTAGCGGGCTCTCCCCCATGGCCCTGCGGCTTCCTGTGCCTCTGTTCCCCGCCCCCCAGACCTCCCAGCCAACACGATTGGTGCCCTGGACCAACAGTAAATGCAGGTCTACCGACCTGGTGTGTGCACGCCTCACCAGTGCCATTATCCTGGGAGCCCCATGGCAGGTGAGTGCTGCGTGACCCCCCAGATCCCCATTTGGGGAAAAAAGAAAAAATCGTGCTCTAAAAAGCACGTGGAGGGAGGCCTGTAGCGGGCTCTCCCCCATGGCCCTGCGGCTTCCTGGGCCTCCGTTCCCCGCCCCCCAGACCTCCCAGCCAACGCGATCGGTGCCCTGTTCCAACAGTATACACAGGTCTACCGACCTGGTGTGTGCACGCCTCACCAGCGCCATTATCCTGGAAGCCCCATGGCAGGTGAGTGCTGCGTGACCCCCCCAGCTCCCCATTTTGGGAAAAAAAGAAAGAATTGTGCTCTAAAAAGCACGTGGAGGGAGGCCGTAGCGGGCTCTCCCCCATGGCCCTGCGGCTTCCTGGGCCTCTGTTCCCCGCCCCCCAGACCTCCCAGCCAACTCGATTGGTGCCCTGCACCAACAGTAAATGCAGGTCTACCGACCTGGTGTGTGCACGCCTCACCAGTGCCATTATCCTGGGAGCCCCATGGCAGGTGAGTGCTGCGTGACCCCCCAGATCCCCATTTTGGGAAAAAAAGAAAAAATCGTGCTCTAAAAAGCACGTGGAGGGAGGCCGTAACGGCTCTCCCCCATGGCCCTGCGGCTTCCTGGGCCTCCGTTCCCCGCCCCCCAGACCTCCCAGCCAACGCGATTGGTGCCCTGCACCAACAGTAAACACAAGTCTACCGACCTGGTGTGTGCACGCCTCACCAACGCCATTATCTTGGAAGCCCCATGGCAGGTGAGTGCTGCGTGACCCCCCCAGCTCCCCATTTTGGGAAAAAAAGAAAAAATCATGCTCTAAAAAACACATGGAGGGAGGCCGTAGCGAGCTCTCCCCCATGACCCTGCAGCTTCCTGGGCCTCCGTTCTCCGCCCCCCAGACCTCCCAGCCAACACGATTGGTGCCCTGCACCAACAGTAGACACAGGTCTACCGACCTGGTGTGTGCACGCCTCACTAGCGCCATTAACCTGGAAGCCCCATGGCAGGTGAGTGCTGTGCGACCCCCCAGCTCCCCATTTTGGGAAAAAAAGAATAAATCGTGCTCTAAAAAGCATGTGGAGGGAGGCCGTAGCGGGCTCTCCCCCATGGCCCTGCGGCTTCCTGGGCCTCCGTTCCCCGGCCCCTAGACCTCCCAGCCAACGCGATTGGTGCCCTGCACCAACAGTAAACACAGGTCTACCGACCTGTTGTGTGCACGCCTCACCAGCACCATTATCCTGGAAGCCCCATGGCAGATGAGTGCTGTGCGACCCCCCAGCTCCCCATTTTGGGAAAAAAGAATAAATCGTGCTCTAAAAAGCACGTGGAGGGAGGCCGTAGCGGGCTCTCCCCCATGGCCCTGCGGCTTCCTGGGCCTCCGTTCCCCGCCCCCCAGACCTCCCAGCCAACTCGATCGGTGCCCTGCTCCAACAGTATACACAGGTCTACCGACCTGGTGTGTGCACGCCTCACCAGCGCCATTATCCTGGAAGCCCCATGGCAGGTGAGTGCTGCGTGACCCCCCAGCTCCCCATTTTGGGAAAAAAAGAAAGAATTGTGCTCTAAAAAGCACGTGGAGGGAGGCCGTAGCGGGCTCTCCCCCATGGCCCTGCGGCTTCCTGGGCCTCTGTTCCCCGCCCCCCAGACCTCCCAGCCAACACGATTGGTGCCCTGCACCAACAGTAAATGCAGGTCTACCGACCTGGTGTGTGCACGCCTCACCAGCGCCATTATCCTGGGAGCCCCATGGCAGGTGAGTGCTGCGTGACCCCCCAGATCCCCATTTTGGGAAAAAAAGAAAAAATCGTGCTCTAAAAAGTACGTGGAGGGAGGCCGTAGCGGGCTCTCCCCCATAGCCCTGCGGCTTCCTGGGCCTCTGTTCCCCGCCCCCAGAACTCCCAGCCAATGCGATTGGTGCCCTGCACGTTCATTAAGGTCACCCCAGGGCAGCCCTCTGCCCGGCAGCCCCAGCGGCTAAGGCCCCCAAGGCCAAGGGCGGCTCCTACATTGGCGGCTCCAAGATGTGTCTGCAGGTGTCCGCAGGGGAAGCCAGTGAAGCCAGCAGTCAACAGACACCAACAAAAACTGTGAGTGTGGCATGGGTGGGGAGTGGAGCAATTACTCTACCCCAGAAAACCCCTGCCACTCTAACTTACCTCCCATTAACATAGACTGCCATAGACTCACACCAGGTACACTCAGTAGGTTTTGTGACCACCAGACTGAACCTATTCATGACAGGATTGTCGAAGTTACCTTGCATTACATACTAACATACTTGTCAAGGTCAACAAGCTCTGCACTTAGATGAAACTTCCATATTAGAATGCCCACACTCAGAATTGTGAATATTAGCCTGTGTCACATCTAGATAGGACTTTGAATATTAGCATGTCCACACTTAGATAGAATTGTGAATATTGGCATGTCCAGACTTGGATAGAATTGTGAATATTAGCATGTCCGCATTGACCCAGCTACTTATTATATTTTTTGCAACAGGTTCAATTGACCAGGACCGGGAGTGCGCGCCTCACCCACCTTCTTTTTTGTACTGAATGCTATGGGAGTCCCGGGCTCCAGAGGCAGCGCCACGGGGTGACTGTGCCCCACTTTGGAGAATCATAAAGATGGTTCTCTCCCCTCCCCCAAATTTGGGAAGGACTTGTGCTTTGGAGGGGTGTCGGTTGCTGGTCACCTGAACAGAAAAAAACGTTTTCACTACAGCTACCAGAATCCGTTGAGTCTAATTAGACACACCTGCTCAACAGCCTCCCTGATGATTATTTGAGATAAGAAAGCGCTAGGAGGAGAACAACTACAGACCACAGAACTGCAGCTGAGGGATTTAACCCTGTTATTACTGAGTACCTGATTTGCAGCAAGGGATCTAACCCTGTTATTACGGAGTACCTGATTTGCAGCAGAAGGGATCTAACCCTGTGAATATTTGTCCATTTTGGGATTTGACCCAGCTACTTATTATATTTTTTGCAACAGGTTCAATTGACCAGGACCGGGAGTGCGCGCCTCACCCACCTTCTTTTTTGTCACATCTAGATAGGACTTTGAATATTAGCATGCCCACACTTAGATAGAATTGTGAATATTGGCATGTCCAGACTTGGATAGAATTGTGAATGTTAGCATGTCCACACATAGATAGAATTGTGAATATTGGCATGTGTAGACTTGGATAGAATTGTGAATGTTAGCCTGCGTCACATCTAGATAGGACTTTGAATGTTAGCATGTCCACACTTAGATAGAATTGTGAATATTGGCATGTCCACACTTAGATAGAATTGTGAATGTTAGCCTGCGTCACATCTAGATAGGACTTTGAATGTTAGCATGTCCACACTTAGATAGAATTGTGAATATTGGCATGTCCACACTTAGATAGAATTGTGAATTTTAGCCTGCGTCACATCTAGATAGGACTTTGAATATTAGCATGTCCAGACTTGGATAGGACCCTGAATATTAGCATGTCCACACTTAGAATTGTGAATATTAGCCGGCGTTGCATCTAGATAGGACTTTGAATGTTGGCATGCCTGCAACTGGGTAAAACTTGAAAGTTGGCATATGCCACACTTAGAGTTGTGGATATTGGCCTGCGCCGCATCTGGATGGGACTGTGAATGTTGGCATGCCCACACCTAGATGGAACCCTAAGCATTGGCCTGCGCCTCATCCAGATAGAGAGGTGAGGGTCAACAGGTGCCACACTTGGACAGAACTGTGAATGTTAGCATGCTAAAGGTCAGGTAACCCACTAACCAATATAAGCTCAAACTCTGCATACTTATCTCACTCAAAAACTCACACAACTATCTCTCGCACAACAAGCCGCACACACTTCACAACACTGCAACAACACATAAGCCGGAGCAACAGCACACGCGGACTGACACCGATCCAATACCCGCACCAAAGCTCAGCATCTGGTGTATACCGAGTTGAAGCTGCCAACAGAACACCACTCCTCTCACTATCCTACTCCCTCTTCACCTTACTAACCCATCCCACCTTATCATTTACAGATCCGCCAGAGCACCTGGGGACCAATTCCGTTGGTGACGGTGCACGGTACAAATACCTTTAACATTTAACATTTAACATTTAATAATCAGAGGTCCACCTGAGTTCCAGGGTGTGAGAGTGTTGGTGTTGGGCGGAAGCAAGAGGGGTGAAGGTGGCCAGAGATTTGGCTCTGGCGGCAGAACATAGAAACTGAGGAGGCGATTGGGATTGAGGGAATGCCCGGAGAGCCTGTGGAGGGTGTTGAGGGCAGAGCAGCTGGCTGGGCTACCGGGGCTGTCGGCTGTGGATCCACTGAGGTGGCATGGGTTGGGGACATCGGAAGCAGTGTAGGTGGCATGATGGCAATAAATGGAGGTGAGGATGGTGGTAGTTCATCTAAAAGGTCAACAGGTGGCGCTGTAGGTGCTTCCAATGGGGTGAGTTTAATGGTGTCTGAAGGGACACTTGGACAGAAGCTTGTGTTGAGAGTGTATTTGTTCGGCCGGCCGGCCAACCGGCCTTGGAGGGCTGCTTGTAGTGTTCTAGTTCCTTCTCTAGCTTAGCTTGAGTATTCTTAAGTGATCTAGTTTCACTCACACGTAATCAGTTCATGGAGTCTTTATACCAATACCAAGCGAAATAAGCAGACCAATGAGCTTGAGACACTTTAGACTTTCTCTGTTCTAAAGCCCCACGCAAGACAAGATGATCCTAATCAAATGACCCCTCAAGTGGCCATTGAAATGTCTTTTGAAACCGAGTAAAAAAATTCCAATCTTTGAGATATCAACATGTGAAAGCACCATACGACAAATACATGGAGTAAACATTGGTCCCCACTGCGCGTGTTGGTGGTGATTTAGATGACCCAGAGCCCATAGCGTAGTCTAGGAAGGAAAAGAGCAGGGAGGCATGAAGGGGAGATGTGTCTGCAGCTGGAGCAGGCCAAGACGGGTGTTACAGACAACCTAACAATAAGTGGTATTTAACGTTGGTGACAGCATGAAAGACACACACATGAGGGGGTACAAAAGGTCAGGAGCAATCAAGGATTGATAGTGGTTGCAGGGTATAAACATAAAGTAATATACAAGCTTAGATCAACATCAGCAAAAACACCCGGCACTTAACTACCTGATGGTTGAGTCTCCATGGGATTCACCTCTTCAGTTGTGAAAAAGAAAAATTATATAGACTGCATGACGTTGAAGTAGATAAAGAATTTTGAGAAACATTATTTTCTCATTTATTTTGGTCAATCAACACCACCCCTCGAGTATGGTTACAAGGCGTGTAGCTAAGTATGGGCACTAGTGTGTTTGTTGCATGGAAAGGGTGTTGGGAAACAGTACAATAAGGCTAGGACAATGCATAGTATACATCAAGATATTATCCGGCAATTATATGGGGATAATGGAATATGGAAATTCCCAGGCAAGGCAGGCCTGCAGGCAGTAATTTAAAGACCTCTGGAGTAGTTAAAGGCAATGGGCCTCATTACGACCCAGGCGGTAAGTTACCGCCTGGGCCGTGACTTTACCACCATGGCGTAAACTATGTTTACGCCATGGTGGTTGGCGGACTTACCGCCCCATTCCGACCTTGGCGGGGCGGTAAGTCCCCAATCCCCATTTACCCTTCCCCATTCCCATTTTTGCCCCATAGGGCATAATGGGAGTGGGGAAGGCGTTAATTACGCCACCGTAAATTACGGTGGCGTAATTAACTCCATGGTCCCTTAGCGCCATGGATTTTAACACCTGCTAAAAGCAGGTGTTAAAAGCGCCATGGCGCTAAGGGACCTCGTACTCAGGCGGTAAGGGTCGGCGCTGTTAACGCTGCCGTAAACCCCTTACCGCCTGGGTCGTAATGAGGCCCAATGTGTGATAATGGAGTAGCACAGAGACACCTTGAAGTTTGTGGCAAAGGCAAGCCACAGAGAGGAGAAAGGCAAAATGAATCCAGGGATGAAGGATAACTGAGAGGCAACAAAACTAGCAGCGACCATAAAAATGGCAGCCCAAAGAATGCACAAAAATTGTACAGCGACAGTGCGCTGAGAAAGAACTCTTTAGAGAAAGCGAGTGACGTACGCATCAGAATCTTCACACAATCCTGGGGGCCATGTGACAAAACACATGGGCCCACAATCCTAAAACCAACCAAGTTCACGAAGCATGGTTCATGTGGCAGCACATGCGAACCGCAGTTGTAATTAATCTCAAAATCACTCAATCTGGGGACAGAAGCATGTCCCCTGTCCTTGTAAACACCAGAAACAGGCGGTGGTCTGAGTGATGTCACACGGAGACCGCAGCAAGCAAGCAAAATCAAACCCTATGACAATCAAATGATCACAATCAAACTGTATGTGAATCAAAATTGAACAGTAACGGATGCAGTTTGACATAACATGACAAATAAACACGTATGACATCTACACAGTAGCAAAGCAGTGTTCCTGAAAGTCCCTTTAAAATGTGATGATGGACATGGTGTGAAAAAGAGAAAGTCGTGGGCAGGGACAGACAGTCTGCAGGCAGCCCAGAAAAGACTTCCACGTCTGCCGTGTGCAGCTGTGTGAATACAGGAAGTAAATCAGGGCTGTTCCTGTGCTCACTGGAGTGCGAGCGGCACCGTGGATGTGGCTTTTTAATTTGCAATATTAGATTATGAGTAAACACAGTGGGAAATCTTACTATTTAACTTTTCTGTCAGGACATTTGTACTGTACCCATAACCCTAGTGGTCTCTCAAAAGTGGCAATATTAACTATTCTACACACAAGAAAGCCTGTAGAGAGAGATACAGCATATAAATCAAATGTCAAATCAACACAACATCACAGAGCAGTGGAAAATGGCAGTGTGAAAAGTACAGTGATGTGCTGTTTAAAACAAAGTGACAGAAAATAAAAAAGTATCGTACCCAAAAGCTGGCGGGGAATAGGTTCACAGTCGTGCTGCTCTGGAGATCGTCTGTGTCTAGCCACCAAACCACATCATGCGTTCGGCAACTTCGAAGCCAACAGGGGTGCCATGCCTCGTAGAAGTGACCTCTGTATCTCAAGTATTATATTTCTTGGGCCTTGCAGTCACGTGGCCTCATCCTGAGTGTGGCGGTCGGGAAACAAGGGTGCCGGTAAGCTTGCCAGGCACCCTTGTTTCTGCACTGCCACACTACGAGTCTTCCCCCGCAGGGGCTGTTGCGCCTGGCAGGGTCAGACCTGCCGGGCGCAAAGGCCCCTGCAGGCAGACTTTTCACGGAAGCAGCGGCACCGTTGACAACAGTGCTGGTGCTTCTGAGTCCCGCTTCCTGTGGAATCCCATGGGACTCCACGGGAATGAGTGCTTACTGAATCCCCCGCCTGACTTCCCACTCCGCCGGGACTTGTAATGTCCCGGTGGCACCAGGAAGTCAGGCAGCAGGTTCAGTGTTTCGAGGTCGGCGGCAACCCGCCGGTAGCACTGGCAGGTTACCGCCGACCTTGTAATGAGGCCGATGGTTTCATGATGGCAATCCGCAGAGATCTCCTGCCCAGTTCAGGCCAAACGACGGGTCAATAGCACAATTCTGAGGTGGCCAAAGCAGACCCCACCAAAGGGGAACCTCGACATAAGCCTGCCGCAATACGGAAACAAGAGACCAGCCTGATAGGTATAGCAAGCTTCTTGTAATAGATGGAAAATAAACAGCATACACTATCAGCTGATAATTCGGAAAGTACAGAATGACAAGTGGCAGGCAGTTGCTAGACAGAGCTGTGAAGAGGCTGGCCTCAGCACAGGTTATATAGCATGTCATAAGCAGATCACTAACATGTTATAGCACTTTCATAATGGTAGGTGTTACTTTCTATGACGTGGCAGAAATCTTGCACTATTGAAAGCAGCTAATTCTAGAGAAGCCTGGTGGTTACATGCACTGAGTACATTGTGTGGTAATGTTCATAAGCAACCTTGGCATAAACAACTTGTATACTATGAGGCTCATTCTGAGTATGCCGGTATCCTGGCGATAGAGCTGCCAGGATACCGGAATCTGGTACTTACCTTTACCGGCACCCGGTCAGGCAGTATTGCCGCTGGATTACGGCTGCCGGCGGAGCGGTGTAAATCCCCATTCATGGAGTCGGATAGGACTCCACAAGGGGATTTGCAGTCATTACCGCCACCGGCAATTCTGGTGGCAGTAACAAGGGCTTTTCTGGCTTGTAGGGCACCTGGCTTACGTCCAGCATTTAGCTGGATGTAACCCAGGTCCCCACTGGCACTCCTGTAGTCGGGTGGTCTGGTAAAGTGCTGGTATCCTCATATACTGGCACTTTGTTACCAGACCGCCCGACTCAGAATGAGGCCTTAAGAGAAAATGGAAGAAAGCGCTGACAAGGTCCTTGTAGCTGTTACTGTGCCTTGGTGTATTGTGCCTACGTTGGGGTGTGGGCATGTCAGAGGAGTTGGATGCAGGAGGAGGCCTCAGGCCAAGGCAAGATGGAGGATCTGAGGCCTAATGTATAGGTGTAATCGCTATAGCATAGTGTAGCATAACAATCATGGCACATCATTGGAATTAATGAATGGACCGAGGACGCTGTCAGGGTAGGATTTCATTTTTATGCTCATTTATTTTCATTTTAATTTTTATGCTCCCAGATTAGTGCATTGGCCTGGATGGACTAACACTTCTGTAAATCTCCTTTTCCTGGCCAGCCCCTACTAGTGTTATGAAGACAGCATCCCTCTAAATTCTTCTGGAGCCATCCTCTGCATACGCGACACCCTCCCAAAATCCTTCCCTGTGATGCAGGTACTTCCATGCGGTTAAATTATGTAAAAGAAGCGATTGAGCTGCAAAGTGCATCCAAAATACTTATCGACCCTCTATGTTATGGAAAAACGACGACAGCATTCATCTTAAGCCAGTGTTAGCCTCACTTGGAGCCATCATCTGCATAATACGCCACTCTTTCCCAAACTCCTTCACTGTGCTGCAGGTACCTCATGAAACCTAATTAAAGTAAATGATTGGCTGTAAAGTGCAGCCAAAATAGATCCCAACCCTCTAAAGCTTGTATATCAATGATGTTAAAGGAAAACGAATGCAACAAATGGGTATCTGGTCATTGCATCGACAACCAAAGCATCGACAGACAAACCATCTAAAAAAAAGCATCAAAAAAAGCATCTAATGCATTTTTTAGATGGTAAAGGGTTTAGTTTAATAAAAATTGGTTTTAAAGGTTAAACAAGGAGGGATTGGGGGACCATCCATTAAAATAAAAATGAAAGAAAATGCATTAGATGCTTTTTTTTAGATGGTATATCATTAGATGCTTTGGCTGTCGATGGAATGACTATAAACCAACAAATGGCAACATCAATCAAAAGGCAGCCGTCATTGTACATAAAAAGGAAGCTGCAACTTCAAAAAAGGTGCCAAATAATTCATGAAAGTTATTAATGAATTGAAATATAGCACCAAGCAATGTGCTAACAACAATCCGTGCTGCTGAATAGTAGCTGGCATATAGTGACCTGGCACCCATCGAGCAATGAGCATGATTTCCCAGCTCAGATATGTTTCTGGGTACATTTTATGAAATGAATGAGTCTTCTTGAGCAAGGACCTGCTTGGAAAATGGGTGAGTTCCAGATGGTTGGTTTCAGGAGAAGGAAGTATGACGCTTTTCCATTAAACAGGCAGTCTGACTTAGTAGCATTGAATATTGCAACTAAATTCTCCTTTGGGATAAAGAGAATGATCTTCCTCAGGGTTTGTAATTGTAAGAAGCTGGTGCCAGAGAATGCACCCTTATGATATCTGATAAAGATCTTGGAAACCATTCTGACAGAAGGAACCAGGACAATCGCAGACCCCTGTGAGAACCAGAGCCTGGAGTCTGCCAGTTCATCTAAATTGCCACCTTCTGCTGTTTTGCATGAGCCACTTGAAATCCATCCGCCCATCCAGTTTGTTAAGCTCAGGTGGGTGACACCAGGCCTCCACTGAGATCGAGCCGAATCTTGATGTCATCTGTATAGTGGTATAAGTAGACACACAAGACAAGAAGGGCTCAGCCAAGGGATACGTATAACTGCTAAACAAAGCATGCAGACTGCCACTGTGGCGAAGACTACCAAAAAGGAGGCAATATGATGATTTGAGGATGGTCAGCCAGGAAAGATCGCAACCAAACTAGAGTGCTCCTAGCAGTCCCATTCAGCCAAGTATTCCACAGCTAACCAGCCGTCTGAGTAGATACTATATTATGCGCTTCATACCTGACCTTTTGCTCCAGTGCCCGGGAAAAGTGATTCCTCTGTTCAGTCACAGATAATTGAGGGAACTGAAGTAGTAGCTGAGATGTTCTTGGGATGAAATTATGCAGTGCTAACAGAGGATATACATGCATTGGCATGTCCCCTGCCATTCAGATCGACCGTAGGAAAAAAGATGGAAGCCATGGTACTGAGGCATACAAAGGCCAGCCTCTTTCCTTTGAAATAGAGAGCCTGTGCGAAGAGTGATGGCAGAAAAAGAGCATAGGGTGTGGAAAAGACGCAAAACATCAGGACAGCTGGGATTTTCCAGACCGGCAGCAATACTGCAGGCAGCAAGGCAATCCCACCAGAGAAGATATGTAGCTGAGGCAACAGAAGTGACGAAGAGGGAGATTATATAACTTTGCATTCAACCCTTCGGAGACCGGGGAATCACACTTAATGAACATTGGCAGCTACAATATCAAAGCAGAACTTTGAAGGGTAAGCTCACATATTCTGTCCTGAAGCCTAAATGTGATGTGAGATATTTAGATAATGGCACCCATCTTCCTATGCAACCTGCCATGGCCATGCTGGGGCTGAATATACTCTCCATAAAATCAGGGGAAATGTGCAGGAGCAGATGACACTTGCCCCATTTTACCTGCTCCGCAATGATATCAGAACTCTACATGTCTTATGCCATTGGATCTGATTAGCACCACTCTCTGTATTAGGAAGTTTGATGAATCCAACAAAGTCTGCACTGTTTTCCCGGCGGTGACCTCCTCACATGTGGCCAGGGGACAGCAGCCGCTACCTGATCCTGACTCTGGGGCGGCTATATGAGGGAGGATCACATGGGGGAAACATCCTCCAGGGAGATATCATGACTTCATCGGATGAGACATGGTATTCCCCATTTTCCCTTGAGGATAGCCCTCCCATAACCGATACCCCCATAGCATATCTCCCCTCTTCCACCTGCAACGAGTGTTGAAAACCTTTTGTCAAGACCCATAAGCCAACCCTCAAAATATAACCTGCTTGTGAAATTGCTGAAAACACCTTCGAGACTCCACATACCAATCCTCCAAGACTGACTTGCCATCTAAAACCACTAAGAACAATCACCCAGGGTTTCTATGCCATTGGGAGCACCCACATGTGCCTGGGACGTTTAAACCACAGAAGCAGAAAGCTAAGACACACTGCTGGTGAGAGAGAGCTGGTGCTGTCTATGCAATCCGGGAAGACAATTGGCTGAAAAAAGCTTGACAGAGCCAACTGGCTCGAGAACAGAGGGAAGGAAAGCTGCTGCAAGCGGAAGATATACTGCGTGAATGGCAGAAATCATCACAGGACTCCTGGGCATTGGCAAGTATCAGGAAGCAGCGTTTCGCTTACCCAAGTACTGTAAGAAGCAAACGAGCCCAGCTGAAGCCACGAGGAGCAGGAACACAGAGGGTAAATGCTTGCAAGAGAAAAAGCACCAAAAGACTGTCAACGGCTAGCCACAGCAGGAACAAGGAATGCCTTCAAGAGGCAGTGAGTCCATCCAGGCACAAAGGGGACACCAGGTCATATTGGCGGCCACGCCAAATTGAAAAAGAGAGAAAGAGCATTTTGTAAAGCCCAAGATGGAAAGGGTTAAAGAACATTTTACAAAAAGGGAAAGTGATCCAGAAAGGAGAGACTTTCAAATATGCCAGTGCAGGAAATATATGTATATGAAAAACCGAGACAAGGCAATATATATTAAGCAGAATATATTGGCCATTAAGGCAAATTTACAGGACTATCAAGTCTGCAAGAGTGAGCAAGAGCTCATCAGTCAAACACCCTGGCAGGAGAGTATACCAGGCTGTTGCATCTGTATGAAATACAGAAATACCCTGGCAGGAGAGTATACCGGGCAATCACAAGAGTGTGAAGGAAGTCCTGGGACAGAAGTATACCAGACAAGAACAAGCTGAGTAGGATACAGAAGTAAGTTAAAAAGGTCCTGAGAAGGATATGTCAGGATTAGCCCAAATGGGATGTGTGAATCAAGAGAATAATGAGTTAAAAACTTGGCAGTAGAGTACACCAGGTATCCTGACAAGAGAAAGACAACCGTTTTGTGGATACCGTTTGTTGTTAAATCAAGAGAAACACCAGGAACTGTTACTTGTGAACAAACAAGACCATGAAGAAGAATCCAGGGGAATGGAAGTACCGTCTGGAACAAAGATCCCTATCCTTAAAAGACTTTGGGCCTCATTACAAGGTAGGCAGTAAGGGATTACCGGCACCGGTAAGGGTACCGGTGCCGGTAATACCTTACCGCCCTACTATGAGGTCCCTTAGCGGGTACCTCCCCTAACGTCTGGTTTTACCAGGCGTTACGGAAGGGACCCGCTAAGGGACTTCAGAGCTAATAACGATACTGCAAATTGCGGTACCATTATTAGCTCCTTCCCCATTCCCATTGAGCCCTATGGGGGCTCAAATGGGAATGGGGAATGGTTCCCGGAATGGGGACTTACCGGGTCCTCCAAGGTCGGAATGACCCGTTAAGTCCCTATTCTGGGAACACGGACCCGGAATGCGGTAAGGGGGTAACCATGGCGCTAATAGCGCCATGGCTACTGCCTACCGTGTAATGAGGCCCTTTTTGTTGAAGTTATACATTTTTCCTTTTTGAGCATTTCTAAAGCACTTAAGTCCAAAGATATTACCCTTTTCATCTTAGAACTCATTTGTTTAAAATGTGAGGGTCAGAATACCTTTGGACACAGGACGGTTTTGTTTTGGACATTCTGACACAAGACAGATCCTTAGTTTTGGTTTTAGGTAGAGAAACATCTCTAGATCAGGGACAGCAAGGCATTTCCTCACCCCCTTTTCTTTTAAATAAAAATATTTAGCCAGAACCATGTCTAACTTGTGTCCGCATTTTATTTCTGACTCCTCACAAAAGAGTATTTGTGTATATGGATGCTCTAGTCTGGCAACAGCATAGATGTAATACTTGGGCAATGGTTTGTCATTGCCTCATTTTTTATGCTTACACAGAGCCTGCACCTAGGACATAGGCCCTCATTCCGAGATTGGAGGTAGGCATGGCGCTATTTGCGCCATAGCTGCCTCCAATACCGGGTCCAGCACCTATCTGGTTGTATGGGGACTTATCGGGACATTCCAACCTGTGCGGACCCGGTAAATCCCCATTCAACCAGCCATTCCCCATTCCCATTCCCATTTGAGCCCCCATAGGGCTCAATGGGAATGGGGAAGGCGCTAATAACGGGCCCGCGAATAGCAGGCCCGTTATTAGCGCCCTGGTCCCTTAGCGGGACCCGTAAAGGACGTGTGGTCAGACCACACGTCCTTTACGCTTCCCCCTAAGGGACCTCGGAATTGGGCGGTAAGGGATTACCGGCACCGGTCTCCTTACCGGTGCCCGGTATCCCTTACCGCCCAACTCATAATGACCCCCATAGACAGAGAATTGAGCCTTAGACAGCCTTTCTTTTCTTTCGATCTTCATTTCTTTTCCATTCTTTGCATAATTTGTTCTCCCTTATTTCTATTCTCTTTTGGTCTCTATCTCCCTTTCTGACATTTTCTTTCCTCTCCCAGAGTACATTTACACCTTTTTTTTTATTAAGGAAAGAGAAAGAGGAAGGAAGGAAGGAAGGAAGGAAGGAAGGAAGGAAGGAAGGAAGGAAGGAAGGAAGGAAGGAAGGAAGGAAGGAAGGAAGGAAGGAAGGAAGGAAGGAAGGAAGGAAGGAAGGAAGGAAGGAAGGAAGGAAGGAAGGAAGGAAGGAAGGAAGGAAGGAAGGGAGAGAGGAAGGGAGGAAGGAAGGGAGGAAGGAAAGCAGTGAGAGATGGAGTTAGGAAGGGGAGAGGAAGGGAGGCGAGGAGGCAAGGGAGGGTGGAAGAAACCCGACCAACTGCTTCTCTATCAAGTGCTTATTGATCCTTCCCTGATATTCTAAGGCACACATAGGACACCATGCATGCTGACACATACAGATGATGTAGCTGTGTAAAGGCCAATGGAACTGACACAATACCATTGGCTGTGACTGGCACACCAAGGGGAGAAAAATAAGAGCTGAAAAGAAGGGGTGCTTGGAAAAATCCTTGTAGCCCCAGGACTACAGTTCAGCTGTGTTTTTAAGGAATGTGTAAGCACTGAAGCAGAACTGTGTGGTCGATTGTATTGTGAGTGCTCAAGATATTGAGGAAGCCTAGTGCAACTCTGCCACATTAGCTTCCGATACTGAGTAGTAGTTCCCCCAAGTGAGCTTGTAACACAAACTCACTAGTTTGAGGGAGTGAAAGCTGGACTGCCAATTATTGAAGAGATTGCAGTGAATAAGCGGGTGTTGCAGTTGCTGTTTGAAGTATTCACACCCGGGAAAGGGTCCTCAGACAAACAGGTGGCTGGAAGAGCAGGCGAGAATACACTGTGCGTGCACTTCCGGCTCCTTACAGCCACCCAAAGCCCTTCCCTGGGTTGTGCCATCTTGATTGTAGGGAGGCACCAGGGAGCCTTTCCCTGTTTTCTCCCCATGGTCCCCGCAAACAGATTCTGCTCCCTTTCTCCACCCCCATAACTCCCTCCCACTTACCTTTTGGACCAGAGCTTTGTACTCAGGTCTGGGCACTCCTCCCGCCCACGGGCGCTATAGTAATGGAAAAGGAACGTAGTCTCTTTTCCTATGGCGGTGGCCATCTTTTTTCAGGAGAATGGGCTCATGCAATACGCACAGAGGCCATCTGCTAAAAAAATCATAAATTAAACAATTTGCACCCTGTGCAAACCCTGGAGTGCAAATAGCTATCACCCCCTCATCAGGGGTGCGCACATGGCTGATAACGGCCCAAAGTCCTCGCTGAGACCCTCGCTTCGCTCGGGCTTGTCTAGGCTCAGGTTACCAGCCATGTACTCCCCCGACTCAGGGGTGATTGCTATATTCATCAGTCAGAGTTCTTATCCCTCAGCTAGGCTTCATTCGGACATAATTGCAATGACAGGAATGAACCTCATCTCTTAGTCGGGACTGGACAGAGTAATATCCCGCACTGCAATTACCAAAGCACAGGTTCCTATCAAGCCTTGATGTCCAACGCACAAACTCCCAACACATGTCCTTGTATATGTGACATTGGACTGTTGCTGGGAGTGAACCATCTAGAGGGTCTACTGCACACATAACCATGGCAGGGATATGCCACATTTCTAAAAATGCACATAGACTGGTATGTTATTCAATACTTATACTGTGCCCATCACCACCGTAGGGGTCTTACGACGCCTGGCCTTGTCCGTGGAAAGGAAGGGGAGCTTTGGGGAGGAGATGATAAGAAAGACTGTTTTGACAATAGAATGACCAAAATCAGAGAGGAAAAACAATTGGCATACGTGGGAGACGATATGGTTGTCAAAGTAGGGATGCGTGTTTGTCAAATGTGATAAGTTACTGGCAAGCATGAAGGGCCTCATCACGACTTGGGCGGTAACGGTAACGCTATTAGCGCGGGCGGTATAAGCCCTACTGCCGAACTCCCCGGCGCTAATAGCGCCGGATCACGAGTTCGGCGGTAATGTAAATCCCCATTCCCCACTGAGCCCATTCGGGAATGCCCAATTCCCCATTGGGCTCAATGGGGAATCTTCGCGCTAATACCGGCGGCGGATTTCCCGCCGGCGGTAATAGCGCAAATTTTCAGCGGATTTCCCCCCAGCTCAGAGCTGGGGGGAAATCCGCCGAAGCCCTAAATCCGGCGATAATAGCGCTACCACCGGATTTAAGGGTACCGCCGAAGTCGTGATGGGGACTTGGGAGAGTACAGCTAGGTTTATAGCAAATTGAGTCATAAGTGTCCCATTCAATGTGTACCTGAATCTCACGTTGCCGCAGTTCAATGGGTTGGTTTAGGATCCTGTGCAGCATGAACTCGTTGAATCCAGCTGCATTTGATTTGCGTTTTTAGTGTCTCAGGGTAAGCACAACTGTGAGGTGGCAGGTCACAACTCAGAGTCCTCGATGTTTTGTGGAATGCAATGCATAAGCTCCAAGCAGTTCTGTAGGTAAACACAGAACAAGTGTGTGCATTGAATAGTGTTTGTTTCTTTTCTTTCAGGAAGTATTTGATCGCCTACACCTGATGTACACAGTGGGCTACTCCATCTCTCTCGCCTCCCTGTTTGTGGCTGTTTGCATTCTCTGCTATTTCAAGTAAGGATGGTTCTTCTTAGACTCTTTTCCATTCCACTTCCGCTCGCTTTACAGAAAAAGACAGCAGAAGTAAATAGGGCACTGTTATATCCTTTATTTTATTTTTCTAAATACTTTTTGGTTGTAAAAAGAAGCAATAGTTCCAATTCACTGTGACAAATGCATCAAATGAACATTTAACAAAGTTAGGAACAATTACGAAACTATTTTAAATAGGCAAACTAATGATCACATTACAGGCTGTTACCAGCAGGCTTAGTTCTCTGTAAGGTGAGGGGGCCTGGGTGCTAATACCAGAATGCTTGGCATTATGTAGGGATAGAGAGATCTGGGAACTGCTACCAGCATGCTTTGCATTCAGAAGGCACTGATGGCCAAGGAGGCCCTAGGTGCTACTGCCAGCATATGCAGGCCTGTGGAGGGCAAAGGGGGCCTGGGTGCTGATGTCAGGATACCTGGGTCTCTGTAGGGCGGGGGCAGGCTGAGTGCTAGTACCAGCATGCAGTGAATACTGTCCAGCAATGGTTGGCTGCCCACTGCTACTAGCATGCATACTACACAGCAAGAAGAGCCCGGACAAGTGTGCCAGCCTGCTCATAGTACAGCAGTACAAAGTGGCCTGGACTCTATAGCAGACAAAGCACTCAGAATGGCAAGGGGGTCTGGGCATTATTACCAGGATGCCTAACACTCTACGGGGTCAACAGGGGGTGGTACCAGAATGCTTACACCTCTGTAGGGAAAGGGGCTTGAGTGCACCTACCAGAATGCTTAGCGCAAGGCTGGACAAGGAGAGCAATGTGCTGATGCCAGAATGTGTAGCACTCTGGTAGCTATGGGGCAATGCACTACTTCCAGCATTCCCAAGCCTTTTCAGGCCAAGGGAGCCCTGGATGCCACTACCACTTGCCTACATTCTGTAGGGCGAGAATTTAAAGTATAGGTGTTGTTATGTTATGTTATGTTATGTTAGCAGGATGTGTAAAGGGCACGCACGCCCGAGGGCATCATGCCGCTAAGAAAAGAACCAGGACAGTAGGATACAATCGGGGGAGGAGAACTCTAGAATAGCAAAGTTTTTAGCTTGGTGCTTCTAAAGTGCTTCTAATAGCATGATATGCACTTCTAGGGGACATTGGGGACCTGCATTCTTAGGGCTCAGTAGGGCAAGCAGGCATGAGTGCTACGACCAAGTTGGCAAGGGGTATCTCATTGCTACTAACAGTATGCTCAGCATTCTGCAGGACTAGCTTATGTATTTTACTACCTGCTTGCTTAGCACTAAGCAGGGCAACGTGGCAAAAGCACCATTCCCAGATGGCCTAGCACACTGCCCAGAATGTGAGGCCAGTGCAGTACCAGGAGTATGGCAAGGGAAGAGAGGGTGTTGCTACCAGCTTTCTTAGCATGGCTTCGGCCAAGAGGGAGTCCTGTGTGCTACCACCCGTATGGCGAGGGAGGCCCAGGTTCCACTCCTAAGGACAAGGAGGGGTTGCCTTTATGAATAGTCTGCCTTCTTCCAATAGCTTGGTTCACACTCTGCAAGGTGAAGACACGTCTGTGAGTACAAGCTGAATCACTCAAACTCTTGGAATAGTACCACCATTGAGTCAGTCGTCAAAGCCTTTTGAGAAAAGGGAAACATGCCTTACAAGGATGACATACTACACGTGTGGGCAGGTAACAAAGGATGGTGACATGATAAGTGACACCCAGTGATGAAGGGCTGAGTGAGACTCCACTGAGGTGTGTGAGTGTTACTCCACTAAATCTGTATGTCCTATGTTGCTCGGGAACAGCAGCAGGCATTTTAAAAAGGAGTATACGGTATACTGTGGCGTGCCACCACTGGTGGCCAACTCATGGTATTCTGTAACATTTTAAAGGTAGCACTCAGATGCTCTCTGGTCAGGTTCTGTGAAACAAGATTCTAGGGTGGCCCACACAGGTACGTACTGAGTGCACCTCAATTTAGCTAATTCTGATTGGATTGGAGAAAAAGCGAACTGCTGATCTCTATGTCCCAGGTGTCAGATTTCCCATTTCTATACAGGATGTCCTGTCACTAGAAGAGGAATGCAAATGGCTGTAAGGCCTTTTAAAGCTCTTTCAATGCTCTATTGTGGCTTGGCTACAGATGTATAATAATTTTGTTTTACATGACCATTTCCTTTACTTTTTTACATTTGTTTGATTCTCATCTGTATCGAAATAACAGCTCTGTGGCATTTAATTTTCTGCAGTGTAGTATAACTTAGTTCTCACAATATTACAATTGTTTGTTAGATTCCGTAATAAATGATGAACACATGGATGGGTAAGGGTATGCCACTTAAACCTACGAAAGTGACCTACATGTATGGCCATATAAAATGTTGTCTTCACTTCACCACATCTTTGGTCTGTTTAATTTCCATTGGAGGTTCACCTATTCTTGATGAATTATCATTATTTTTCATTTTTCCAGTCTCCACCACCTACCTGCCGTCCCAACAACCAACTAATCCCTGAGGCCTTTGACTCATGGCTCAACGCATCTCTGATGCGACTCACCCCCCGTGCAAACCATCATCCCGCAGTGGCCCTTTCCCCAGATGATTCACTCCTGAGTTGAAGACCACTAAACGACATTACAAATACCTAGAACGCAATTGGCAGAAAGAGAAAACCCACGAGAGCAGGACCACCTTGGCCCGACACCTATATTGGTACAAGGCTGAAATCCGGAAAGCAAAAACAGCCCACTACAACACCCGAATCCTAAACTGCAAAAAAAAAAACAAGCAAAGAACTCCACAAAATCATCTCCGAATTCACCAATCCAGCTTGTAATACAACCGTCCCGACCCCGTCACAATCACTGTGCGACTCACTCTCCCTCCACTTTTACACCACGGCTATTGAAAGGACAAAAACTCTAAACACCAAACTGGGTCTCCTACAGCCACTTGACAACCCTCCGCCCGTACCGGCCAGCCCATCAGCTGCAACCTCTACGCAACCAAAGTTCGAATCCTTTAGTCTAATATCACCAGAACAATTTCTCAAACTTCTATCTGCCCGCAAACCATCGGGATCACCACTGGACCCTTGCCCAGCCACAACCCTTAAAGAAATTTTTGCTTCCACCTGTGCAGGAGAACACGCAAGATCTATCATAAATGCATCCCTTTCCTCTGGTATCTTTCCCGAAGCATTCAAAACGGTGCACGTCAAACCTCTAATTAAAAAACCTTTGCTCGACCCTCTCGAGCCCAAAAACTACCACCCAATCTCAAACACCAGGTTCCTTGCCAAACTCATTGACCGAACCGTCTACTCTCAACTAAATGCCTTTGTCGAAGCCAACAATCTCCTAGACCCCGCCCATTCAGGTTTCAGAACATGTCACGGAACTGAAACCACCCTAACCTCGATCTGGGACGACCGTAAAATGACAGCAGACTCCACAGGATGCACCGCACTAATCCTTCTCGACCTATCCGCTGCCTTTGACACGATCAATCACTCAATCCTCCTAGACCGCCTCCACTCCCTAGGAATCCGTGGAACCGCTCTTAAATGGATAGCCTCATTCCTCAAAGACAGGCACCAAATAACGACACTCTCCAGCTTTACCTCCCAAGCTCGACCAGTTGACACGGGAGTCCCTCAAGGAGCATGTCTATCCGCCCTCCTGTTCAATCTCTACCTGATCACCCTCCCACCAATAATTCGTTCACACAACATCCTATGTTACAACTACGCCAACGACACTCAACTAATTCTAAAATTCCTGAACTCGGATCCCAACTCCCGACCTGACCTGGCATCTTGCCTCCTTAACATAGAACTCTGGATGACCCAAAGCCACCTCTTGTTAAACCCCTCCAAAACAGAAATCATGGTTTGCGGCAACTCCGATCTTCTTCTGTACCCACTACCCTGGCCACCCGCCATGGGCAACTCACCAACACCCACCAACACAGTGAAAAATCTTGGATGCACCCTGAACTCCGACCTAACACTCTCGAGCCAAGTCAACAATGTCTCAAAGTCCTGCCACTACCATCTTAAAACCCTTAGGCACATCTTTCCATACCTCTCATTTCCCAACAGAGTCTCCGCAGTCCAATCAATCGTTATATCCAGACTGGACTACGGAAACCCCCTATACCTCGGAATCCATGCCTACCAACTGAATAAACTCCAAAGAGCACAAAACGCGGCGGCCAAAATGCTACTTGTGCTCGGTCCAAGAGACCATGTATCACCAGCCCTTAAGACACTGCACTGGCTTCCAGTAGCCTATAGGGTGGCTTTCAAAACCTTATGCCTCTCCCATCGAGCACTGCATAAAACTGCACCTCAATATCTTCAAGACAAACTAATACCTTATCATCCCACTCGCACCCTAAAATCAAGCTCAGCCGGCGTCCTAGTAATTCCTAAAACAAACTCAGTCAGGTTAGGCGGATCATCATTCTCAGCCCTGGCTCCAACCCTATGGAACTCGCTCCCACCCCACATCCGCCTAACTGAGGACTTAACGTCCTTCCGCAAACTACTGAAAACCTGGCTCTTCCCCTAAAACCAACCGGTTTCCAAACTAGCATCATAACAATAACACTGACCCAACAAACTACCTGAAGCGAGAAATTGACAGCTAAATAAACTCGAATGTAAATTAGAAAGACAAACTGAGTTAAACGAGTAAAGTAGATCAAAACAGTGAAGTGGATAATAGGAATAAATCATTGGGAAACTAAGGAGATCTGAACCAATGAAATGGACATAATGAATGAGGAGGGAACATAGTGAATGACATTGATGAAATAGTTAGAATGGATGAAGCGCATAGAACAGATGAATACACTAAGTAGAAGGGTGCATGAGTGGAAGAACAGTCGACTAGAAAGATCATATAAATATGGAGATCGGATGAAATAGATGAACATACTAAAGCCAATGAGTTTGTAGTATTTGGGTGTGTAGAACGGCCAAGCCTATAGAGTTGATGAGTACGTGTAGAATTGACGAGTACGCAAATACAGAGAAGCGAACAGAACACAGGAGGGCGTAGAACTGATGACTATACTGAACGGACGAACGTATAGACTGGATGAACGTCTGGCCAGACGAACATGTGAGACCGAACGAGCATGGAGAGAGGATGAGCATGGGGATCGGATGAGCGTGGAGAGCGGATGAGCGTGGAGAGCGGATGAGTGTTGAGAATGGATGAGCGTAGAGAGCAGATGAGCGTGGAGAGCGAATGAGCATGGAGAGCGGATGAGAATGGAGAGCGGATGAGCGCCGAGAGCGGATGAGCATGTAGAGCGGATGAGAGTGGAGAGCGCATGAGTGTGGAGAGCGTATGAGTGTGGAGAGCGGATGAGTGTGGAAAGCCGATGAGTGTGGAGAGCGGATGAGTGTGGAGAGCGGATGTGTGCAGAGAGCGGGTGAGTACGGAGAGCGGGTGAGTGCAGAGAGTGGGTGAGTGCGGAAAGCAGATGAGTGCGGAGAGCGGATGAGTGCGGAGAGCGCGTGACTACGGAGAGCGGGTGAGTACGGAAAGCGGGTGACTGTGGAAGGCGTATGAGGGTGGAGGGTGGATGAGGGTATAACTGTTCTCATATCAACATCTCCCGCTTACTCCACATCACTCTAAGTAAACATTGCTGGTTTCACACCCCCCAGCCAGGCATTCTCCTCAGACCTAACGCAGCCACACTTGGCCTGGATAATTCCGGCCAGAGCGAACACATACCCCTGATCTCTCAACCACCACACCTACAGCTAAGAAGCAGCTACCACATTAATTCCTGACCAGCTGCACACATACCTGGTGCGCACTAGCACTTTTTGGACTCTCTCTACTCTCTCTACTGACCCGAACTTCGGTTCCCAAGGGCGTTCAACCTACGAGCGCCTTCAGGCCATACCAATGGTATATAAGGCGCTATATAAATGCAAAATAACATAACATAACATACATTCAGTGTGCAGCCATTAAAGTAAAGATAAATAGCCCATTTTAACATGTTTTTAAAACAAAATAGAGTTTCAATTACAATATCCTGAAGAATACTGTCTACATTTTTGATGAACTGAAACATGTTGACATAGTTCCTGTTTGATTTGATTTCATCAAAAGCAAAACGGAATTGAGCCTGGAGCACACTGTCGGGGAGAAGCTGGATCCCCCCCACCCCCAGGGCAGTGGGGGGCCAGCAGCCATACCCTCACCAGCTATGGGAGGCCCCAACACCTCCCATATGGCCCCCAGAAATGCAACAGAGTGCCAAGCAGGCAGCAGCATGTTTTCAAACTGCATTTATTTCTAGGCGAAGAAAAGAAAAAAAAACACACAAAGCATTTTGCACACCGCGAATTCAGGCGCCGTCTCCCCCGGGGCTGTCTTGCAAGTAAGTTTTATAATCACACTGCAGGCTGACCTCACAGAATTGGATCAGCTCCCAGAAACCTATCTCCTCCTGTTATTGGCTGCAGAGTGGTGGGTTACATATGTAGCCCTTATAGAGAGCCTGATAATTGGATATTAACCTCCTGCGTCAGTGGGTTGATTTAGCTGTGCCAGCCCCCATTACCTAATTCTAATCTTGTTGCAATGTGACTTTGTCCCCATAACTTTTTAGCTGAACAAGCAGTTCGCACCTGGGCTCTGGCTTGTTACAAGTTATGTTTCAATGTTGTGCGTGTCCTTGAGAAAATGTCTTTCTTTCCCAGAAAGAAAAAAAAAGCACACTGGGTTGCCGTGGTTTACTCGCATTTGTGGATAATTAAAAAATGTCTGTCTGCAGAAAGCAATTTTATCTTGAATTTGCGGCCTTGGCAGGTCGGACTTCTTTTGCGAGGAATGTTGATAAGGCTCCCGCAGCCAGTGTTCAGTGTTCAGTGAGTGAAATGAACTTAGCTGTAATTTTCCTGAAACATAGCTTTACACTGTGCATTTAGACCATGTTAATTGATATAGGCATTTGCAAGCCTTTAAACAGGGATTTTTGTGTTTGTAGATTCTGATATTGCAGCATTGATTCTAATGTAGCATAGAAGTTGCACTGTTGGTGAAGTGGGTGTGTTTCAGCATATTTGTCACCCATGGGTGCGCTGGGGCGCTTGGGGTGCGGGGGCATGGATTTGGTCTCCATTTTCCCTCTTCAACACGGTATTACTTTTGGAAATTACAAGGCATTCATCTACATGAATCATTCACATTTTTGCTGACAGTTTTTTGACTTGTGTTTTACTCTACTGACCTTTGAACTTGTTGCACACAATTAAATTGGAAATCGCAGTAAAGGTGTCTTATATTTTATTCATACGATGTGGTTGGAAGTGCAAGATGTATTGTCAAATTTGTTTGTGCCTCCATAAATCCACGCTCTTCAGCATGTCTTCATTCAGTTTATGGTTTCCTTTTTATGAAGCTGTTTTGATGTAGGTGAAGGGAAACTCCATTTACTTTAGAAAAACATTTAAAAAGACAGTACATAACTCAACAGCAAATGCACTGATGTAGTTCAATAGCTTTCAATTACATACATGATACCACGTGTGTGCTGCGGCTCCTGCAGATACGGAAAGCATAGGTGTCAGCAATCCCATAAAGTGGTGCCCTCTAAATCCTTTACTTGGTTAATCGTTTATTCTCCCATTGCTGCACATTTTGGATCCTGTGATGTGTTTACCACAAATATTTCGGATTTGGCTCCATTATCTTGTTAGTCATTGATCATGTATGAATATGTGTCCCTTTTAGCACACTAATTTCTGACTTGTTCATAACCTTAAGAGTGCTGGTTTTACCCGTAAGTGGCTAGCAACTTGCTTAGCTGTGAGCCCACACTCGATATCCTTTTTAGCCATTTTTAGCGAGGTTCCTGGTCAGGCTATTATTCCACATAGTTCCAAATTCTCATGGTAGGACTAGTAACTAAACTGATGACAGGTAACTAAACTATCTTTAAATCCAAATGTTCAGACCAGGTCCTACAAAGAAATGGTATTAAGTCCCATTTAACATAACTGAGAATCCATTGGGGTCAAACAGAGGGTTCTCTAAGGTTATTCCCAACTCTCTTTCGTGAATTTATCTACATTAAAATGAATAAAAATAGGACTAGGAATTCAAACAAATGATAAACGGAGTTCATTGCGACAATCGTATTGCAGTCCAGTCATTTGTGTAACCATCTGTATTGATAAAGACTCATCTCCAAATCTTTTCTCTGTGTTTCCAGTCACTTTGACCCCTTTGGAAACCTTTAACAGGGGCGGTAATTATAATGACGCAGTTAGTTATGCAACACATATTCTGTGCCTTTCTTAGGTAGGGGGTTGCCATATTCCTGGATCGACTTTAGCTGTTATATGGGCCTGGTTGTTCCACCAATTCGGGGACTTGGCCTCTTATGCTATTCGTAAATCAAACCCATCCAAATATATATTCAAGGGTGCTGCCTGCAAACAGTGTAAGATTGAAATCAGGGTGATAAATCTTTGGTCCCAAATGACCTCTATTATCACATGTCTCAACAACAGTTGAAACCAGTTTCTTACAAGTGCACTGGTTGGCAGATGTTCTACCCTTGCATTCTGGTCAGGAAGGGCCTCTCTGTTGGGTAAACTCAATGATTCAAGATCAGAGAAGTACAACAAGCTATTTGTAACCAGTCATTGTTTTGGAATAAACCAAAACTGGGTTGTACGATTAGCCCATAATGAAACCACTTCTCAGATCTCTGCCAGGGCACCTGGAGACCACAAAAAGTGGCAGCGGGGCCAGGTGCAGGTCACAATAACATAACTTAAACATGTAGGATAACTATGAAGTGGCACAAACATGTCCCCTATCAAGGTGTCAACATTTGAAACAATCGCCGATTCAGTAAAGTCAAAACCTCTAATTCTCAATGTTTTTGGCAGTCTCTCTAATTAATGTTACTACATTTCTAGTTAGGTCTGCCTGGGTGGGGTGAGCTAAGCCTAGCTGTAGTTAAGTTTATTCAGGATGCTCAATAAATACTTTAACTATCACAGCTCTCATTAAACCCCCTCTCCCTGTCCAAGCCCTCACCTTCAAACTGCTGCTCCCTCTTCCCTGTCTCTCTCATCTGTTCATGTGCCCTACCACCAATCACCCCAATGCCTCATTTCCTGCGCAGTGTTTCTCTCTCTTCCCCGTAATTTCTATCCACCCTGCTCTATCTCTCCATCCCTTACTCGTCTCTATACTAATACCTGTTCTCTAAGACAGCCACAGAGCACCTCTGAAGAGTCCACTCTCAGAGTCCTATATGCGTGTCACACACATAACCCCTCAAATCCCAGAATACAAACTAGCCTCATCTTCCACCTTTGCCCATTCTCTCCATAACAATCTTCATAAAGCGCCTGCATACTCTCGCTAAACCATGTGCGGAGCTCCTTTCATTGGCTGTCATTCTCTCCCTTACATTTGCCAGCCCATCATCCTTTCTAATCTTCCCCTAAGCCTATTTCATTATCCCCTTGAACCTCTGCTTATTCACCCCCAAAGCACCCCATAGTCACCAACAATAATCTTTCCTGTAAATCTCTCTCTCATTGTCCCATAAGCCATCTCCGACTCTTCCTTTACTCTTCTTTAAATGCGCGTACCATAACCACTCTGTTTCTCTTCTAATCATCTCTACCTTAACCTCACTGTCTCTCTTCTAATCATCTCTACCTTAACCACACTGCCTCTCTTCTAATCATCTCTACCTTAACCTCACTGTCTCTCTTCTAATCATCTCTACCTTAACCTCACTTTCTCTCTTCTAATCATCTCTACCTTAACCTCACTGTCTCTTCTAATCATCTCTACCTTAACCTCACTGTCTCTCTTCTAATCATCTCTACCTTAACCTCACTTTCTTTCTTCTAATCATCTCTACCTTAACCTCACTGTCTCTTCTAATCATCTCTACCTTAACCTCACTGTCTCTCTTCTAATCATCTCTACCTTAACCTCACTGTCTCTAATCATCTCTACCGTAACCTCTCTGTCTCTCTTCTAATCATTTCTACCTTACCCGCTCTCTCTCTCTCTTCCTCTCTCTTCTAATCATCACTACCTTACCCTCACTGTCTCTCTTCTAATCACCTCTACCTTACCGTCTCTAAGCCCTCTTCTAATCGTCTCTACCGTACCCTCTCTAGCTCTCTTCTAAGCATCTTTACCTTACCCTCGCTCTCTCTCTCTCTTCTAATCGTCTCTACCGTACCCTCTCTAGCTCTCTTCTAATCATCTTTACCTTACCCTCGCTCTCTCTTCTAATCATCTCTACCGTACCCTCTCTGTCTCTCTTCTAATCATCTCTACCTTACCCCCCTCTCTCTCTCTCTCTTCTAATCATCACTACCTTACCCTCACTGTCTCTCTTCTAATCATCTCTACCTTACCGTCTCTAAGCCCTCTTCTAATCGTCTCTACCGCACCCTCTCTAGCTCTCTTTTAATCATCTTTACCTTACCCTTGCTCTCTCTCTCTCTTCTAATCATCTCTACCGTACCCTCTCTGTCTCTCTTCTAATCATCTCTACCTTACCGTCTCTCTCTCTCTTCTAATCATCTCTACCTTACCCTCTCTAGCTCTCTTCTAATCATCTTTACCTTACCCTTGCTCTCTCTCTCTCTCTCTCTCTCTTCTAATCATCTCTACCATACCCTCTCTGTCTCTCTTCTAATCATCTCTACCTTACCCTCTCTAGCTCTCTTCTAATCATCTCTAACATACCCTCTCTGTCTCTCTTCTAATCATCTCTACCATACCCTCTCTCTCTCTCTTCTAATCATCTCTACCATACCCTCTCTGTCTCTCTTCTAATCATCTCTACCATACCCTCTCTGTCTCTCTTCTAATCATCTCTACCTTACCCTCTCTAGCTCTCTTCTAATCATCTCTACCTTACCCTCTCTAGCTCTCTTCTAATCATCTCTACCTTACCCTCTCTAGCTCTCTTCTAATCATTTCTACCTTACCCTCTCTAGCTCTCTTCTAATCATCTCTGCCTTACCCTCTCTAGCTCTCTTCTAATCATCTCTACCTTACCCTCTCTAGCTCTCTTATAATCATCTCTACCTTGCCATCACTATCTATCTTCTAATAATCTCTACTTTAGCCCTCTCTGTCTCTCTTCTAATAATCTCTACCTTACCCTCTCTCTCTCTTCTAATAATCTCTCCCGTCCCCTCTATCTCTCTTCTAATCATCTCTACCTTACCCTCTCTAGCTCTCTTCTAATCATCTCTACCTTACCCTCTCTAGCTCTCTTCTAATCATCTCTACCGTACCCTCTCTGTCTCTCTTCTAACCATCTCTACCTTACCCTCTCTGTCTCTCTTTTAATCATCGATACCTTAACCCCTCTTTCTCTCTCTTCTAATCATCTCTACCTTACCCTCTCTAGCTCTCTTCTAATCATCTCTACCTTACCCTCTCTAGCTCTCTTCTAATCATCCCTACCTTAACCCTCTCTGTCTCTCTTCTAATCATCTCTGCCTTACCCTCTCTCTGTCTCTCTTCTAATCATCTCAACCCTACCCTCTCCGTCTCTCTTCTAATAATGTCTACCTTAGCCCCCTTATTTTCTTGTCTCAATCTCCCCTTGGCTGTCTCTCATTTTTCGCAGAACCCTCCTGTAGCTCCGTAATGGTGCCCTCTCTCTCTCCAGTGCCGTTTTACATTTAACCCTTTACTCTCTCCCTTAACCTGCTCCCCTTCTTGCCATTCTTTGCACTCGTATTTCCCTCAGTCTTATTTTCTTTCCTTTCTTCCCTGCCCAGGCGCCTGCACTGCACAAGAAACTATATCCACATTCACCTCTTTGCCTCCTTCATCTGCCGCGCAGCCAGTATCTTCGTGAAGGATGTAGTACTGTATTCCGGCTCAGGACCCGAAGAGTTGGAGAAGATACGAGGTGGTGAAGCTAGGAGTCTATTGGGTCCCTCAGCAGAACACAGGTCACAGATGGCAAGTATCTAGTGAGAAGGCCTTGTTGGAGCACGTGCCACTGGTTGTTGAGTGTGGGTATGCAGATTTGAGCCGTGTGTTTGTGTTTCAGGGTCTTCCTCACCGTGTTGTGCTCTAGAGCATCTTAGAAACGGATGGAGTACCTCAAAGCTTGATCAGATCTCTTTTACCGTAATAATATTGGATGGCAGATTCATAAATTAGACACCATGCCCATGGTCCACCCTACAAATCATTCAACATGGCATGGATCATAAAAAGACTGCCTACACATTGTATGCATGCGTCCTACTCATGCATGGTATTACCCACACCAGTTATAATGATTCCCTAGAGCCAACCGCCGAGATGAGAAATCCCCCCATCAGTCTATTTGCCAACACCAGACATACACTGGTTGAAATGCAAAATGAGAAAACTGAGTCTGCTATGTTGTTCTTAAAAGGTTCCAATAACACAATTATCCATGAAGTCATGTTCCAATACTTCACTACAGCGGACAAACGTTGTTGTAAAGTTTAAAAAGCAATGCTATGAGGTGTTGGGCTGAGAGGAACTTGTGAACATGGAAATTTGGATCGCAGCAACAGGAACCTTCTCTACTTACTTGACGTCTTCTTTAAACCTGAGGCACACACTACAACTCCACAGTACATCTGTAAAGTGTACCTGGCGGCAGGAGACTGCTGCGAACGGTGATCTTTACCCAAACCAACATGCTCCGGACGTAGTTGGGCAATCTGGGGGGATTCAGGAGGCTGGGGTTCTAACCATCATGAGGGTGTATTTCATTAGCTATTCTCATCTGGGCTCAAAGAAGAGCCTGGACACCTGTTCTGCCAACTCTGCAACGATAGCAATTCTCCATTCTCCTGCGTATATCTGTGATAATCTTCCCACATGTAATATGGTAATATGTGCTTCCCTTCGATATTATTCTCACTAAGACGTCTGTAAATGCATTTGGCAATAATACATTCATGTGTTTGTTATTTATTTTGGTTTACCATGTGCCCACAACAGTGCAAGGCTATTAATTCGCACCCCAAAATGAGGGGGGAGAGAGAGAAGACAGAGACGGAGGGCGGAAGCAAATAAAAGGCTAATCAGAGTTCTTGGGACATTCAGTGCAGCATAAGTGCCGAGTAAGGGGCACAGGAACGCAGCCTAGGTAGGTGGCCTAGCATCCTAAGTAGATGAGGTAGGAAAAAACAGAACAACCGCGACGCGGAGGAATGAACGGCCGGTGCAATTGCATCCACGCCTTCGAACTGGAAAGGTGGCAAGAGTTGAAGAAGCTCACCGTCTCCCAGTGTTCCAAGTGTTAGTTCTCAGCCATCGGGAATACCGAGACAGTCCAGAGGTTTCCGGAAAAAGAGTCCATCAGGCGGCGTGAAGGCAGCTCTATAAGTGGTAGAGGGTACAGCCGTCTGCGGATGGGGGGGAGGGGGGGTAAACAAGACTAACGACATTTGTTTTAGTCAAGTTTCTGAATTTCTGATGGGCCCCCCTCCGGACCCCCCGCCGCCCGTCTCCCGTCCCCATCCTAATATTCCTAGGGAGACTGAGTCGATAGACCACAGTCCTGGCCTCTTCATCCTCAAGGCAGCCAGGCATTACCTTCTGGCCATTCCCAATCTCAGCTACTGCTGGGAAAGAACCCTTTGAGCTGTGGTTGCGGTAGGAGGGGCCACCTACCAAGGAAGCCCTATGCGTAATGCAGAGCACTTGAAAACGAGGCTTCAGGTGGAGCCAGTGCGGGGCTCTCAGTGCCGGACCAATGCATTCACGAGGTTTTCAGTCCAATGATTAGCCATGCAGACTTATTCTGAATGAGCTACACCTGTATTAGCTTTTTGAAGAGGTCAAAGGACAGAACATTGCAATAGACCGGCCTGCCCAAAACCATTGTACTGGTACCAACCTTTGGCCATTCCTTTGACAGTTTGAGAAAAGATTCAAATGGATGCCTTGCTTCATGTATCGTACTCTGGACTGTTCCAGGTCGTCTTGGGAATTTGCTTTGCACAGGTCTTTTTGAGGTGACTGTAGCGGTTTTGAAGCACAGAACATGGATTCCGCATTGTGCAGCGAGCATTATCACTGGAAACGCAAAAGGAACTTGTTCCAGTGCCTCTGGGAAGTCCTCTTTCTTCTTTTTCGGAAGTACTTCTTTCTTAACTGTTTGAGGAGGAAAGTAAAACGACAACGAAGGGACGTGAGCGCGCGGGGGACACAGGATTTTTGAGGTGGTTTTGGAAGAAGGTTCATCATTTGACAGCGTGTGCCAGTTCGTTCTGCTGTGTGCAAAGAAGGGGTATATTTGCTCAACCATTCCAAAGAAAATCCTTACTCTGGCTCCCTGCGGCATGGCATCATTTAGGAATATATTCATGCCATGACAAGCATAGTGAACATAGGTTAATTATTTGCGCTTAAATCTTTCTTGCATGCCTACATACATGATCTAATTTTGTGGCATCATTATTTATTTATTTATTTGTTGTATATGGCTAAAAGAATCTTTACAACATGGTTCAACGAAATATAAAGAAAATGATACACCATTATAACCTTGGCATGGTGCTTTGAATGTGTCTACCCTATTATTTTCTATGGAACTGATAATTAGATCTTCCAAGCCACTTACTGCTTCCTGGTCTATTAGCTCAACAAAACCCAGGAAAGACTTGTGCATTCCTAAGTTAAGTGCCTAGATGCCTCTGGGTTATGTGCGCTATACAAATGATAAAATAAATAAATAGGTTTCTTGGTTTCCCGCTGTCATCACATAGACGTCCACTCGGCAAAACTGATACACAGGGGTAATAATTATGGTCTATAACTACATTTAAACACATGGAGCCTATTTGGAAGGATTTTGCAAAGCAGGGCATTGGATACCCCGGCCTGACCCTTGTGATAAATAAGTGCCAGTCGATCAAGGTGGGACAATCACACACATAAACCAGTCTGGCTGCCAGTTGCTTCTCATTGTAGCTCTAAACACATTTTTTAATAGTCATTTATATCATGCTTAATGTCAAGCTCACCCAGCTCCTACACACATGACCGGGTACCGAACCCATGTTGCCTGGCATCATCTTGTTCCCAAGGCGAGTCATTTCCCCTGAGCTATGCCCCCTGCCCATTAATATAAGGGTAATCCTGTTGAATGTTACCAGGAATGTTTTGTCCATCAAGCAATCAGCCAGGTAAGATGATAAGTCGTGTGGCAGGGCCTTTACTGCTCTCAGTACTGTGTGTTGTGTTGTGTTGCCTCAGGTTGGGTGCAAAGTAGCAGTGACCGTGTTTCTCTACTTCCTCGCTACCAACCACTACTGGATCCTGGTGGAGGGGCTCTACCTGCACAGCCTCATCTTCATGGCCTTCCTCTCAGACAAGAACTACCTCTGGGCTCTGACCATCATTGGTTGGGGTAAGTACCATATGGGAAAGGGGCAGGGGGGTTTGGCTATAATCCTGCAAGGGGGTGTCCAGCTCTGTATGGTTTGTTCCTAAAGCGCCAGCCAGCATTGCAGAGCTTTTAGACATTGCAGATGACCTCTTGTGTGTCAGCTGTCCATTGAAGTCCTTTAAGTGACAGAATTGAATGTAAATTCCTTGGTTGTGTCTAAGGGTTCGCATTTTTCTTCACTTCATCATTGACTATGATAGTGTCAGGATTACATTGTGTATTTTAGTTTACAATGCTAAATTGCCACATGCATTCTAGGACCTGTAGTCATGGGTCCTCACTCCAAGTTGGCAGATCTGGAATTTGTGGTGCCGGTAGAACCGTACCGGCACCGTTTTCCCGACCACCAAACTACGAGTTCTGTGGGTGGGTGCCATCCCGCCCGCAGACGGATGCAGAAATATCGGCACCATTACCACATGATGCCGGTGTTTCCACTTCCCCATTCCCACGTGAATGGGTATTTACAGAATGCCGGCTCTGGAATTACTGGATCACCTGGGTTGTAATGCCCCGGTAATTCCAGCAAGTATGGAGCTAAGAAATCCCTACGGGTCCGGTGGCAGCCTGCCGCTTTTACCGGCACGGCTACCGCCGGACTCGTAAGGAGGGCCATGGCCTTCCTCTGAAATTGGGGGCCCTAGGCAACTGTCACCAGAAGGGCTGAACCCCTTAGTAGATAATGCTAAGGACTAGATTAAGTCTGCTTGATGTGTACCTTCTGGCTGGTGATGGGCACAGGCATGGAGTGATTTTAAAAGGCAGACAGATGTGACTGTTGTGAATGTTCACTGATCAGTAGTGTTTGCCCTTTATCTGGAGCCTTAGGTCGGGTGGAGAAAGGAGGAGAAGAACTAAAGAAAGGGTGAAAGAAAGCAAAGTATGGCAATGGAGGAGGCGACGGTGAAGAGGAAGAAACTACGAGGGCAGCTTTAGAAAGAGAAGGGAATGGAAAGATGGATAACACGTAATGATGGCGAGCGAAGAATGTATGAGATTGAAGGAAAGAGAGAGGGCAGAGCGAGGGCAGAGGAGAAGCAAAATTAAGCTGTACACATGGAAGGAAAAAGCAGGAAGAAGCGGCAGGGAGGAAGCTGCAGCAGAGAGAGCTGAAGAGGGGAAGAAAGGGTAAGGAATACAGAGGAAGGACAGAAATGAGAGAAGCAAAGAATGGGCCATAGAGAGGGAGAGATGTCAAGAGGGTTGAAGCGAAGGAATGGAGCTGAAGGGAGGTAAGTATGTCAGAGAGGTCTTTAGAACACCCATGTGAGTGCAGGGAGGAGGCTGATGGGAACTATAGTGTGTCCAGAAGAAGTCATACAGGGACAGTTGACACTTTGCAGGACTTTGTCACAAAATGGCTGCCCTCCTATGGATTAACTGTCAGTTTCTGCCTACATTCTATTGCCAACAAGTTGATGAAAGCATCTGGAGCTCACGAGGAATCCTGCAGGCGACGTAGGCTCCAGTTTCATTTATAAGGACCTAGGTGAAAACCAAGCACTTGTTTGTTAGTTTACTATATTTCTGAAGACCTGCTGGCGAGGTTCAAATTAGGTCCACCCACACGAAGATACGAAAACACAGAACACATGTTTGACAATTTGCAGTCAAATGTTCTATTTTCTACTCTACCCTACATAAATTGTGGCGATGTACACTAACTCAACTTTCACCTTCAGACACATACCTCCGAATGATGATACCGAATGATGATAATGGTAATCCAATGATGTGCACCGAAGAGTCTATGCCGATCATCCATTCTCTTGAAGTCCTTCTGGTCTGTTACTTCCACACTGTTCTCATGCCTCTTTACTTCCTTAGAGCAACAACCCTCTTAATTCTTCATGGCAGAATTGCACACAGCATTGAAATGTTCGCTCCGTATCTTCCATCCATTGCACATATATAACTCTTGGAACCTTTCTTTACAGTTGTTGGATCTGAATATTTTGACTCAAGCTTGCACACACCACCTTGCTATTGTACTCTCACAGCATCTTCTCCTCATTGTCATTCTTGTCCTTTCATCAAAAGTTACTTTGTTACTGTCCACTCTTTTACAACTCTTCAGCTTTTTTCTATCTTCAGTGAATGTTTTCTCTACGTCCTTCTTCAACCATGTCAGGCATAGCCCTATGTTATGCTTGCAACTCTTTAACACTTCAAACAGGGTGAAGTACATAGTGTTCCATGAACTATGTCCATACGTCATCAGATGGTCCACTAGTACTGCCCTTTTCTCTCTTCCACACACATACATTCCATCTCAATACACTCATCAACACCCTATTCATCCTCTCAATGTGTCCATTAGCATTTGGGTGATACAACGATGGTCTCACATGCACAGTGCCATTGTCCTTCAAAGCCTCTTCCATCATCGTGGATATCAGCTGCTTGCCATTGTCGGAAATTATCACACAGGGCAAATGTTGAACATGTTATCCATGAAGTTAACCACTCCTATTTAGTTTATCTGTTCCGCCATTTCCACCATGAACGGATATTTAGCCAATACCACCTTAAAATTTACTGAATAGCTTTAGCACATCAGTGTGTGTCTTAGCTATTGCTATGGTTACCCTAACACTCAGTCAGTCTCTCTCTCTCTCTCTCTCTCTCTCTCTCTCTCTCTCTCTCTCTCTCTCGCTTTCTCTCTCACTCGCTTTCTCTCTCTCTTTCTCTCTCTTTCTATTTCTCTCTCTTTCTCTCTCTCTCTCTCGTGGTCATTCTGAGTATGGAGGTAACCATGGCGCTATTAGCGGCATGGCTTCCCCCATAGCGGGTACCGGGTCTGGGTTCCTTGAATGAGGAATTACCGGGCCATTCTGACCTTGGAGGGCCCTGTAATTCATCATTCAAGGAACCCGGACCCGGTACATCCCCATTCCCATTTGAACCCCCGTAGGGCTCAATGGGAATGGGAAGGATGCTAACAACGGCCCCGTTAGTAATGGGCCCGTTGTTAGCATCCTGGCCTGCTCGTGAGACCCGATAAGGATGCCTGGTTTTACAAGGCATCCTTAGCGGGTTCCCGCAAGCAGACTCGTAATGGGGCGGTAAGGAGTTGACAGCTCCGGCACCTTTACCGGTGCCCTTAACCCCTTACCGCCAAGGTTGTAATGACCTCCACTGTCTCTCTGTCTCTCTCGGTCTCTGTCTGTCTCTCTCTCTCTCTCTCTCTCTCTCTCTCTCTCTCTTTTTCTCTCTCTCTCTCCCTCTCACTCTCCCTTCCTGCCTCCCCCACCTATTGCAGGAACGAAAAGCATTACCACACAAGGCAAGGAGGATCAAGGTGGAGCATAAGTAAGGGCAGGCGAAGGGAGTGCAGAAGAAGGGCAAAGTAGGGTGGATGGGGACCTGTGGGAGGAAGAGAATTGGCAAAAAAGGGAGTGGAGAGGCAGAACGTAGGGTAAAGGAGCTGCAGGAAGGAAAGAAGGGATGGAGGGAGATAGCAAAGAGGAACATGGACATTGGGAGAAAGGGAAAACAAAGGATGACAACAATTGGCGGCATGAATGATGAGCAGGTGGATGGAATGGAAGCTACAGCAGTTAAGCAGAGCAGCTGGGGTGCCCGTCTATCGCCATGAATGTATTGCTCATCCACTGCTTTCTGTAATCCTGTCCGCTTCTTCTTTCCTGCTGTTCAGGGCTCCCGGCTGTGTTTGTGTCCGTGTGGGCCAGTGTCAGGGTATCCTTGGCAGACACACAGTAGGTATCAGCTGCCTTATCATTTCACTTGACCGTTGACAACAAACGCCATGTGTATCTCATTGAGCCCCCCACCCCCTAACCCTGAAACCCAGCAGTAAATACCTGACACAGGCATCCTGATGCATATATTGGTCCCGCCCACCCCATCCCGTTAATAACGGCTAAGCAATCACTGTATGTTTTTTGTTGGCTGTAGTGTTCTAATTGGTAGTATCATCAATTGAATGGATCAAACTGGCTGCTTTTAAGATCCTTTTGAGGCTTGTATAGGGAATTGGTTATTACTGTTGGTACTGAAGGCTGCTCAGATCTCCGCTCTGCTTTCTGCTATGAGAACCTCCCTTCTGGGACCAAGGTTTTCACCATAACTCTTCCCCTTGAATACCGGTGGACTGATATTTCACTATAGCTTTATAGACCTGCAGCGAGGGCTGTAGCAGGCGTTATGGGCCCTGAAGATTGAGTTAACGAGGTATGAGGGGCCATAACGCCCGGTACAGCCCGAGCTGCAGGTCTATAAATCTATTAGAACACCCTGAGTGGAAGTACAAAAAATTGCAAAATGTTGAATAAATGTTGCAGACATTTATTTACCATGTTGCTATTTTTTGTACTTCAATTAAATATGTCTCATTTATTTTTTATAGTGTAGTGGAATGTGATTGGATGGGAGGAGTATGCTATTAAACAGAAATCAGGCGTGGCTATGTCTGCCCAGTGTTTCACTTAAGCTAATTTCAGGTGTTTTTTTCTCCCCCCAACACAAACATACGCTTCCAATTATTGCACACTAGCACACAGCAGCACACAGCAGCACAGCATTAGCAAGGACACTCTGCATATAAATTAACAGCGTGCTATCAACTTACCTTTGTGTGCTCTGGTTCCCCATTGTCCTTCCAATACTACTGTGCACCACACATGCAGCCAACGCGAGGAGGCGAGAGCAAGGCTCCTGCTGTGTTTTAATCGCAGTGAAAAATGAAACACGGCACTTTCCATAACAAAGGAAAGTGCCGCTTTCCTTTCTCAGCCGTTTTACATTTGATGAAAAGCTTTCCATATGAGGTGAAAGCGGAAAGCGTTTCTTCCAGCTTCCAATGAGTGGGCTGGCCTGCGTTGTTGCACACGTTGGTCTTGCAACTTGTAATTCGGGACAGAAAGTTAACTCTTTCCATTCCGAAATTACATGGCAACCAACGTGTGCAACTCTGTAGGGTTACGTGGGCGCGGGCAGTGGGAACAGGTAAGCAATTACACCAGTAATTGTATTCAATCTGCGGGCTATTACAGTTCGTATCCCTCCACATTCTTAGGAAAATAGTGAAAGAATGTGCCTTTCTGGGATACATACATTCTGATCCTCGTTGTGAATCGGGTGTCCAATTTCTAAAATCAGGAGGGGGTGAGGGGCTTTTCCCCACACAAAAAAAAATCCCCATTCACAAATGTAGTTTATATGAGGAAACCCATGCATCTTCCTGCACCTATTTCAGTCAGATGCAAGGGGGTACACAATGCATAGACAGGTCATAGTTAACCCCTGTGTGCATTTCCTTTAAATCAGGACAGGAGGTGGAAAAACCAGTACTATTACTGGTGCCACTCGCATATCTAGCCATGACGCAGACACAGAAATGCTGCTTTTCCTGTTTACATTGGCTGAAGAAATATACAGGTAACCATTGTGGATGTGATACCAGCGAATCGGTAAAGGAGTGCCAGATGGCTGATAGATCTTCAAGTCTTTTGAGCATTGTTGATCTTTTAAATGAGGTCTGGGGCATGGTGAGGTCCAGGTTTATATGGCAGAAGTCCGCAAAATGAATATAATCCATGTGGCTTTCCAGCTCATGGTCAAAGAAGTTAGACCAAGAAGTATCACCTCGCCAATGCAAAAGCTGCTTTCATTGAATTTCTGGTATCTTATTTTGGTTAGCCGGCCGGGCTTCGTTCTTACATTCTGATGCATCTGAGGTTTCAAAAGTGTGAATTTTTGCGAACTACAAATTAATATTAGATTTATCAAGGTTGTAGAGAGTCCTTGGTAGAATCAATGATAATGGCACATTCTACCCGTGGAAAGTGGGGAGAGATTGTGGCCAACAGGCTGCAAAGCCACACCACAAGAATCGTTTGTGGCATTGACAAGAATCCTCATATTTATGGACAGCAGGTAAATTCACCCCAACTTTTGCTTCTTCTGTTTGAAGCAACAGTTATTAAGATTGAACAGTCATACAGTTTGTACATTAACAGGTTGAATATTTTTAAAGGAGGGTGACATTATCATGGAAGGACTCTATGAAAATGTGGGCGCCAGTGTCGCATTCATAGTGCGTCGTCCCAGAGTGTTAAATGCACCAGAGATTACCAAGGACCTTGCTTGTTTGTGTCAAGCGTAGACCCCACACCACTGGATCTACCCTTGATACATGATTCCTGATTACCCCTGTCCAACAGGACAAAGTAGGCCCTATTTCCTCCAAGCCTGTATCATTCATCTGTAGGTTCCCCGAGTGCCATGTAATCCAGTTACAATCACCCTCACAGCTCTCCTCAGAGACCAAGGCTTCACCTTCCACTGCTACTGGGGCAACGCACAACTCGACGTCTAAATATACAACCTTGAGGGCAAGTTCCCTTTTATTGGCAAGTCCTAGCCACCATCAAAGACCAGCAGTAGCCTCAAACTCAACAGACCAAAATACCATCAGCACCAACCAATGCTGCACTACCACTCCTGTTGTTCAGTCCTCCAGGATCTCGCTGCCTATAGATTTCCGCAACAGCCTGGACTTCTTTTCCACGCTAATTCCAAGAATGGCATGGTTTCCAATTACAGCAAGCAGGACATGTCTGTAACTATGAATGCCTCATACCAGTTACACCAGTTGACAAAAACTGACCTCGTCCACCATTCATCACCCCATACCCATCTGAACTAGCTCCATTACCCTCCATCGCAAACACTGCAGGACACCCAGAAGCACAGTCCGATTAGAACCAGCCTGAAATAAGGACCCACTGCATAGCCCAGAGGAGCCCATAGAGGGCTTTGCCACACGCCTGACGAACAAATAGATGCAGCCACCAGAGGCGCATTCAACAAACAAGGAAGTAACCGTACACTAGGATGACCCCATCCCAATAAGATGGGATTACCATAAATGCTATATTAGCATTACTAACCCACTATGAATGTGTAGGATGAATAGTATTCATACATTGTACGTACCTAGATTGGGAGCAAACAGAAAGTAGCAGACCCACTGGGCAAAAGACAGCAATGTTGTAAAAATAGACATTGTTGTAAAGATCATTAACCTGTAATTTTAGCCTTGGAAAAAGCCAATTAATTGGGGAAACTTCTATGCACGTGCGCCAAAGGTGATTGTTGGCTATGCACAGCAAATGCATGTAACCTACATAGAATGTCACAGAAGTCACAGAATTGAATGTCTGTTTCCTTGGGCTATTATGCAATATTCCAAGTATGATACAAAATAAAACCAGACAAAGGAAAGATACAATTCAAGGTACGCATTATTTGCCAAGACACAACAGGACAACGATCGCACTATTGTGGGGAGAAAAACCTTTTGTACTATATTCCAATCCGACTGGTAAGGTGTTCAAGTCTTCTCCCCACCTGTTGCAGACAGGTTAGTGGGACACCAAAACACTCAGAAAACGACCACCCTAGGGTTGGCGCAATCACACCTGGCAACACCAACACATACAATCCAATTGTCTGCTTAGAAGACCACCATGCAGAACAAGTCCATACAAGACATTGTGCCATGTATGGACAAAGTGAGACACCTTTAGACGCTTTAGAAAGCGCTATGCATCAATTGTGGACCTAGCATGTGCAGGATTTGGGCTGCAGGAGCAACGACAGAACATCCCTCCTGAGAGGCACAGAGGGGCTTAGGCCTATGAAAAATCTAGCTATCCTGGGGAGGTGAGTGCTCAATTTATGACTGAGATTCTTTGCAAAAAATGCCCCAAAAATGCATTGAGTGAAGTTTCCATTTGGCAAAAGTGTGGTATACCTATTATTCAAAATTCAGTAGATCCTCATTGAAACCCAGTAACTTAACGTGGCAGCAGAGTGGAAGCCTGTGCCATGGTTAGAGAAATTGTGCCATATAGCCCTCAAAATGACTTTGCGAGCACACACCTTGGAGTGTCATTTCAGTTTAATGGGAGAGAGTAAGTCAGGCTGGATTTAAATAAACGTCACTGGTGGGATCCCTGTATTTAGATGGCAATACAGTGTAATGATTTTCAAGTTAGCATAATGCTATAAAGATGGCACTTTGAGAAATACATGTAGGCACAGACTGGTCCTAAGATGGAAGACTCAATAGAAAGATGCTGGATGATCAGGAACTGGGGTTCAGAGAAAGGGGTTCAGAGAAAGAATGACAATGGAGAAATAGAGGATGAACGGGACGAATGACGTTTATAAAGAATGGGTGGCATAAGTTAAAACGTGGGCGATAGGGGTGCATGATTAAGGTGAAAAACAAGGGCTGGCGGAAGGAGGGTGAGCAACAAAGGGTGTACGAGTAGGAATGCAAAGGCAGGAGTCTAGAATGATGGATGACAGAAGAAAGTTAGTGGAATTCAAGACAGATGAGGGCAATGAGGGATGAGTTATTAAGGGTGATGAATGTGTACTAGAGTATGGACGGTATGTAAAGGAGGATGATGATGAAAGATGACAATGCGCAATGGTGCAGGGAGGATGACCAAAAAGTGCATGATGGAAGCTGGATGAAGGAGTGTGAGGGCAGTGATCTGAAGATGAAAGATGGTCAACACCAAGTAAATATGGCGGATCAGAAAATCATGCAGGATGAACAATGATACATAATGTAGACTGAAGAGCGTGTGAGGGGGTCTGATTACAGGATGATGGCAATGATGGTGAGGATTTTTAAGCACAGATCACCTTCATAGGATTTCATCATTTTTTGGCATACTCCATTAAGGTCATTGAAGACCTACCTTTATACCATTTAAGTTAGAGTGATGGGGCCGGAGAACTACATCTTGTTCCCAAATTCCAGAGTGTTTCTATTGTATGGCAAGTGGAATCCTCCTACGACTCAGTACACATAACATGGACACACTGCCCAGATTTGGAAGCAATGAGTAAGCCCCTCATAAGAAGAATCCGAAGGCAGCTCAGTTCTCACCGAGAGTCAGGTAGGTCCTACATTGAAATACTATTGGGATCATCAAACACGTGCCACTGAGGTGAGCGGAATTAACACCTATTATTTGACTACAATTCAGGTTATATTGTGCGCTATAGTCATTTGTTTACTTCCTATACATGTAAAGAAGGGAAAAAAAGATTGCGTCCCTGTGAACCAGTCGCACAAAATGCCTTCTCTTGCCTTTTGGTTGACCAATTGTACAAACATTTTGGCCAACTCAAATGCTCACCGTCTCTGTGCTCATTCAAAAGTGCGTTCTGATTGGCTGAGGCATCTAAATTGATCAATCTGGGTGGGTTTGCATTTTCCAATATGTTAAATCTATCCCAATAAAATACACTACCATTAAACACCCAAACCCTGTGTTGCTATTTGTTGCTTTTCAGATGCTGGGATCTCAGTGCTGGGAAAATGAAGTGGATTTATCAAACCCCTATTTTGGTGGCAATTGTGGTAAGTTGAATAGCTTGGTGTTGGCAGTGGGGCAGTGTTAGTTGTGCGAATCTTGTGGTGCTTCTGTTAGGAAAATCTAATTTGACTAGTTTTGAAATCATTTGAACCGGAAACAGACAAGGATCGAACTAAAAAAATATGCATAGACTTTGGAATAATTTGTTTTGAAAATTCTGAGCCACAGAGAATGGGGGATTTAACGGAATAATCTTTTGAAATGTGTCCTAGATCAGCATTTTCAGTTTTGACCAATTGACCCTAGCAGCACTAATACCTTTGTGAGATGGCCAATAGAATGTTGTTATGGGCTGCATATATAACTGGATATGCCCGTTAGAAGAACGCAACAGGAAGAAAAGGATATGTAGATGTGAGCTAGTTATGGAAAATCAAATGTTTGTTTGTTGGTTTGTTTATTTATTTATTTATTTATTTATAATGCGTTCCATACCCAGATGCAGCAGGGCAAAGCAGAAAGAATATGCAAGGCTTACAATGTTACAGAAGTATGCAGTTGTGAAGAATTATAGACATATACAATTAAAAATTACAGACATGTACAATATACAAAATCCTCAACCATAAAAAATATCTATACAGCAATATATACGTATACAAATATGTACATAAGAAGGAAGTATGGTTAATTTTGTGTGGAGAAGATGATGTGCAGCAATTGTACAGTGTCATGAGCTTAAGTAGGCAGGTTTGTATGATACTGTACGGGCAGTGGCTAAATGATGCTACTAGGAGGGTGGCTAGAGGTTGTTGGAGTTCAAATGTTTGATGAAGTTCCTTCTAAAGTGTAAGTAGGGTTGGTCTGATCTCAGATTGTGTGGTAAGGAATTCCAGAGTGTAGCAGCTTTCACAGGGAAGCTATTACCTACGATGGTGGAGAGTTTGAATCTGAGAATCATCAGACAATTAGAATTGATGGTTCTAGTCTGTCTAATGGATGATTTTCTCTTTAATTTGTCCATCAGATAGCTGGGGGCAGCATTGTTGAGGGCTTTGTGGGTTAGGGAGGCCATCTTTAATTGGATGATTTTGTTGTCAATGGAGAGCCAATTATATTGGCGTTTAATAGTGGAGATATGCTCTCTTTTATTTATGCCGAGCGCAGCTCTCAGGGCATTGTTTTGTAGGATTTGTAGCCTTTGGATGATAGTTTTGTTAGCACCACTATAGAGAGCATTACAATAATCGAGTCTGGAGAGTATGAGGGCTCTCGCCAGGATCATGCAACTATCATTGGACAGGAATGGTCTGCCTGCTCTTATTAATTTACAAGTATACGCAGTAGTGGATGCTAGTGAATTGATCTGTTTAGTGAATGACATAGTGGAATCCAGCTAAAAGCCAAGAGTTTTTACCTCCCTGGATACTTTGATAATGTTACCGTCAATATTAAACTCAGCGTATTCAAGGCCTAATTTGTTAATATTGGCAGGTGGACCCAGGATGATTAGCTTTGTCTTGTCATCATTCAGGCATAGGCCATGAGATGCCATCCATGCCTGAATGATGAGATACACCCTGTTCACCAACTCTCTGTCCTTGCTGTGATCCCCTGAAAGTGGGAGGAGAGTCTGAGTATCATCTGCATAGTTAGTGTAGGTGATACCCAGATGGTGCAGATCGTCGAATAGAGGTTTGGTGAAGATGTTGCGTAAGGTAGGGGAGACGCATGAGCCCTGGAGGACTCCACAGGTGATAGGAGAGGGGTCTGCTGCTGCTGAGGGGGAGAAGACTCTCATCGTTCTCTCGCTCAGAAAGGATTCAATCCATCTGATGGCTTCAGTGGAGAAGTGAGCTGCTGAATCCAGGTGTTTACATAGGACCTTGTGGTCCACAAGGTCGAATGCCGCAGAGAGGTCAAGTAGGAGGAGGAGTGCTGTCTTTCCCTTGTCCCTCAACTCATCTATTTGGGTCTTTAGATCGATAAGGGCTGATTCCTTGCCGTGTAGTGGGAGGAAACCCGATTGTCTGGAGCATAGTAGTTTGTGTAGTTCAAAGTATTTTGGATCTGGACATAGGCCACTTTGTCCAAGATTTTCAGTAGAAAAGGTACCGTGGTGATGGGACGGAAATTGGTGGGGATGAGGGGATCTAGCTTCTTGAGGAGGGGGAACACCCAGGATTGTTTTAAATTAGAGGGGATGTTGCCCGAGGAAAAATATGCATTTATAAGTTTGGAAATGAAAGGCGATAGGTCTCTGGCGGCATCTTTGATTATGTGTGCAGGGCAGATGTCGTCTTTGCAGTTCGAGGGTTTGAGTGAGAGTATGATTTTCTCAACCTCCAAGATGGTGGTTTAAGTAAAGGAGAATTTGTTAGTCTGTGTGCTAGGTAAAGCGTTAGGCGGAGGCGTGGGCGGGTTGGGAAGGTTTAAGGAGTCGTTTTTTAGTTGAATTTTATTTTGTAGGGTATTTATTTTGTTAGCTAATGCCTGTAGGATATCTGCACACCAGGTCTGATCCTTGGTACTGGTGTCAGGTGTGGCAATGGGTGACTCAAGTTCCTTCAATATGGAGAAAAGCTCCTTCATGCTTGAGTTGGAGTTGGCAATACGGTTGTTGTAAGAGTTCCGCTTTGCTAGGCAGATTTCAGTTTTATACTGTCGTGAGATGGTGGTTAGAGTGGCTTTCTTCTCACTAGATGGGCATGATTTCCAGGCGGATTCACATTTTCTCTTTTGTAATCGGAGGCCCTTGAGTTCAGGTGTGAACCATTTGTTTAGATGAGTTTTGGGCTTACTGGTACGAAGTTTAAGTGGGGCAATTTTGTCCATAGTATCTAACATGATTTTGTTGTATTCGTGAACTAGTATGTTAGGATCTAGATTGTCTGGCAATGCGTTTAGAGTTGGGAGGATAGCTGGGATAATTTTTTCCACTGTTATGTTTTTCCTATTTCTTGTTGGGCAGGGTGGTGCCAATGGCACAGTTATGGTGGGTGGTCTAGAGGTCAGTAGATTAAATGAGACCAAGGAGTGGTCAGTCCAGGGTAGTGGTGTGATGGAGGAGATGACCGCTGAGCAATTAACATCGGCAACCCAATCTAGGGTTCTTCCCTTCAGGTGGGTGGGAGAGTTAACTTTTTGGGCAAGTCCGAGTGAGGTGAAAGTATTGGCTATGGTAGATGCATGCGTGTCTGCTGGATCGTTAAGTCCTAGGTTGAAATCACCTAGTAGCAGCAGTCGTGAGGTTGTTTTGACATTGTTGGTTAATAGGCTATGCTGATCCTCCACAAAGGTCCCAGGAGGGCCGGGCGGTCTGTAGAATAGGTGGATAGTGAGAAATTGGGTGTTATTTATGGGGAGTTTGGCGGTGAGGGATTCTCACGATTGCAGTTTTTGGGTGGAGGCTAGCCTTAGAGCTAAACTTTCTTTGGATATTGTTATTGTTATTGTTATTTTGCATTTATATAGCGCCTTATATACCATTGGTATGGTCTGAAGGCGCTGGTAGGTTGAACGCCCTTGGGAACCGAAGTTCGGGTCAGTAGAGAGAGTAGAGAGAGTCCAAAGGTGCGTGTGCACGCCAGGTATGTGTGCAGCTGGTGCAGAATTCGTGTGGTAGCTGCTTCTTAGCGGTAGGTGTGGTGGTTGAGAGATCAGGAGTATGTGTTCGCTCTGGCAGGATTTATCCAGACCGAGTGTGGCTGCGTTAAGCCTGAGGAGAACGCCTGGCTGGGGGGGGTGAAACCAGCAGTGTTTACTTAGAGTGATGGGGAGTGAGCGGGATATGTTGATATGAGAACAGTTATACCGAATGGTGTCATAGTATCTCTGTGTTCTAGTTGAGTGGTGGTGTAAAGAGGAGAGTAAGCGTGGAGTGTGGTATGATATATGTTCTTTCAAATGTTCTATGCATTCTAAAGCATATTATGTACATCACGCAATTCTATGCGATCAGGTCCGTTCAATGCATTTTTTTTTTATTATAGGCGGTCAAGATTACCCTACACACTCCTGTCTGCTCGACACACTCATGCACTCTAGCCGACCTTGCGTGCTCTAGTCTACCCTCAATCTCCAGTGTGCCCCACGCATGCATTCATGTATTCCATACGCATGTGCTCACACTCATCTGGTCTACACACTCATCGGCTCAACATACTACTCGTCCGCTTGACATACTACTCGTCCAGATGAGTACTACGTACTCTTCCGTTCCACACACTCACCGCCACGGATGCCCACACGGTCCTGCCTGGATATAGTGTATCCGTCTGGGATGGCCACAATAAGTGACTGACCTGCAGCATTGTGTAGCCATGTTTCAGTTAGAGCAATGAAGTCTAATTTAGCTTCAGTGATTAGATCTACTATATCAAGGGCATGGGCGACTAATGATCTTGTGTTGAGGAGTACTCCTTTGTAGGAATGTGCCTCCGTTTTTAGTATAAAGTCCGTATGAGAGATTGGTTTGGTCTTAGTTCTGGAAATGGTAGGACCTTTGGTGGCAGGAGGGACGGACGGGTAGTTGGGAGCATTAAGTTCTCTAGTTTAATAGCCTTTGGTTTCATGTTTGGAGGCAGAGAGGAGTCTTTGAGGCGGCTCATACAGTTTAGTGAGTCTAACACGTAGTTTGTTGTTTCTATCAGTGGTGGAGCTAGGCTGGGAGGCAAGGGTTGCTGGTCCTGGCCTGCAATAATGCTTTGAGCAGGAGGGGTCAGTATGATGACTGGCTATATTTGATGCATTGGGTGGAACGGATACTATCACAGAGGGGGAGGCTCCTAAATAGGTATCCTGACTGAGAATATCAGGGTATGCGAGCGTGGCCATAGCACAGAAGGTGAATATTACAGTTAGCATCTTCTGAAAATCAGCTAGAGTTATGTAAAGGAGAGTAAGGCATAGCAGTATGGATGCTATCTAAGTTGGGATGATGGGGTCTAGGCAGATCAAGTAGGGGGAGGATGACAGCCTTTATATCAAGTTGCAGGTAGGCGATGGCAATTTGACACTGTGACTATATGTCTGGACCCCAAGGTTTTTACAGAAAAATAAGTTCTATTCATCTATATGCGCAAGTCAAACATGATTGCATTCAAGGGGTGGATACATAATCATTCGGCACGAGTTGGATCATTACCGGGGCCAGGAGGTAACGTTACAAATGAGACATTTTAAAGAACTTTTTTGGGAAATACCTCCTAATTGTGAGTTGAGATCACATGGGATATTTGCGGCATGGGGTAAATTGAAAGCACTGCGTGGGGTGCATGTTATGCGCAGCTGTGGACGCTAGGGTGTGACCATCCGGGGCTCAAGAGCTTTCACCTCACAACTCAAAGAGAAGGACCCTGATACAAAGATGTGTGCAGTAACCTCTTTATTTTTTGTTCTAAAACTGACATGATCAAAGTTATCGCGCAGATTTTCAGGAAGCGCGTTCCTAAGAGTGGCAGTGCGGGACGAAAAGCGGCCTCGGAGTGTCGTTTTGTTAAACCTAGGCGTCGTCAAACACCTAACACTGTTGAAACTTAGGTTTTCTGTTCATTGGTAGTGACTAGGTTGTTGTCTCATACACTCGGGTTCTTGTTATTAAAAGTGGTCCGTGATTCACTGACTTTTGAACTCTACTCTGGCCTGAACAGGCAGGCAGCCACTGCAGAGAACGCAGAGGTAAGTCCTCGAATTTTCTCAGTTACAAATACAATAGCACCCTTGCCGTCGCTTTCTGCACCATATGCAGACCTGAAAACAGAGACATCGGAATACAAAAATACACGCCATTTGCGTAATCAATGTCGACTTTACGTTGGCAAATGAGGAACTGAGTTTTATTTCTCAACATGTTATTAAGTTGGAAAAAGTTCTTCGCTGTCAAGGTGATCGTAGGATCCAAGGAATGTTTTCTGTCTATAAGAACTAGGTATCCTGCATAGTTATAAACACTTCTTCACTTTTCACAAATCAGGGCTATCAGGAAGGTAAGATATATTAAAAAGTAGTGGCAACATTGGCAAACCCTGAGGTACTCTACAGTCGGTACTCTCTTGCTTAGACCTAAATGGTTTTGTTTGTTTATTTATTTATAAAGCGCAACGTTCGCCACTGTGGTATCGTGGCACTGCTCAAAAGGAGGGATAAGCAAACTGAGCAGGTGAGCTTTTAAGGCTCGCTGGAAGGAAAGCTGATTAGACAGGCTAAGTAAATAACAGGCCAGAGAGTTCCAAAAGGGTGAGGCTGCCACAGAGAAAGCTTGGCCCCCGATCCGGCAAAGCTTGCACCTAGGGACTGACAGCAGGCAAGTATCCGAGGAGTAGAGTGCTCAGCCAGGTACACATGGGAGGAATTTTTGCTGAAGGTAGTCTCCCCCCTGACAATAGAAAGCATGATGCACAAGGCAGGCTGTTTTGATTTGGAAAGGCTGGGCGGCAATAGGCAACTAGTGAAGTTGGCGTAGTAATGGCAAGATATGGGCATAGCGAGGAGGGGAAGTGGCTAGGCACGCTGACGAGTTCTGGAGAACTTGGAAGCACTGCAGGAGATAGACAGGTTGAGCTAAGAATAGCGAGTTGCAATAGTTGATGAAAGAGGTCACCAAGGCTGACACAACCGGGCTCGAGGCTCATCCGGAATAAAGGGGAGAACCTTCCAGAGGAGCTTCAGATGAAAATAGCCTCGCTGACATAGGGCACTGACTTGGGGTTCCATAAAGAGGTAGGCATACACCATACAGTGGTGGAGGGGACAGCTAGAGGACCCAAAGAAGCAAGGCAGAAAGCTGAGGTCCAGAGAGAGGATGCAGAGGGGGGCCAACCACCAACATCTCAATTTTCTCACTGTTCAACTTGAGCCAGTTGTTACACATTCATTCCCCATGGCATCGAGGCAGACCCTGAACCTGGTTGCTACCTCAGTGCTGGTGAGATCAAAGCGGACCAGGATCTAGGTATCATCTTTGTAAGAATAAAAGATGAAGACGTGGGAGAGAATGAATTTGGTCAGAGGTTGAACATAGATGTTAAACAACATGGGTGAGATGGTAGACCCTTGTGGGGCACTTCCGGTGCGAGCCTTACCCTGCAAACAGAAAGGAGGGATAGATGAAGTTTGATAACGGTCACAGAGGAAAGAAGAGAACCAAGCCAGGGCAGTCCCAGCAATGCCGGCTCCAGCCAGGCAATCCAGCAAGATTGCATTATTGATGCTATTGAACTGGGCAGAGAGATCAAGTAAAACCAGGACTCCCACACTGCCCTGATCACGGATCATTGTTAGATCGTCCACTACCGACACCGGCACGCTCTCAGTCACTCGTCCTGGGTGAAAACAAGACTGTGAGGAGTGGAAGAAAGACGATTCAATAAGAAAACAGCTGAGAAGAGTACAGACTAGAGATTCCAAAAGCTTCATCAGTGATGTTAAGAGAGAGAAGGGACAGAAATTAAAAGGAATGGAGAAGTTAAGAGAGAGGGTTTCTTCAAGAGTGGGATCACTGTGGCAAGTGGGAATCTGACCTGTTTGACAGGCATTATTTATGGCCAGCTGTAAAAAATACGTAATGTGGGGATGAATGTCTTTGGGGATGGACAGTGGAATGGGGTCCCTACGCGATGCTGATTTGAGCTTAAAAACGGCAGCTGTAATATTCTCAATCGTAAAAACGGGGGATTCTGACCATAGCGCAGCATTGGACTGGGACGGAGCTGGGGCTGATGCACCTGTCGACTGAAGACCGGAAGATTTAATACAGATTCAGATATTTTCAATCTTATCCACAAAAAATTGGGATAAAGAATCTCAAAGATCCTGCATGGCGATAACAGAATCCGAAGGAACAGATGATAGCAAGCGAATTACCTTAAATAGGGCTTTGGAATGATTAATAGAGCCTGCAATGTGATAGGAAAAATAGGCCTGTTTGCCGTCAAAGATTGCTCTATGGTACAGCGAAGAGGTGTGCTAGATGAAAAGGGCATGCAGTTCGTCAGAGTAACAGGGCTCAGACTCGTGGTTTGGAAAATGTAATGAGGGGCTAGCGAGTAAGTCACAGAGGTAAACGTGGAAGACAGAGTTTCGAGTTCCAACGAGGGCAAATCAGCCAAGAGGGTTCAAATTTGGCCAATAATCACATCTTTATTCATTGACCTCCAACCGCGCCCTGAGGCTGGTTTGGGGCCGGAAAGGGGGTTTGATGGATAGGGGATCCCAAGAAAAAGGGACGATAAGTGGTCTGACCAGATGACGGGGAGAGCAGAAAACAATGATGCCTCAGAGGTGGGGGCAAATATGAGGTCCAGAGCATTACCCAACTTATGGTGTGGGATCAGTAGGTAAGGGTGCCGAAGATGCAAATCGGCCACCGCTCAAGAAAGCAGTCAAGTAGGTGAAAGAAGGATCTGCCACGGGGGACAATAAACGACCAGGAAATGAATAGTGCAGTTAGAAGACAATGTAAAGCGGTCCAGTTACACTTCCATCTCAACATGATGGTTCAAAGCTAGCTGTGAGCCAGCAAAACCAGAGTTGAAGATGATGGCTACCCCTCCGCCCCCCGTCCCCTGCCCCCATCACGACGCAAAGATGGAAAGTCGTAGCAAAGAATGTTATAGTTTGTCAGAAGCAGTTGAAGTAGAATGGGACCGGAGGCATCACACTAACCAAGTTTTGGTGACACAAAAAGTCTGGCTTGTAGTGAGAGAGGATGTCACGGTCCTGAGCACAATGCACTGTCAGGTGCCGAGAATTCACCAGGAGGCATTTCAAGGAGGAATCGGGAGCCCTAAACAGCAGATTAATGCTGTCTGGCTCAAAGCACCTACCTGGCAAGAGGCAAGACTGTCCTCGGAGGGGCGAGAATAAGAAGTTACTTGCGAGAATAGCGAATAGTATTAATACTTGCCTGTTCAACCCACGGAAAGCATCCATTCTCTCCAGCCATGCCACGGATGGGCACAGACGGTCTGGACTTTGGTGCAACTTCCACGCGAGTCCGCTGCGCCCCTCTGCTGCGCTTCTGGCTAGCAGAGGACCTATATGGACACATGATATTGCAGAGGCCCTCCCAACTCCCCTGCCAAGCCAACAGGAAAGAGAGACTGCGGTGAGTGCTGGTAAGAAATAAATGGAGAAGCCTACTAGGAACGAAACCTTGGGGGCTCAGGAGGCCAGGCACCCTCCCACCACCTAACCATGAGAGAAATAAATATAAATAATCAAGGATTGAGTAAAAATAACATTTAAATAAGATTGAATGCAGAAATAAAAGGTGAAAATGGAGTCGCCCAGTCGCACGCCGCGGCATGGCATTACCAAGACTGTAAAAGGAACCAAATCAAGAAGGTAAATACAATGAACAACGGAGCGCAGCAAATACAAGTGATCCACACAGCAGAATGCTGTGAAATGCAGGGCTAAAGTAAAACGCAAAGGGGACTGACCCCCGTCCCATACCATCAGTGGTGAGAAAATGGCTGCCTTCTGTTGCAGATTAAGTAGGGTAAATGTAATCCAGTTTAGCTCTTGATCTATGAAATCAATGTATGCCAAAAGAAAGTAAAATGTAATGGGCACTGGTGTCAAACGTAGCCGATAGGTCCAGTAGCACATCTGCTTGTCCATTATTTGCCTCGCATCTCAAGACCTCTAGCAGTACTGTTACTTTCAGCTCTGTACTATGTACAGGTCAAAATCTCACCTACGCGTCATCGAGAAGAGTGTTTGTGTATGTTAAAGATTGCAATCCTTCTGTGGCTGTTTTTGCCAGTAGATTGGCAGCACAAGGGAGATTTGCTATTGACATGTCATTTCATAAGTCATTGGGCCTCATTACACGGTAGGCGGTAAGGGTTTACCGGTACCGGTATTTTACGGGTACCGGTAAATTCTTACCACCTTACTACGAGGTCCCTTTGCGGGTTGGGGGTATTTAATGCCTGCTTTTTGCAGGCGTTAAAAACCAACCCGCAAAGGGACCCAGGGAGCTAATTACGGTGCCGCAATTTGCGGTGCCGTAATTAGCGCCTTCCCCATTCCCATTATACCCTATGGGGCAAAAATGGGAATGGGGAAGGGCAATGGTGGAAGGGGGAATTACCGCCCCGCCAACCTTGGAATGGGGCGGTAATTCCCCTTTCCACCAAGGTGGTGCCGGTATTTTACCGGCATGAACCATGGCGCTAATAGCGCCATGGTTCTCCGCCTACCGTGTAATGAGGCCCATTGACATCTACCAATGTTTGTTTTTCTGTTGCACAGGAGTAACACAGGTGATGTGTAATGCGTTGGGTACTGTGTTCACAGCTGGCGGTTGATACAAAACGTCTACAGGATAGACAGCTCTTGGTTCATTACCTGCCAATTCACCAAAGGCGTTTGGGAGTGCAGTGTATAGTAGTGTACCAAGTGGTTCCAAGGTGCTTAGTAGATGGCCATGTCTCTTCCACAGATTGGTTGTGTCTATTTTAGCATTGCATTGATCCTAGGAAATTGTGATATAATTTCCTTCTGTAATGCTAAAATGTTCTGGTTAATCTTAAAACTCCTGAACATATCAAAACAAATAATCTTGCTTTTTTATGCTAGAGGATCCCGTAGCCCCTAGGTAATTATGTAGAGCTTTTCTTAAGCTGAAGCGGATTGCTCGAGACCTTCTCGATAATGATGACTTTGGATTTGCTGTAAACTCTTGTAAATCTGGAGAACGCAATCGTATCTTCTGGATGATAGGGCTGTCTGGATATAAGTTCAGTTGTCTTTTTCTCCTGTTTTAGCTCTTTGAAATCTGTCGAAAGACATTTGGTTAAGGGTTCTGTCACGTTGACAGTTGTGTTCTGGGGTAAGAGGGCGGGACGGGAGGCGGGGAGGGAAGTGACGCTGGGCGGGATTGGATAAGGTCAGTACGTGCTGTAGGCAAGAGAATACAGATGTGTGTGTAGAGCAGTCCTGGCTCCGTCTCATTCTTTGCTGCGCGGCATGGCGCGCGACCCAGCCCCGGCTGTCCCTCACTTAGGACTGCCACCACAGGATCATGTTTATCATACTCATGGTATTTAGCTGCTTATGTCAGTGATGTCCTGTTAGTAGAAGGTGAGAGATGGGCAGCCATAGTCCCCTGATCAGTGGTTACCATTTGTATGTGACTTATGCTTTCTGGGAGTTGCTTACTGGATTGTTCTAGCTGCCAGCCAATACTTGCTTTGATCATGCACTTAATTTGTCTGACTGTCCAAGAATCTTCGTTTAGAAAACTATAGCATAAGGTATGACCACAACAAGCTTTGGAGGTGGAGGTCATTGACCCCATGCTGTGCTTTGTTTTTCTCTACAGCTGTAAATATCACATGCAATCCACATATAATTGGGTGGCATTTTAAAAATGAGAAATTTTTAAAAATACCACACAGTTTTACCATGATCATCATAATCAGGGGTCACACGCGCGCACATAGTCCTCAGCTCTTCTGTGAGTGGCATGCATGGATGAATCGGAATCCCGGAGTCACATTTCAGGCCACTCTCATATGTGACAAACTCTGTCCTGCCCTGCCTGCCTTCCAAACTTATGAGCCTATGATTGGAACTAAGAGAGCCACTTAGGTGACCCTAAACCTCTAGCCCCCACTGGGGGAAATCAGAAAAATCACTCTGCAGTGTGTTAATTACCTCACAAAACAGGCCCATGCAGCACAGCCTCATGAGCCGGACAGTGTGGAGGAAGTGACGGCCATCCATATACTAATGCCTGAATGAGTTAATGCCTGAATGAGTCTGTGCTGGTTCTCAACTCAACTCACGAAACAGGCCCATGCAGCACAGCCTCATGACCCGGACAGTGTGGAAGAGGTTACGGCCCATCCATATACTAATGCCTGAATGAGTCTGTGCTGGTTCTCAACTCAACTCACGAAACAGGCCCATGCAGCACAGCCTCATGACCCAGACAGTGTGGAAGAGGTGACGGCCCATCCATATACTAATGCTTGAATGAGTCTGTGCATGTTCTCAACTCAACTCACGAAACAGGCCCATGCAGCACAGCCTCATGACCCGGACAGTGTGGAAGAGGTGACGGCCCATCCATATACCAATGCTTGAATGAGTCTGTGCAGGTTCTCAACTCAACTCACGAAACAGGCCCTTGCAGCACAGCCTCATGACCCGGACAGTGTGGAAGAGGTGACGGCCCATCCATATACCAATGCTTGAATGAGTCTGTGCAGGTTCTCAACTCAACTCACGAAACAGGCCCTTGCAGCACAGCCTCATGACCCGGACAGTGTGGAAGAGGTGACGGCCCATCCATATACTAATGCTTGAATGAGTCTGTGCAGGTTCTCAACTCAACTCAACTCACGAAACAGGCCCATGCAGCACAGCCTCATGACCCGGACAGTGTGGAAGAGGTGACGGCCCATCCATATACTAATGCCTGAATGAGTCTGTGCAGGTTCTCAACTCAACTCACGAAACAGGCCCATGCAGCACAGCCTCATGACGCGGACAGTGTGGAAGAGGTGACGGCCCATCCATATACTAATGCTTGAATGAGTCTGTGCAGGTTCTCAACTCAACTCACGAAACAGACCCATGCAGCACAGCCTCATGACCCGGACTGTGTGGAAGAGGTGACGGCCCTTCCATATACTAATGCCTGAATGAGTCTGTGCAGGTTCTCAACTCAACTCACGAAACAGGCCCATGCAGCACAGCCTCATGACCCGGACAGAGTGGAAGAGGTGACGGCCCATCCATATACTAATGCCTGAATGAGTCTGTGCAGGTTCTCAACTCACGAAACAGGCCCATGCAGCACACCCTCATGACCCGGACAGAGTGGAAGAGGTGACGGCCCATCCATATACTAATGCCTGAATGAGTCTGTGCAGGTTCTCAACTCAACTCACGAAACAGGCCAATGCAGCACAGCCTCATGACCCGGACTGTGTGGAAGAGGTGACGGCCCATCCATATACTAATGCCTGAATGAGTCTGTGCAGGTTCTCAACTCACGAAACAGGCCCATGCAGCACAGCCTCATGACCCGGACAGTGTGGAAGAGGTGACGGCCCATCCATATACTAATGCTTGAATGAGTCTGTGCAGGTTCTCAACTCAACTCACGAAACAGGCCCATGCAGCACAGCCTCATGACCCGGACAGTGTGGAAGAGGTGACGGTCCATCCATATACTAATGCCTGAATGAGTCTGTGCAGGTTCTCAACTCAACTCACGAAACAGGCCCATGCAGCACAGCCTCATGACCCAGACAGAGTGGAAGAGGTGACGGCCCATCCATATACTAATGCCTGAATGAGTCTGTGCAGGTTCTCAACTCAACTCACGAAACAGTCCCATGCCGCCGCAGCCTCCTGACCCGGACAGTGTGGAAGAGGTGACGGCCCACCCATATACTAATGCTTGAATGAGTCTGTGCAGCTTCTCACTCAACTCAACTCAGGAAACAGGCCCATGCAGCACAGCCTCATGACCCGGACAGTGTTGAAGAGGTGACGGCCCATCCATATACTAATGCCTGAATGAGTCTGTGCAGGTTCTCAACTCAACTCAACTCACGAAACAGGCCCATGCAGCACAGCCTCATGACCCAGAAAGAGTGGAAGAGGTGACGGCCCATCCATATACTAATGCCTGAATGAGTCTGTGCAGGTTCTCAACTCAACTCACGAAACAGGCCCATGTAGCACAGCCTCATGACCCGGACTGTGTGGAAGAGGTGACGGCCCATCCATATACCAATGCCTGAATGAGTCTGTGCAGGTTCTCAACTCAACTCACGAAACAGGCCCATGCAGCACAGCCTCATGACCCGGTCAGAGTGGAAGAGGTGACGGCCCATCCATATACCAATGCCTGAATGAGTCTGTGCAGGTTCTCAACTCAACTCACGAAACAGGCCCCTGCAGCACAGCCTCATGACCCGGACAGTGTGGAAGATGTGACGGCCCATCCATATACCAATGCTTGAATGAGTCTGTGCAGGTTCTCAACTCAACTCACGAAACAAGCCCATGCAGCACAGCCTCATGACCCGGACAGAGTGGAGGAGGTGACGGCCCATCCATATACCAATGCTTGAATGAGTCTGTGCAGGTTCTCAACTCAACGCATGAAACAGGCCCATGCAGCACAGCCTCATGACTCGGACAGTGTGGAAGAGGTGACGGCCCATCCATATACTAATGCCTGAATGAGTCTGTGCAGGTTCTCAACTCAACTCAACTCACGAAACAGGCCAATGCAGCACAGCCTCATGACCCGGACTGTGTGGAAGAGGTGACGGCCCATCCATATACTAATGCCTGAATGAGTCTGTGCAGGTTCTCAACTCACGAAACAGGCCCATGCAGCACATCCTCATGACCCGGACAGTGTGGAAGAGGTGACGGCCCATCCATATACTAATGCTTGAATGAGTCTGTGCAGGTTCTCAACTCAACTCACGAAACAGGCCCATGCAGCACAGCCTCATGACCCGGACAGTGTGGAAGAGGTGACGGCCCATCCATATACTAATGCCTGAATGAGTCTGTGTAGGTTCTCAACTCAACTGACGAAACAGGCCCATGCAGCACAGCCTCATGACCCGGACAGAGTGGAAGAGGTGACGGCCCATCCATATACTAATGCCTGAATGAGTCTGTGCAGGTTCTCAACTCAACTCACGAAACAGGCCCATGCAGCACAGCCTCCTGACCCGGACAGTGTGGAAGAGGTGACGGCCCATCCATATACTAATGCTTGAATGAGTCTGTGCAGGTTCTCAACTCAACTCACGAAACAGTCCCATGCAGCACAGCCTCATGACCCGGACGGAGTGGAAGAGGTGACGGCCCATCCATATACTAATGCCTGAATGAGTCTGTGCAGGTTCTCAACTCAACTCACGAAACAGGCCCATGTAGCACAACCTCATGACCCGGACTGTGTGGAAGAGGTGACGGCCCATCCATATACCAATGCCTGAATGAGTCTGTGCAGGTTCTCAACTCAACTCACGAAACAGGCCCATGCAGCACAGCCTCATGACCCGGACAGAGTGGAAGAGGTGACGGCCCATCCATATACCAATGCTTGAATGAGTCTGTGCAGGTTCTCAACTCAACGCATGAAACAGGCCCATGCAGCACAGCCTCATGACCCGGACAGTGTGGAAGAGGTGACGGCCCATCCATATACTAATGCCTGAATGAGTCTGTGCAGGTTCTCAACTCAACTCACGAAACAGGCCCATGCAGCACAGCCTCATCACCCGGACTGTGTGGAAGAGGTGACGGCCCATCCATATACCAATGCCAGAATGAGTCTGTGCAGGTTCTCAACTCAACTCACGAAACAGGCCCATGCAGCACAGCCTCATGACCCGGACAGAGTGGAAGAGGTGACGGCCCATCCATATACTAATGCCTGAATGAGTCTGTGCAGGTTCTCAACTCAACTCACGAAACAGGTCCCTGCAGCACAGCCTCATGACCCGGACAGTGTGGAAGAGGTGACGGCCCATCCATATACCAATGCTTGAATGAGTCTGTGCAGGTTCTCAACTCAACTCACGAAACAGGCCCATGCAGCACAGCCTCAGGACCCGGACAGAGTGGAGGAGGTGACGGCCCATCCATATACCAATGCTTGAATGAGTCTGTGCAGGTTCTCAACTCAACGCATGAAACAGGCCCATGCAGCACAGCCTCATGACCCGGACAGAGTGGAAGAGGTGACGGCCCATCCATATACTAATGCCTGAATGAGTCTGTGCAGGTTCTCAACTCAACTCACGAAACAGGCCCATGCAGCACAGCCTCATGACCCGGACAGTGTGGAAGAGGTGACGGCCCATCCATATACTAATGCCTGAATGAGTCTGTGCAGGTTCTCAACTCAACTCACGAAACAGGCCCATGCAGCACAGTCTGATGACCCGGACAGTGTGGAAGAGGTGACGGCCCATCCATATACCAATGCTTGAATGAGTCTGTTCAGGTTCTCAACTCAACTCAACTCACGAAACAGGCCCATGCAGCACAGCCTCATGACCCAGACAGAGTGGAAGAGGTGACGGCCCATCCATATACTAATGCCTGAATGAGTCTGTGCAGGTTCTCAACTCAACTCACGAAACAGGCCCATGCAGCACAGCCTCATGACCCGGACTGTGTGGAAGAGGTGACGGCCCATCCATATACCAATGCTTGAATGAGTCTGTGCAGGTTCTCAACTCAACTCACGTAACAGGCCCATGCAGCACAGCCTCATGACCCGGACAGTGTGGAAGAGATGACGGCCCATCCATATACTAATGCCTGAATGAATCTGTGCAGGTTCTCAACTCAACTCACGAAACAGGCCCATGCAGCACAGCCTCATGACCCGGACAGAGTGGAAGAGGTGACGGCCCATCCATATAGTAATGCCTGAATGAGTCTGTGCAGGTTCTCAGCTCAACTCACGAAACAGGCCCATGCAGCACAGCCTCATGACCCGGACAGTGTGGAAGTGGTGACGGCCCATCCATATACCAATGCTTGAATGAGTCTATGCAGGTTCTCAACTCAACTCAACTCAACTCACGAAACAGGCCCATGCAGCACAGCCTCATGACCCGGACAGAGTGGAAGAATTGACGGCCCATCCATATACTAATGCCTGAATGAGTCTGTGCAGGTTCTCAACTCAACTCACGAAACAGGCCCATGCAGCACAGCCTCATGACCCGGACAGAGTGGAAGAGGTGACGGCCCATCCATATACTAATGCCTGAATGAGTTTGTGCAGGTTCTCAACTCAACTCACGAAACAGGCCCATGCAGCACAGCCTCATGACCCGGACAGTGTGGAAGAGATGACGGCCCATCCATATACTAATGCCTGAATGAGTCTGTGCAGGTTCTCAACTCAACTCACGAAACAGGCCCATGCAGCACAGCCTCATGACCCGGACAGAGTGGAAGAGGTGACGGCCCATCCATATACTAATGCCTGAATGAGTCTGTGCAGGTTCTCAACTCAACTCACGAAACAGGCCCATGCAGCACAGCCTCATGACCCGGACAGTGTGGAAGAGGTGACGGCCCATCCATATACCAATGCTTGAATGAGTCTATGCAGGTTCTCAACTCAACTCAACTCACGAAACAGGCCCATGCAGCACAGCCTCATGACCCGGACAGTGTGGAAGAGGTGACGGCCCATCCATATACTAATGCCTGAATGAGTCTGTGCAGGTTCTCAACTCAACTCACGAAACAGGCCCATGCAGCACAGCCTCATGACCCGGACATTGTGGAAGAGGTGACGGCCCATCCATATACTAATGCCTGAATGAGTCTGTGCAGGTTCTCAACTCAACTCAACTCACGAAACAGGCCCATGCAGCACAGCCTCATGACCCGGACATTGTGGAAGCGGTGACGGCCCATCCATATACTAATGCCTGAATGAGTCTGTGCAGGTTCTCAACTCAACTCACGAAACAGGCCCATGCAGCACAGCCTCATGACCCGGACAGTGTGGAAGAGGTGACGGCCCATCCATATACTAATGCCTGAATGAGTCTGTGCAGGTTCTCAACTCAACTCACGAAACAGGCCCATGCAGCACAGCCTCATGACCTGGACTGTGTGGAAGAGGTGACGGCCCATCCATATACTAATGCCTGAATGAGTCTGTGCAGGTTCTCAACTCAACTCACGAAACAGGCCCATGCAGCACAGCCTCCTGACCCGGACAGTGTGGAAGAGGTGACGCCCATCCATATACTAATGCTTGAATGAGTCTGTGCAGGTTCTCAACTCAACTCACGAAACAGGCCCATGCAGCACAGCCTCATGACCCGGACAGTGTGGAAGAGGTGACGGCCCATCCATATACTAATGCCTGAATGAGTCTGTGCAGGTTCTCAACTCAACTCACGAAACAGGCCCATGCAGCACAGCCTCATGACCCGGACAGTGTGGAAGAGGTGACAGCCCATCCATATACTAATGCCTGAATGAATCTGTGCAGGTTCTCAACTCACGGATCAGGCCCATGCAACACAGCCTCATGACCCGGACAGAGTGGAAGAGGTGACGGGCCATCCATATACTAATGCCTGAATGAGTCTGTGCAGGTTCTCAACTCAACTCATGAAACAGGCCCATGCAGCACAGCCTCATGACCCGGACATTGTGGAAGAGGTGACGGCCGATCCATATACTAATGCATGAATGAGTCTGTTCAGGTTCTCAACTCAACTCACGAAACAGGCCCATGCAGCACAGCCTCATGACCCGGATTGTGGAAGAGGTGACGCCCATCCATATACTAATGCTTGAATGAGTCTGACTCTGTGCAGGTTCTCAACTCAAGGGTCGGGCGATTATGAAATCGCACTAAACGACAGACTCAAAATGGCAAAAGGCACTTGCATGTTTTCATGTGGTTGGTTGTTAAGCGCATGTTCAACATTCACTCATACTTACATTTGCATGTGCTGGGTGCACAACAGCGAACCTGCATGTTCAGAGGGCAATTCTGGGCAGGAATGAATGTTGTGAACAGCTGACCTCTGTTTCCGTGCTGCTTGGGTTTATGGGCCAGCTTCACGATACCAGGGGAGTTGGCTCGCCAGAGTTGCGAGCAGTCTACGGCAGTCCGCGGCACTCTAGGCAGCCCAGGCCGAAATGGCCTCTTCGGCTGCCTCAGATCTTTTCAATCAAGCGCCAGTGCCGACAACCCCGCCTGGCCGTGTTCTGCGCAGCCAATATACTCGCTTGGAGCGAATCGACCGACAAAATAAAAAAGGTAAAGAAAACCTCTGTTTCCACCCAAACGCAAGGAAGAGTAAGGGGGGGGCTAAACTTATTTCAACTTCCTCTGCCTCCTCCTCCTCCTCCTCCTCCTCACTGTCAAGATCAACTGCACCAGACACCCCCGCTCTTTAGGGCGCAAGGTCTCGGGCTGACGTTGGGGAGGGAAGGGTCGAGCCTATTGAACCGGACTCGGTGAGGGACGAAGTTTTTGATCAGTCCCTTGACACTATCCAAGCACCGTCGTAGGACAATTCGGGAGCGCACTTACCTGTTGGCTCCATAGAAAATGGCACAACGCTGATGATGAACAGCCTGGGAAACACCCCGCGTTCTCCAACACGTAACTATCGCACAACTTCCGATGACCAGCCTGCCTCCGCCGCGGCGAGTGGGACCACATCTGACGACGCCGAAGGGTGCAGCCTGAATGATCCTAGCGGCTTGGTCTTACCGGAGCCACAAAATCCTCCTGACTGGCCCGCTTCCGCCGTGGTCCCGGTCGCGGCGAGTGGGATCACGCCTGACGACGCCGGAGGGCACCGCCGGCAAGACCCCTGCGGCCCAGTCTGGGATGATCAACAGATCTCGAAACGTTTAGTCGAGTCAAGCGCCCGACAACTTTTTGATAAGCGAAACACTGACACGCCCCTACCACAAGAAATTCAAGGGGTGTGTGTTAAGTCTGGAACTCCCATTCAAGTTGAATTGCATGCAAATCATGGCTATACGACAACCCTTGGCGAAAGAGACTGCACCGAATCGTCTACCACTCTATCATCATATCCACCGGTAATGTTACCAACCCTAGAGAGAGTGGAAAGTCTCCCAACTTCTTCTCCAATGGTGGCCCCTTTTAATACATCAAAGGAAGTAGATTCAATAGTAGATTCTGTGAATCTGCCGGGGACAGAACCCTACACCCTACAAAGACAAACGGCTATAGCTTTATTAAATAGAAAAGCACTCCACCAGCAGAAACCACGGGAGTCCGGCATTATAGTCAATACAAACTACTACCAAAGGAAACAGAGAGCATCAGCCAAAACAATTGAGATTGGGAAAACGTTACTCTCTAAACCGCTTACATGCCATGCGCTAAAAGACTTTTTTGCCAGGCAGACTAAGAGACAACTGGAGAGAGAAGTCGAACTTTCGGACACCGAATTATTGGACGCAACTGCTGAAACTCCCCCGCATCCTAAACAAAGGAAAACGGGAGTGATTGATTTACCAACTCTACCCTTAATCGATCTACGCCTTTCTCCAGTGAGGGTACTAGAGTCCCAGCGTAACCTGGACCTCTCACATCTTAATTCATTAAATGGAAGTACACAATCACTTTTGAGATCCCCTGTCGAATCATCTTAAGTCCGACCGCTGGGAACCATCGGTTCGGACCTGGACAAATCCAAGCTATCAAAAATTACTAGGAAAGACGATGTAGCTCAAAGAACCACCACGAACCAACTCAATCCAAATAAGCAGCATCCAGACATTCAGAGAAGCTCCTCCACGCCGGGGAAAGACAAAACTGGTGACTTATCCCCTCCGAAACTAGTCCATGGAGCAAAAAACCAGTCTACAGACATGTTTGCAGTGATGTCAGCTATCACGGTGGGCCTGTCCCCATTCGTAAAGCTTTATGAATCGCTCAACGATTCGATGAAAGATCTAGTTGCAATAGCAGCTACCACAAACTCAAAAGTGATCTTTTTGGAAGGCTTCATTACGGCTTCCGAACAAAAAAACAGGGAGCGTGAACATCAGTGGGAGCAAAGAATGGCGCATCTAGAAGCCAAATTCAGGAAGGAGGCGGTAGCACCACCATAGATACCCTGTCCATTTATAAACATAAATTGTCTCATAACCACACAGGAAAAAGTGGACAAAGCGAAGAAGGGTCAATCCATCAGGGAAACACAAACTATGCCCGTAACCGAAACACCAAAAGCAGACGTACATCAGAAAGTCAGAGAGTCAAATGGACGTGTAGCTGAATCTACGAGAAAATCGATGCCATCCACAGAGACGAGCAAAAAGGAAACAAAAAAAACGGAAACTAAAGTTGCAGAAATCTTTAGCTGGAGCAAGCAAGTAGGGGAGCCACAACCTAAAAGAAGCCCACCACAAGCTGAGGCACGAAATTCCCAGAAAGACACAGCTTCTCTAGTAATTGAACCAATAATTGAGGTGGATGACTCTGATTCATCCTCCCCAGACTCTTCTCTGATGAACCTGACACAACACTTGGAACCGAAAGATGTTTCAAATACACACCTTCACCGCGGAAGCCTCCACCTACAGAGACAACAAATCTCGCCACTTCCTCTCGTACATTGGGCCAAATAAAAGTGGCCGTCGGCACATCGAATCCAGCTCCACCGTCTGCACCAAAGATGGTCAAAAAACCCTCTGTTGAAGTACGATCAGGAAACTGGCACCATACAGTCATGGCCAAAACGACCGGTGATGACAACAATTCGCAGAAAAGCGAAAAAGAGGGCACCGAAATAGTCCCCCAGTCAAACCCAGAATCAAACAAAACATTAAAGGCCCCTGTTACAGACGTGCAAACTACGAGACAAACTCGCCTTTTTAAAATGGAACAACTAGTGTCTGGAAAGAATTTCCTAGTTTTGAACAGAAAAAACAGTCCTTACAATACTGGCAAAAGTCCCTAGCTTGACTCACCTGTCTTCTACCAACTTCATCTTAATCGAGCCTTATCATAGACAGAAAAAGGCCAAAGCATATTTACACGTAAAAACCATCCCCAGACATGAGCCAACAAAAGAAACGCTTGAAACTTTACATCTACTGGGCTTTGGTTTATCAGAATTGCAACTTCCTCAACCTTCAACCCAAACTGGACCAACACAACACAATACGAATTCTCCAACCAGAAATTACAAACGATCCTCACAAACACAACAGAACATTAAGTACCGAAGCCACCACGTAGAAGCCACCACCTCAGACCAGAAGGAGGCCAAAATTGGAAAAAAACCCGTCTTAGGTCAGACAGAAACTCAGCGGATGATTGCCCGGCAGATCATAAAGACCTGCTGAACCACTCACAACCACAAGCTCCCTCAGGCCCCTGGTCGTGGTTAAGAAAGTGTTAAAGCCTAATCCGCAAAATTAGCAATTATCCAACAACGACTCACGACAGTCAGACAAGTCGTCGTATGCAACCACCGAACCCATCACCCAAACCATTTCCATGTGTTCGCGGAACACGAGAGGCCACGACCATCTGCTAAACCCGGAAGCAAAAGACTTAGCTAAATTTGATATAATCTGCCTCCAACAGACTTAGCTGAGGGAAAAACCAATTCTAGATGGCTATACCACCAAAATATCTCCAGCGACAAAGGGCATTTTAGGCAGACCATCGGCAGGCCTTCTGACCTCTATCAGGATTGGATCAGGAATCAATGTTAAGGGAAAGATAGCAGAATCCTATGGCATCCTCGCCCTGCAGACGGAGTGGCGCCATCCAACAACCGGTCTTAAGGGAAACCAAAACTCAAAGTTGGCCATCATCAATACTTATTGGAACCCGCAAAGAACCACAAACAAGGACTTCTGTGAAGAAATGACCACGCTACTAGACAAGATCACGGCTGAATTGTACATTCATTACATCATTATTTGTGGCGATCTGAACGCCAAGTGCGATCATTTTAGCCACTCGGTACTGGCGACAGCAGCAAAAGTAAGAGGAGATCTGTGGTTAGACCTGATGGAAGCCAGAAATGTTCATAACGTGGCTATGGTGAAGGGCCAACTTCCCGCTTTCCCGACGTGGGAGCGTGACTCCTCAACAGCCACGCTTGACTACATCTTCATATCTCTCGCTTTACTATCTCACGTCACTACGTTTGAGATTTACAAAATGAAAGAAAGCGACCACAACTCTTCTAGCCATGACGGTGGAATCCATAAACGCGCCGAGACTGAGCTACACACCAGGGGTGGAACTGGCAGCGAACCAAAGGCGGCTTCAGTTTACAGCTCTCAACGTTAAAGAAATAACGCAAAGCTACCTTGATTATCAAAAAAATTCCATTAGCAGCATGGAAAGGCCAAACTACTTGCCTCTTCTATTACTCCACATGAAAAAGCAAAAGAGTCTCAAGCCCACAACAACAACTGGTCAGCATACATATACGACGATTAATTAGTGCAAAAACGAAGAGAACTGAGAAAATTACAACGTGATTATAAAAGAAATACCAACGAAAACGTCAAACAACTGCTGACTGCGGCGACTAGATCTTATAGAACCTGGGTAAGACATCGGAGAGCGGCACTCTATCAGAAAGATGCAGAACAGATGTTAAAAATGCTATCGTCAAAAAGAGTAGGAGACTTCTGGGCATTAATAAAGAACAAAGGCATCCAAAACGATGTCAAACTACTCAATTCGATACCGGAATCATCCTGGACATCTTTCTATTCAGCACATTTTGCCCCAATCTCTGCAACCGTAACTAATGCAATAACCCAAAATGAAGTACCATGGACAAACCTAGCACTTCAAGACCAAATAAAGTCAGCAATCTCAAAATTGAAAACGTCTAGAGCACCCGGGCCTGATGGTCTGACTAATATAGATTTAAAGCAAAACCAAACTGAATGGTCCATCTTGATAACAAAATTTTTCGATCACTGCATAGCATCAAGACAAATCCCGAAAACATGGACTGAGGCGGTCATTGTACCCATCTTTAAAAAGGGAAGTAGAGATAACCCGGCAAACTATCGACCGATAGCCCTCCTGGACATCATGGGAAAAATATTTGCGACTCTACTCCTCTCAAAATTTCAAAACTGGGTAAGAACTTCGCCTGCAACCGACCACTTCCAAACGGGATTCTTGAAAACAGCCTCAACAAGTATAAACATCATAATGTTGAACATCATCAAAGACAATGGGCCTCATTACGACCCTGGCGGAAATCGAAAAACGATGGCGGAAATGCAATACCGCCATCGAATAGCGCTCGGTGCGATCATGACCCGTCACCGCAAAGTACGATGCCATTAGCGACACCGTAGTGAACGCCAACGCTAACTGCACCAAGTACGCGCGCGCGCGCCATGCCAAACCGTAATTACCACCATGGCGCAACGGTACGCGAATTCTGACCCTAGCGGACATGCACCTAACGCCATCAAGCACGGCGGAAAGTACCATTCCGCCATGGTGAGAAGTACGGCATCGCGAACCAACCGTAAACGGCCCTACTGAGTGCCTGTACACCGCTCCCTGGCCACATTGTACAACCCCCCGTAGGTGCAATGAAGTCACACAATGCAACCAGTGAAATGTACTAGTCATCCATGCCTGCCAACGAACAAATGAATCTCAAGAGGGGCCAATGGGAGCTGCAGGGCACAGATGGCACGAATACAGAAGCTATACAAATGGACATGACCTCAGTCTCCCACCAAGAAACGCACGCAAACACAGGCACCTGTGACCAGCAATATTCCGATAATCACATCATTCCACCAATCCAACTGGCTGACCGGCATCTGTTACACAAAAGCTAATCCCCCGCCCCTGAGCATGACATCATCAAAACAGTCATATTGGCAGCCCTTATCCCTGACCTCACTGGGCTTCGTAGGCAAACGCGCCCAGCACAGTACCACGCAACTATACCCCGAAGCTGGAACCCAATGCAGATCTCCTCACAATACATCGCTCCCCAAATAGGAATATGCCACATCACTTGCAAAGAAGAACGCTACACGGTTCATATCAGAATAGAAATTTAATGCACAACAAATTCTCCAAGCCCATACAGCCATTAGGCCATGAACTCCAAAATACATTTCACCATTGTGGGCTGCATCCGCAATAAATGACCAGCTACTTCTTGTGTGACGCCCTGTTCCTTCATGGTACACAGGGGCTACATTCTCGTACGAAAAGGCAACATGGAAGCGCCTAGAACCGCAGGGCCGTCCCAATAGGGAGGCACTAGTCCAGCTGAAAGGCCGAAATGTTGCTCCTAGCCACTAGTACTGCGTAAGGGCATGTGGCCCATTGGCGATCGTCCCATAAGATCGTAATGCTGCTCCACTGATTAACACGAAGCAGCAGGTGTCGGGAGTAAAATCCATCTGCAGGAGTGGCATACAGATGGCAGTGGCAAAAGGGGAGGAGATACCTGTCAACCAAATGAAATGAAAAAGAATAGTATGGCCATCAGAACTACATTTGAATTACTCACTTCAATGATCACACCAAATCCACAGCCATATGCATGCTAGCCCACTCCAAAGGATCATCACCACCCAAAAACCACTTGCGAATCATAACTATCTATATCGAGGTGAAAACACTATCACAAACGAGTGTACCTGTGCATGCGTCTGTTAAAACAGAATCCATCTGATGGGATTGGTAACGTGCATAGACACAAGTGTCTGAAGGCGCGTCGAGACAGGGAGGGCTCAACAAGGCCAGATAGACGATGGTCCCACTATGGCAGCCCTGCATCACATAGCGCAGGGGAGGCGGATAGATTCCAAGAAGCCCTGTACATGGCAAACTCTGTATCAAATCATATGTCCATGCATCCATACATCATTCCCTCATCCCGTAATGAAAACGCCTGTTTCCATACTCACATAACATGTGAAATTTCCATTGAGTCTGTGCATTATGCAGCCTGCAAAATCCACTGTGCCCCAGCCCGTAATTCCAGTGTTGTGAAGTAACATGTATTTGGGAACGTCCGGCCTCATCGCCCACGTCGCTATTGCGCATCCCAAACTATTCATATCAATCATTGCATCCTCGCCATGGCCCCTGTCCCAAGGACATTGAACAATAGAACGTTATATTTGCAGTCAGACCTGTGGGCATCTCCTCGCCGCTAGCTGAAAACCGAAAGCGCCGCCCTTCGAATTCCTCATTTGCAACATCACGTCGAAAAGGCATCTGTGGCCGCTTGAATTCACAAATTAATCCATCTAGTGCGGCTGTGTGTGAAAATGGCAACTGCCTTCACTCACAAATGGGACGCCCCGCCCATCGGTGAACCTCGGTACAGTGTTGCATGAGGGTCCACCGTTACTCGAGTACTACGTTCCACTGACCCTTCACAAGTCTGTTCGCGACTGCAAAGATAGTATGTGAAACAATGGGACCATAGCCGAATGAACATATCAACCAATGTTACACTGCCATCGGGTACAAATACATGATTGTAATAGCAAGATGCCATTCGTCGAATTGCAGCGTTGTGTGTGGGACGTGCTCGCCCAAAGGGGAGAGCAGCTTGCACAGGTGGAATGAATCACCACAGGTAGAGGCCATACAGCCTGAAAACACATAAATTGCACACCCAGTCTCCTCCCACAACCACACCCACTCCGAAATGCTACCGGCAGGACTAGCTATGTTGGCCCTGGGGGACCTGATAGCACTGCAAGTACTCCAACTTCAAGAAGAAGACGAACACCAACTACAACCGGCCGCACGGAGGAGACGCAGGAGGAGGAGGAGGGCAAGGCAGGGCCAGCAAGGGCCGCCAGCACAGCCACTACCACCACGCAGGCAGCCCGCAATCCCACGCCTCCGAGCACATCCGTTCAATCTCACTGATGAGCAGATCCACACCCTCTACCGTTTGGACCGGGACACCATAACCGCCATTGTGGACATGACACAGGCTGACCTTGTCAGCATGATAGATAGCCCAACCGCCATCCCACCCCTACTGAAGGTGGTGTCTGTACTCCACTTCCTGGCCACAGGCACCTACCAGCACACAGTCGGACAGTTGCATGGCATATCACAGCCACTGTTCTCACAGACACTATTGCAAGTGCTCGATGCCCTCCTGAAGCACGCAGACGACTACATCTCTCTACCACGCTCGGAGCAGGAAATTACCAACACAAAAGTGGGATTCCATGCACTTGCCGGCATACCGGGTTGCATTGGTGCCATCGACTGCACCCATGTGGAATTGGTCGTCCCACATGCCATGGAGGCCCAGTACCGCAACCGAAAACAATTTCATTCTCTGAATGTACAAATGGTGTGTGACTCCAACAGGATCATTACACATTGTTGTGCCCGATTCCCTGGATCAACCCATGATTCTATGGTCTTGAGGAACTCTACTATACCACGCTACATGGAGCGACACGCAGGGAACAGATCCTGGCTACTCGGTGAGTCTCATTTCATGCATGATGATGTGGGGTATGTGATGCGGCAATGACCTGGCAGGAAGGGGGGGGGGTGCGTACGTAGCAATGGCATTCCTCAAAATTCCTTTATTGTCCACATACAGGTGATGCCGGGTATCCACTGAAGAGATGGCTCCTCACACCAGTCCGGAACCCACGGGACCAGCATGAGGAGGACTACAACCATGCCCACTCACGTACCCGTGTAGTCATAGAACAGGCATTCGGCCTACTGAAGACTCGTTTCCGCTGCCTCAGCAGGTCTGGCGGGGCACTCCTGTACCGCCATGTGAAGGTTGCAAAGATGGTCATGGCATGTGTCATGCTCCACAACATGTGCGTACGTAGAAATGTGCCCATGCCCCCTGACGCAGAACTGCAAGCACCTGATGATGGTCATGATGAGGGTGGGGATGTGGCAGCACCTCAAGGAGTCTGCGAGGCACAGGAGGGCCGTGACATTCGTCAGCATCTCATAGATGCATGCTTCTAGCACTCACGCCTGGTGGCTGATACATGGACACGGGACTCGTGGCACTGTGTGTGTCTGGAACATGCACAATATGGACTGTACGCCTATAATGGCCTCGTACACAAAGATCAATGTCCACACATCTCATTGGATGATCGTGCATTGTTTATGGCATATGTGATATCATGTTAAACACCCTATCGACCCGCCACCCAAGTGAGCCCAACACACCCCCTCCACCCTCCTACCTCCCCCCCGAACACCAGTGTCCAAAGATGCTCATTGTCAGTGGGCAGTCGCTATTGCAAGCCCCCTCTGCGGGTATCAGGGGCACCCCTGCCTGTGGAGCGCAGGTTCCTCCCAGATCTACGTTGGGGGCTGCCCTGGACGGAACTTGCAACGGATGATGTCTCTGCCTGCTCACGTCCATGCATGTCCCTAAGGGTTTGTGAGAGCTCAGTGAGCACACGGCGCACTGCGGCAAGTTCGGCACATACGTCTTTGGACGTCGCATGCAGTTCCCCCCTCAGGCTCTCGGTGCTTCTCTCCATTTGTACTCTCAGGCTCTCGGTGCTTCTCTCCATTTGTGCCCTTAGTGTCTCTGTACTTCTCTCCATTTCTGCCCTAAGTGTCTCAGTTGATGTTTCTATGTCTGCCTTAGTGCCCCCACATTCATCGGCATGGTCCTTGAGGAGCGTGGCCAGTTGCTGCTGTTGCACGATTACCTGGTCGAGGGACTGTTGTCTCTGCTGGGCCATGGCCATTTGCGGTGGTGTCACAGAGTGGCTGATCACCTCATGTTGCCTTGCCACAGGGCTTGTGGGGGATGGCCAGTCGTCGTCTTGTGGGTGCCCCTGCGTGGTATCCTCATGGTGTACGGGATGGAACAGACAGGGGGATTGAGACAGGTCATGGATGGATCTAACTTCGACATCCCCGTTTTCTGTGTCGGAGCATGCTGCCATTAATGCAGTGTCACCTATGGTGCTGCTGCCACCAGAAGCAGTGCCTACTGTGGCATCCATTGGGGGGACCTGTGGTGGTGTTGTTGTGGGCATGCTGGCTGCTGGGGTGCCTGTTGGAGTTCCCTCCTCTGTGCTGCCACTTGATTTGTGCTGCTTCCGTGTCTTGATGCGTGCAGCTGAGGTGGAGGGTCTTTGGCCGTTGGTCTTGGCCCTCTTTGCAGGTGTGCTGGTAGGGGTGTCCTGGAGCTCGTCGTTTGGATCGGACCCTGTGGTGGAGTAAAGGAGGGCGAGCGTTATTGATGGGTCTGTGGGAATTGGAATGGCAATGTATCACATGCATTGGGGTGGTACCTGAGGGTGATTTGGGTCGGGGCCTTGGAGGTGGTTTCATTTGTGTGTGGAGTGAGGGTGCAGTTGTTTGGCAGCCTGCAGTTAGGGTGTGCCTGCTGCACGTGTAGAGGGTGTTTTTAGGATTTTTAATTATTTATGTATTTGATGTGAGTTTTAAAGTGTGCTATCCGGCCTATGTATGTGGACGTTCTCCTGGACATGTGTTCCTGTTGCACTATGTGGGCACGTGGTACTTCACATGATTGGACATTGTGGTTTTGGCATTGTTTTATTTGGGACACCTACCTGAATCTTCGGATGTCTGCACTCCTTTCTCCATCCCTCCGACTCCCTCTATGCTCTCCATTCCAATGGTGGAGGCACAGATTTCTTCACAGGGGGTCAACTTGATGGGTGATTCCGATCCTCCCCCGGTAGCTGTGGCAATGTTGCGGTTGGCAGAAAGTATGCTACGGACGCGTATCCGCAGGTCGTCCCATCGCTTTCTGCATTGCTGTGGGTTACGGGGTGCGGTCCCCACCGCACTTACCCGCTGTGCCACCAGGGCCCATATGGCCTTCTTGTTCGCAAGTGCCGTCCTGGTCATTTGCGTGGAGAAGACGGCGGCAGCATTCTCCTGGAGGGTCTCTGTGAGCACGGTGAGTTCCTCATGGGAGAAGTGGACCTGCCGCTTGCGGTCGCACGCTTTCTTCGCTACTTTTCCCATTTTTCTTGGTTTCACTAGGGTGGATGACGGGTTGGGATGTGTCTCAGGGTAGTATTTTTAATGGTTGTGTGGAATTTGTGGTTTTATAGGTGTACGGCGGGATGTTTCCCGTTCCGGGACCATGCTTTTACTTCCGTTTCCGTATATTTACGGTCACCGTACTTTCCGGTTGGCGCTCACTGCGGTGTCCGCTGAGATGGGTGGCGGTATTGCACCTAGGGCGCCGTACGGCGGCGGTGTGGGCCGTTTTGGGGTCATTTCCGCCATCGCGGACTTTGCACTTCCGCCATGGCGTGGTGCTCGTGCCCGATGGGTCGGAATGAGCCGCACTTTGCTCCATCGTGCAATGGCGGAAACGCTATTTACGCTATGGCGGTCCGGTCGGTTGATTTCCGCAAGGGTCGTAATGAGGGCCAATGTAAATAACGGGGCTCTGAAGGTTTTCCTTGCCTTCATCGACCTATCTCAGGCCTTTGATAAAGTAAGCTGGCAAAGACTATGGTCTAAATTGACCAACTGGAACTGTCCTGAGGAAATCCTGAACCCAATAATCGCATTACATACAGATACAACTATGCAAGTCCGTCTAAGCCGGCAAGGCATGCTATCGGAAGCAGTCAAGGTTGAAAGAGGAGTCAAACAAGGCTGTCCTTTAGCCCCTTCATTGTTCATTGCATTTCTAGGTGATTTTCAATATACGCAAACCCTTGTGAGAGCATTCCCGCCGAAAGTTGGAAACATTGCAGTCTCTAGGTTACTCTATGCCGACGACATGATCCTGATGGACCAAACCCAAGTCGGTCTCCAGCGCCAGTTGGCAAACCTGGCTAGATTAATCTCTGAAAATGACCTAGAAATAAATACAGAGAAATCGAAAGTCTTGGTTTTGGGGAAAAAGCTCTCAAAATCCAAACCGGTTGGCTCCTGGTTCTTAAACAACGTAAAGATTGAAATAGTTACAAACATCAGGTACCTAGGTGTAATGATTGATGAACATAAAAGTGAGAACTCGACCATCGTGGCTTTGTGGTCCAAAGTCAAAACACTCACCACTCAAATAAGGCTAATTGACAATAGATATGGAAAATTCTCTTTAATACCGGCGATCCAGTTTTACAGGCAAAAGGTGGTACCGTCATTAATCTATGGAATGGACATGGCACTCAACATTCAGGAGTCAATTTGGCCGAAACTTGAGGGATATCTCTGGAAAGCTGTTCTGGGCTTACCAAAATCTGTTTCCATCGCAGCCATACGACGCAAGCTTGGTTTACTATCCCTGGCAGCATCCATTGAACAAAGCCAAATGAGAGCTTTGAGGGAAAGCATCGACCCAGACTCACTGCCTATCTACAAAACGATTCTAGAAGAACTAAAGCTGGGGTGTTGCAAAGCACTGACCGCCTGGGAAAAAAAACTAACGGCAAAACTACAAGACCTTGCATGCACCCAAGAGGACTTGATCCACAACCCGGAAAAAATCAAAATCAAAGTAGCACAAGAAGACTGGATTACTACATGCAAATTAGCAACCGCAAACAAACTTCTTGGTCGTCTTCCTCCTACTACTAACAAACTAAACCTCCCCCTGAACTATTGCATTAAATTCACAAACAAGAATCTCCGGAAATTGTTCATGAGAACAAGATTAAATCTGATGCCAACCCAAAAGATCCGGGCTATTCGCACTAAATCTGAAAACAAAATCTGCAGACTATGTGCAAATCCAGACTCTATAGAAACAGCAAGGCATCTGATTCTGAACTGTCCGAAAACCTATTACCTACGGACAGCATTCTTACTTCCACTACTTCATGACACCCCTCTCAGGGAAGAGCACACTTGGTGCTGTAGACTGATTGCGGGGGAAAAAACAAAATGGGTTACAGTAGCAGTTAAGATCTTCGACGCTGCCTTAAAAAACATTATCGTCGCCGACCGCGACACCAAAAGCACCTGAGACGGAAACCTGCTAAAGCAACCGAACAGACTTCACAAGCGGTGTAGGCAATGAAAGAAGCACCTATGCTACGCCTTTTTTTTATGCCTTGTAAAAATAATTTCTTTTGGTTAAAATCAAGTAAATTAAAAAAAAAAAAGATACCAGGGGTTACCATACAGAATCCTGTCTAGCCTTCACACAGGAGATTTAAAACTTTGCACGGATATTCATAGCACGGCTGTTGGCCATCCATTGTGTGCTTGTGACGGGCCTAGGAAGATAGCCTTTCAACCATGTAACCTTTTCACCTTGTTTTTTGGGCTATCCGGTTACAATCACCACCCACAAAGCTCCCCAGCAGTAATCCCGACGTGCACTTACTATGTCCATGCAAGGACTGTCCAAATACACTGTCACCTGCTTTGCCACCCATGAACTAGCACTGGAGAATAGTCAATGATCCCAGTCCTAGAACATGCCAGGACTAACCAGTGCTAAGCATGGCCCATTTTCATGTCTGTATTATAGTATCAGGGAGTAATGTGCATGTCGAGATTATTGCCAGAGAGATTCTTGTTATCGGATGAATGCGCATAAAGATTAGGGAAGATTGCGCCATAAAAACTGATTATAACACCTAATTTCCAGGCAAGTGTATGCAGACAGGCAGATACTGCTATGTTGTGGATCTTTGGGGGCATTTATTAACACCTCTTCTGTTCCCTTCCAGTCCTTCATGACCTTGTCGCTTCACGCTAAGCATCTTCCCTCCTTAACTTTCCTTTTCTAAGCAAAGTGTTTCTTTATTCTTATCGAGCTTGAATCTTGAGACGGTTTTGCTGTTGTTTTTACATTTTTGTTTTTGTTTTGATTCTTGTTTTATTGCTCTTTTCACGCATTTAATTTTTTCCATTGTAGAGAGTTCTGTTTGCCAATTATCCATCTTCGCACTCTAACACACTCTAACGCACTCTATTATGCTTATAATAATTTTCTGACCTTGAGGAACTTTTTGGTGATATCATAGGCTTGTACCTGCGCGATCTAATTTGTTTATTTTTTATTTTTTATTCTTTGTTTGTTCTTTGTCGCATGAGTGTAGGTCACTACGGAGTCAATGAGTCCCTCTACTCCGTCAGTAAACTGTAAGACAAATTGCGAATGCAGGCACATTCGCAATTTGTCTTATGCTTATAATAAAATTGTAATTTACAAACCAATTTCTTCTGCGTTATCTGTTAAAACCTTGCCCAAGAAATCTCAGTGCTGCACAGTCCCGCCATGTGGGCCGCTGATAACTCAAGTAATCTCATCTACTCATGCTCATTCTGTCTCCTCCATGTTTCTAGATCAACTTTTTCCTGTTTCTGAACATCGTGAGGGTCCTGGCTTCCAAGCTCTGGGAAACCAACACTGGGAAACTGGACCCAAGGCAGCAGTACAGGTCTGTGTATGAAGCCTCCCGAGCCAACACATTTGTGAGATACCTGGAGTTACTTCTTGCCTTGTGCATGGGAGAGGCCATGGTGTAGTACCCATCAGCTTTATGGTTTTTAGTTCCACTCTTTTCTGATTCTTCCATGGGAGTTTTAGGGGACAGTGAGGATGAACCACCCTAGCAGATATATGTAAGCATGATCAGTCAAACTGACGTGACCAGAAATGGACCTCTTGCTCTTGGTAGCCAGAGACATAGAGATGCTGAACTTCACCCACCACCTGTGTGGTGACACCTAATAAGGCGGAAACAAGTGTCTGGGGTTGCTGCTGGTACCCATGGTTACAGGATAATTATCTAGCATGTTGGTGCTGGACTGTCCACGTGATGGGCACCAGAATGATATGCACATGTATGTATTTTCCTCTGGTATGGTACAGAGAGATAAAAACTGATGTATGACTCTCCTGGGTGGGTACTACTCTATAGGGAAGGTTATTCGGCCATCTTCATTCCCATTAGAGGAGCACTCACGCTTTCGGCAAATGGCTGATGTTTCCGGTATCAAGTGAAAAAATGGATTACTGATAATCGATTTTAAAAAAGACCGATTTAGAAAGACCGCTCCGAGCAGTCTTTCTAAATCAGTCTGTCAAGGCTTGTGACGCACACGAGTGCGCACAGTGGCTGACAGGTACAACGGACCCAGAGGAGTAGACGCGTGAGGCCGAGATGAGTGGTTGGGTGACTGTTGGTGTGTGTGTAAAAAGAATGTTTGGGAAGGGGCAGGGGGTAAATGTAAATGGGTGCGTGTTTGCGTGTGTGTGAATGTGGTGGGGGATTGAGTGTGTATGCTTGCGGCGAAAGGAAGCAGTGGAGGTGCAGGGGAGAAAAGAGGAAAGGGAGGTCAGAGGGTGAAACCCCCCAAATTCATGCTATTTCGTCTTTTTGGGGGCCATGCATAAACAACCAAAATAAATCTGTCTTTTTTTAAGCTCGCCCTTCAAAAAACCAAAAATTCACATAGAACCTATGTGACCAATGCTACTGACACCAGCAGGTTAGACTATGGCCATACTCTGGATTCCATAGGGCCACACTCTGGATTGCATATGGCCACACTCTGGATTGCATATGGCCACACTCTGGATTCCATAGGGCCACACTCTGGATTGCATATGGCCACACTCTGGATTGCATATGGCCACACTCTGGATTGCATATGGCCACACTCTGGATTCCATAGGGCCAGACTCTGGATTCCATATGGCCACACTCTGGATTGCATATGGCCACACTCTGGATTCCATATGGCCACACTCTGGATTGCATATGGCCACACTCTGGATTCCATAGGGCCACACTCTGGATTCCATATGGCCACACTCTGGATTGCATATGGCCACACTCTGGATTGCATATGGCCACACTCTGGATTCCATAGGGCCACACTCTGGATTTCATATGGCCACACTCTGGTTTGCTTATGGCCACACTCTGGATTCCATATGGCCACACTCTGGATTCCATATGGCCAAAAGAGCAATACTAAAATCAGAACCCTGAGCGAAGGCAAATGAATCTGCCATTACACTCCATGCTCATGTGCCTTCAGCATGAACAGAGAGGGCATCACACGCCTCCAATCCGATGCCCACACCAGCGGAAGCAATGAAATACTAACGGGTGGGAAAGAACAAAAGAATCTTTTACATTATTGTATCCTGTAAAACCAGAGCCCAATGACATAATCCAGAGTATACAGCCCCCCCAGCCGGTCTCGGGATTGGAGACCTAGACAATGCCCCTTGGCCTGCCGCCAGGCCCTCCATCCCTTCCGTGGGCCAGCCCCCGTCACAGCGCAGCTCATTGGCCCCAGACAGTACGCCACAGGGCGCCATTCTCTGCAGTCATTTGAGCCATAGTGCTTGCCTCTTATGGTCTGACATTAAGGACCTGAGGCGTTAAAGGGCTCCCATCTAACAAATTCTGAAATTGAAAGGAAAAACTGTACCTACCTATACATGTCAATGGAACTTATATTAAACTGTTTGTGGGGTTGCTTTATGACTCAAAATCTAAATGAATACTGATACTAGGTCTCTTGACAAATACCCTTGTAACGCCATCGAGGAGTGTTCTTTGTGAGTAGACAGTCTTTGAAATGATATGTTTATTTGTTTATAATGCGCCGAGCCCACAGGCATTAGTCAGAATAATCTAATTTCTTTTGAAGTCTTTGGTAAGACCGTATGTATATCCCAGCAAGACAACTATCCCATAGAATGCAAGTAGGACCACGCAATAGCTCGCCACCATTCTCCTTCAGAAACCCAAAGCCTGCCTGCCCGCAGATGCGTGTGCCTGCTCGGTAGCCGTACATGTGAGTAGAACACAACATAACTACCTAACTCTGATCATATACAACTGCCATGGCTCCACATACGATTTGGAAGTGGGAGCATTTCGCGCTCTATTTTTTGAATTTTGAAATAAATATTTTTTATTAGGTAGTAAAATAGAAATTCTAATTCCTAAAGCGGGTACTTTTTAGGTGAATAAAACGTCATTTGAACTCTAATACAGGTGTCAGTTCATAATCCATACTTCTTTGTATCTAGTAATTCATGCAAATTAAAAAATACATTTTTTACCGCAAACTTCCTCTTCAGATCAGGCAATAATAATATTAGAGTTCCTTCCTGTGACGCTGTTCTGGGGGTTTCACTGATATAAACATATCCGTGGAGCTGACACAAACTTTGCCAGGTCACCTTCTGCGATCTTGCCCTAAAGCAGAGTTAGCCCTTCGTCCAGGGACTAAGGGCCTCATTACAAGTGTGCCGGTCCGGTAACAACGGTGCTGGTAAGCCTACCGGCACCATTGTTACCAGACCGGCACACTACGAGTCTGCGGACGGGTGCCGTCCCTCCCGCCAGGTCAGACCTGGCTGGCGGGATGGCACCAGCTCACAGACATTTTTCGACGCACCGGCACCGCTATTAACGGTGCCGGTGCTTCCATCATCCCCATTCCCATTGAGCCCTATCGGACTCAAATGGGAATGGGGAATACCAATTTTGTGGCGCCTGACTTCCCCTGACTGGCAGAGTTAGAATCCCCTACTGTTACCGGCAAGCCAGGTGCTGGAAAAAATCACAACTCTGGCGGCAGCCTGCCAGTTGTACTGGCACGGCTACCACCAAGTGTTGTAATGAGGCCCTAAGATGCGATTGATGGAAACCTGGAGATATTTGACCTTCTTATGACTTCGTTGAAACTTTGGCTAAAGGGTTAGTCCAGTGCTGTCATTGGGCCAGATCTTCCCGGATCTGGCAAAAAAATTCCCTTGGGAACTGACTCCCAAATCGTCGGGAACCTATGGTACTTTACCTTTATTTTTGAAGGCTGCAGTGCATTCTGTGTGGTTGTGTCGGGGCTGGGATTTGAACAGTGGTCGCTAGGTTGAGAGGCGAGACACTGCGCCACAAGACCACTTGAGGGTTTCAGCAAGAGTGCTCTGAAAGCCCATGTCCATGTTGCATTGTACAGCAAATACTGATGTGCATTTTTGGGGGGGTTAAAAGGTGTGCACATTTTGTACTTTGTTGACAACATTACAAGAAATTCTGCTATTTTCCAGGTGTTCATGATTCATCTTCTGAGGGGCTAAGAGGCAAATGTTTATGGGGGTGACTAAACCTGCACCCTCTCCCCTGCCGCGTTCCGCTCTGCGCTGAACCCCACCCCTTACCCATGCGATAGGTAGGATCGTCCAGTAAAAAAAAAACAATTTCCATCACTGGGTTAGTCATTTTAAAGGCAAATCTCAAATTTGAGCTACTTATACCAAAATAATGGAGTCTGAGGTAATCACTTTTTCAACTTCAGACTAAAGCATGCATTCGTGTATAATAGGCTGCCCTTGTTATTCCTTGTTTAGAAAAACATACAAATGTGGATTCTAAATGTGTCCCCATACCTCCCTGGCCTTGTCTTCGCTGGGCTCAGTCAGCTCCCATTCCCATGGCAATCTGTAGGACCAGCTGATCTGATCTCGAGCCTCCCGCTTCTGCCAAGCGTGCACAATGTTGCACCCAGCCCCCACGATTGCTTCTTAAGACATATGCCTCACTTTCTTGGATTTCATCCCAGTTATCATGCGCGGAGCTGACCGTTTTCCCTGAGCACTCCAATTCTTAATGATCTGCCATGCGTTACTATGTCCACTTTGTTTGGGGAAAAAGCAAAGTTTAACCGTTCAGCTATGTTACGCTTAAATGGCCTTGACCCACAATGGACATTATGTGCAATAATGTCAAAAAGTAGAGGCAGTACCATGTTATCCAAATGAAAAGCACAGGGTTAGTACATAAGACACTAATATACAATCTTGAAGAGATGAAACATTTTGGAGTGCAATCTACTCAGCTCACTCATTAGTAATCAGTGGCGCAGCGGCACATGTCTGGGAAGAGGCGCTGTTCAAAATAGAACAATTGTAACTGTGATCATCATATTTATTGGTGGGAATGTTACTGTTTTATGCATGTGTTGTGTATAATGTGACTTATGAATTAGTTTAAAATTGATCTATATTGTGGCGTATGTAAATGTTTAGTACCCAACTGTTTGTATTTTAACATTGTTCTTTAGTGCAAAGGTTCATTGAAACCATTGGCACTTAAATAAAAAATAAATAAATAAATATGTATATAGTATGGTGCACTCCTACCTCTCATCCACTGCCCCCATACTCCTGGGATGTTGTCCCTGGGAAGGAGGCAGGACTGGAGAAGGATGCGCAGCAGCATGTCAACATTTCCACAGCAATGCCATGAAGCCCATCAGTGTGGTTAGACCCCTTGCATCTATCCTTCCGCGACCAAGTTCCGAGCGGAACTGCCATTCCTTTTCTTCGTGCAGATGCGGCAATATGACAGTTGCACCTTTGCCATTATTGTTGTTATTTATTTATTTTTGCTCCCACCCCTAAGCAACCCAATCTGACATGGTCGCTTCCTATCTAGAACCAGAAACGTCGTCTGGTGTGTCTCTGGCCAGCCCTTTCATGGTGTGCCTGTGTCGTGTGTGACGCTCTTTCATTCTGGGCCCTCTGCTTCAGGTTTTCATGCTAAAAAGATATTTTCAAATAGATTCCTTTGAGAAGAAGCAGGTAAGTACTCCGGTTCCATTCGCACCACCTTGGGAACAGGTTTCCTGTCTGACACAATGTGGGAGGCCTGCAAATAACTACACGTACACACCTCAGGCACAGTAGCAGTCTAGCTCCAAGTCAGAACAAGGGCAAACATGGGCATTGTCACTCCTGCACCAAACCCACCCGCAGTGACCACAATAGTAGCTGCTTGCAGCAATCCTGTTTCAACATAGAGTTGGCCATGGATAGAACATCTACAACTCCAGAGGTTCCCCAGAGTGACCCAGGCACAGTACGAATGCACACACATGCAGGTGAGGTAACACATGGCTAAGAAACGTGACATGCCACTGGAGCACAGGGTCCGTGAGAGAACAGTGGAGCCCTCTGTGGTAGCTAGCAGGCCTCCTAGCTCACATAACAGAGTGGCCGTCTTCCATAGGCATCGCGTCCCACTTCAGTGGCGCCAGCGTCAGAAGCAGCCCTCTAATGGAAGATTGGTCATTAGGGCAGGTGGCCCCCAGAAGTAAAGTTTCCCGCCATACACCACTCACTACTTTACCACTTCCAGACTCTCTCATCGCGATGACACGCTGAGCACTATACCAGACTCAAGCCATGCCCACAGGGCCAAATACCTCAAGGCCACAGTAGGTGGAAGCCATTTGCAAAATGTAAGCATTTGATGACTCCCACACTTCTTTAAGGACATTGGCCCTCACTCCAAGTTTGCTGGTATTCCAGTGGTAAATCCGCCAGAATACGGGCAAACGTACGTGCCGTTATCGGCACTTGGTCTGCCGGAATAAATGACAGATTACAAGTGCTGATAAGGGCGGTTAATCCCAATCCCATGAAGTCCCATAGGACTACAGGGGAGTATTGTGCCACTATCACCGGCCGTGCCAGTAACAAAGGCAGTTTTTGTCAGTAGGGGTCAGATTTACCTCCAGCAGTTAGCTGGAGGTAAATCCTGAACCCCTACCATCAAAGTTGTAGTTGGCCGGTCCGGTAAAAGTGTCGGCAAACGTTATTATTTGGAATGAGGCCGATTATTCTTGAAGTGGTGTAAAACGGCATAATTCTTCCTGTGGAAAAAGATGTCGCACGGTCTGTTTGGCCCTTTTAGGAGACAGTCCCCAGAATAAAAGTGTTCCTAAACCTGCTCGCAGCAGCGCCTCACAAGGGCAATCATGAGTGTTGGCTGAAGTGCCAGAGCCCCTGTAAATTGGATAACGAGTATAGGCTGAGGCGATCCTCAAAGGTATTCCCCTTGTCAATAAGAGGCTAGACATTAATTTTAAAATGCCCAATGAGGAAAAAAAGGAGCCTATCCTCTCTGGCAAATGCACAGTGAATTGTAGCGATTGTAGCATTTGCGCAAGAAAGAGAACATTCTATCGCCTGGACTTCCTCTTTAGCCACTTCTATTCGCTGATAGGAAAGAAAGAGAAGCCATTGGGTGCTCTTGGACCTAGGATTGTTCAAGACATTGCCCTTTTCTGCTCTGTGATGAAATCCAATACGGCCAGAAGAAGTATAAGGGAGAGCAATGGCCTCTATGCACGGTGCCCAAATTGTACCACAGCTCTGCTCAGTGGCGTTTCAGTCATGAAGATAAGACAGTTAAGAAGTGAATTGTGTTCCATCTTTGTCACAATAGTAGTAGCAAGGGCCGAGGGCAGGCTATACATTTCAGAGCGGTGAGTCAGCAGTGACTGTTCCAAACAGCTTTAATAATAATTGGTTACTTATAACGCGCGTAATAACGAATAGATTTCTAAGCGCAGACCCAGGATTTGAATCTGCTGCTCTGTGTTGTCTTGCTTCCAAGACGAGTACATTGCCACTGAGCTACACTACCCATGTAATACTATGGTATGGTAAGTACAACAATAAAAGGCCCTAGCTGTTCCCAGGGTATCACACACACTTTTACACTGATCTCTAGTTCTCTCTCTCTTCCTTTCTCTTCTCTCTCTTTCTCTCCAACCTCTCTTTCTGCACTCTCATTCTCACTCAATAGTAAAATGGTAAATAGTAGCATCTCAGCGTGGGGCAAGACTGCTAAATTATAATTATATTTGTTCTTTTATAAAGCGCTTAATACCAGGGAATGGTTTCTAAGCGCAGGATCGGGATTCGAACCTGTGTTGCACTGCTTTGTCTTGATATGATTGGTTATTTATAACACGCTTGTTAGGGTTGTGTCTGAAGGAAGAGAGGTGTTAGGAATGATATCTTCTTTCCTGTTAGGCTGTTTAGGCATCTTCCTGTATGTATGCTGAGTATTTGTTGTATGAGGTCATGAATGGAATGTTTGGGTATGACTGAGTGTGGTGAGGTTCCACCCAGGCCAGTTGACAATGATGTAGCCTGGGTGGTGGGAGCCAGTGGGCTCCTCTCTGATCCTGTAACTGACTCATGTAATCTCTTGATGACATCTGATTGAATCAACATTGAAGATCTCCTGGCATCCTGTGTATCCTTTCAATAGGTTGACCCCACTTAAGGTCACAGCATAACTTAATCCCCAAAGGTTTCTAAGCGCGACCCAGGGATCGAACCTGTGGTGCTCTGTGTCGTCTTGCTTCTAAGGCGAGCACGTTGCCCCTGATCTATCCTCCCTCACCTTAAATGTTGAGGTGTCCTGGTGGGTGGCACCCTTGTGGCCCTCCATAGGTCACTGCTGCATCCAGAAGATCGAGATGCTACTATTTTACCAAACGCCTTGAAAAAGACCCAGGAGGGTCGAAACATGTGTTGGCTATATGCTTACCATTAAATCCATCTTCTGACACAATCTATTTTGACTAAATCGAGTTCTTCTCAAAGATTAGAAATACAAGCTGTTTATGCTGTTTGTTTATTGATATGTTATTTAATTGAATGATTTTGGTTTGTGTTCTCTGGTTAACTATTCCTTTCTGTATTTTATTATTCTGTGATTTAATTTGATGACATACTAATAAAGAGATTTAAAAAAAAAGATATATAAGCAAACTGAACCATTGACCCAGCACCTTGATGACTAGGGTTCTAGACAATCTCTGTTCAAACCAAATTTGAGATGGAATGGCACCATGTCCTCAGAACCCCCTCATCGGCAGCAGGTTCCAACACCCTACCTTATTGATCAGTGCAGTGATCTACATATTCTAGTGTCCCACTTTACCATCGGGTATAAGAAGATATCACATTTATTTATATTATTGTATTTTTATAATGCGCTTAATATCAGAGTTTGGTTTCTAAGCGTGGATCCGGGATCCAAACCTCTGTTGCACTGCGTGGTCTTGCTTCCAAGACCAGCATGTTGCCCCTGTGCTATCCTTCATTCACAATGTATTGCTCATGTAAGTTCTCCCACACCATTGGGGCTCAACATTGGGTTTGTACTCTTGCTTTATCACCCTCCCGAAAAGGATTTCAATGCTTTCCTACCAAAAGTTAATTTCACAATATTGCTTCCATGGCTCTCAACAAGTGAGACTGGCTATGTGCATAAGATCTTCAGGACACTACATCCACATCCCAATTTGGTACCCCCATTTTTGCTTTCTCAGATTTCCAACACCTGATCATCATTACCAGTACCAAGTTCTTCCTTTTGGTTTGAACTCTGCACTGATGGTGGCCATCATGGTACATTTTCATCATTGAGGGTTGCATAACTCCCCCTATCTGGATGGCTGGGTCCTTCGACTCCATGGGGACACAAACAAAGGTAGGACCTATCTATAGACACAAATCAAAGACATGTGCACTTAAGAACATACAGTGATAGAGTCGTTCTCTTTTCACAGTTTTCCACAGATAGGAAGTTATTTACCTGGATTCAAATCACTAAATATTGCACCATGCAGTGCTGTGTCTCAGTAGTTTTGGAAATAGGTACGTATTTATGGCAGGGCATATATACCGGGAGTATAAGGTTTAGAGTTTCCCTTTTCATAAAACTGTACACCAGCCATAGGTTGAGCGCTTGAATGCGGTACAGGAAAGGCTTTAAATCACTGAGGTGCCCCCTGGCATACCTGTAGGTCAAACAGGTAGCCCGGGTGGCATGCACAATATAGAGATGCGGTAGTGTAGCAAACTGGGAAGTGACTCTGGCATGTTTAAACTAGAATGTGAACCCTTGGCAAATTACTGAAATTTGTTCACAGACTATGGTGGTGGTCTTTGTATAAGATGGAATACATGACTGAAGTTTATCTTTTTGCATTGAATTTATCTCCTGAAGAAGGGGATCTTATCCCCGAAACACGCTGAGCAAGAGCAATATCTACGAGATTGCATGAATAACTCAATGTTGTTTTTAGATTAAAGAAAGTATAAGGAAAAATTGTGTGTTTTGAAGTGTACTTTATAGTATGTAGAATCTCTTAAACCACTGTTTAAATGATCTCATTCTGCCAGTTATCTGGCATTGTGGTGCGTAGGGGATGGGAGGGCTCCAGTCTTTCCTTTGAGTCCAAGGTCCAGAATTAATTTGTATAGTAGTCATCCTAGTTCCGGGATTGGTAGATTATATGGGTTTATCATTGAACTTAAAGACATCATTCCTCATTCACCTGGCACAACCTGAAGCGGTAATGTCCCCCCCAACCCCGCAGTGAGGGGCTTATTGCTATTAGTATCCAAGCCGTACGACTGGGGTACTAATAGTGACTTTTTTTTAAAGTTGTGTGACAGCTCTGGCATTGCATGACTGAAAAAAGAAGAAGAAAATGACCACCACGGACCAGGGAGAAGGGACTATATGTAGTCCCTTTTCTCTTTCCATAGGTGGCCATTAAAAAACAAAGAAAAAGTCAACAACAAAAATGGCCACCACGGAACGGGGAGAAGGGACTACACATAGTCCCTTCTCCCTTTCCATGGCGGCCAGTCGAACATTGAACATGACTGGGAGGAAGGCTTGTCGTACAGGTAAGTACTCAGCGAAGGCCAATAAGCTTGCTTGTTACATGCTCATTGCCCCTTGCTGGGTAGTAATAATCTATTAACATTACTTTCAGCTGTTATACATAGTGTTTAACTTCACGGAAGCATGTGTGATATGCTGATTGTTCTAGTGTGATCCCCAATATATTATGCTTGGCAAGGTTCTCTGTCAAAGAAAGTGGGAATGAACCAATGTGCAACATTCTGCAGCCTCGAAGACCAGTTCAGCATTTACCCAGGCAGCCAGTGGTCCATTCCTCTCTGTGCCAGTTTTATCACGCATCACACACCACAATTAGAACCTCTGTAATAGGCTGCACTTAACTTGAGTGACCGTGAATTGTTCTGGTTTTGTTTGCATGCAGGAAACTTCTGAAGTCCACGCTGGTCCTGATGCCGCTCTTTGGGGTCCATTATGTGGTGTTTATGGCCATGCCATACACAGAGGTGACGGGCATCCTCTGGCAGATCCAGATGCACTACGAAATGTTCTTCAACTCCTCTCAGGTCTGTTCACTGAGTCTCCCTGGGCTGCACCACCACAGTTTACACTTTGCATTTGTTTCCTGACCCTCTGCAGAACAGCACCGCCACTCATGGGTCATGATCCAACACTGTCATTAGAAATGCAGCAGATTTCACGGGTGCTTTCTGATTCTCCAACTATTGTGACCTCACTCCCCATGGGTTTTCTAATTCTCCCACTATTGTTCTATCACACTCCTCGTGTCTTTTCAGATTTCTCCCCTACTGTCACTTCATTATTCATGTATTTCCTCATTCTTCCGCTACTGTCACTTCACTACTCATGTATTTTCTGATTTCACCACTACTGTCACTTCATTATTCGTGTATTTTCTGATTCTTCCACTACTGTCACTTCACTACACATGTATTTTCTGATTTCACCACTACTGTCACTTCACTACTCGTGTGTTTTCTGATTTCACCACTACTGTCACTTCATTATTCACGTATTTCCTCATTCTTCCACTACTGTCACTTCTCTACTCGTGTGTTTTCTGATTTCACCACTACTGTCACTTCACTACTCGTGTGTTTTCTGATTTCACCACTACTGTCACTTCATTATTCACGTATTTCCTCATTCTTCCACTACTGTCACTTCACTACTCATGTATTTTCTGATTTCACCACTACTGTCACTTCACTACTCATGTGTTTTCTGATTTCATGACTAGTGTCACTTCATTATTCGTGTATTTTCTGATTCTTCCACTACTGTCACTTCACTACTCATGTATTTTCTGATTTCACCACTACTGTCACTTCATTATTCGTGTATTTTCTGATTCTTCCACTACTGTCACTTCACTACTCATGTATTTTCAGTTCCCGCCACTACTGTCACTTCATTACTTTGTTTCTGATTCTCCCACTCCTGTCCTCTCACTACTCATGTGTTTTCTGAATCTCTCACTACTGCCACTTCCCCAATAGATTTGTTTTCTCATTCCTCCACTACTGTCACCTCATTACTCATTTACTTTCTGATTCTCACACTACTATAATGTCACTACTAATTTATTTTATGATTTTACCAGTACTGACATTTCAAATCTCGTGTGTTTTCTGATTCTCCCATTACTGTCTCTTCACTAGTCATGTGTTTTCTCCTTCTCTTACTACAGTCACCTCACTACTCATGTGTTTTCTGAGTCCTGCTACTACTGTCACTTAATTACTCATGTTTTCTGAAGTTCCCACTAGCCTCACTTCACAACTTGTGTTTTCCGATTCCCGCTCAGTACCCATCTGTTTTCTGATTTTCTCACTTCGTTACTCATGTTTTTTTCTGATTCTTCTGGTACTGTCATCTCACTACTCATATGTTTTCTGATTCTCCTACTATGTCACCTCACCGTCCAAGTGCCTTCTATTGTAGTTGCTTTATCTTCTTCTGTAACCTCATTTTTACTGTGTTTTAACTTCCTTCTCCTACTGCCATCTTCCCTACACACTTGCCCCGTGTTTTGCATTCATTTGACTAGTACTTCTGCGAACCACAATTTGTTTATTTTCAACAAATGTCTCTTTGTTCAGTTCATATGTTCTTGATGTTTGACCAAAACATCACAGATATATTTTTCCCACCAAAGAGGAAATCGTTATATATTTCAAACACAAGTCACCGATATAGTGTGACATTTACAGACTTTTACGTACTTAAGCAAATATTTATTTTAAACAATGGGTCATGGGAGTGTCTCGAAGACAAAGAAGAGGTGAGCACATAATAACATAGCAGTAGCAATTTTAGATATGAAGTGTCTGGTTGGCCAGTAACCTCAGCATCTGCCAGCTATAGCCTTTAAACAATGGAAACCATATTTCATCAAATGCGGGCCTTTACGTTCTCTAAAATGTCTTATCAAGGTTTGAACAGCATAACTGGTGATCGTATGATTTACATACCTTATATGTCAGCCTTTTATGCAGACCTAGTTCCCAGGAAAACAATCTTTCTGTGTTTTGAGTCAATCTTTTAGACCAGAATCATAACATGTCACAAAAGGTGAAACCATAATTGAAATGTTTTCCGGGACCTGGTTCAGTATGGGAGTGACTTGTTATCAGAATGCTAATGACTTTGAATAGTGCCCCAGTAGATGTGAAACAGTTCTCGATTGATCAGTTTCACATCTGCTGCGTAATTCAGAATCTACAGATCCTGCCTTGATCATTCATGTAAGACTCTAGTGAACCTGGTCATTGGCCTTGATATGCATAGTCCTAGCTGTCTAGTCCACCGAGGTAAGTGTGGTGGACCCACAGCATGACTCTCAAGGTGTCAAAAGTGAAATGATATCGTGCCTCCTATTGCAATAAATATATTAATATTGGCCTACGCCAAGCTGCTCGAAAGTTGCTTGCAAAAGAATCTGTGTTGCAAGGTCCTGACCTTAAAACAATGTAAGCTGCCATTTTAGGTCAATCCGCCATTTTAGGATTCGCTTTGTAAAAGTCACCCTGTGAGTTAAAATGGTGGACAATGTCATTGCAGAATACAACATGGCCGTATTGACCTCTGTACATAGCTAATGTGTAACTTGCCTGCAGGCCACTTGTTGAGGTCGTGAACTTAGACCTTGTCCTTCGTTGACCTGTGTGTAAAAGGATTACTCATGCAATGAAACTAATCCACGAGCATATGTTGAAACAATGTATTCAAATACTGAACGTAGAACATCTATTTAACTACATTGTATTAATGTTTGAGAAGGCCTGCATGGAAAATCTTAGAATAGACAGTTATTGCATAGGCTTGTTGATACATGTATTAAAGGCAAACCAGTTATATGCGGTTGTTCGCGACTTGGCACAAACCCTAGATTGGTGATGTATTAAGTGGAATATTAACCCGAAGTGGGGCTGGACATCGTGCCCACCAAGTGTATAAAAAGCGAATGCATTCTAATATACAACGTCTCTCACTGAACACACTGAACCACGCTGGAGTTTGTTGTGTTGTACTGAGGGCCGATAGCTATCTGATTTTGCTCTGTTTTTGTAACTGGATTCAGTATAAAATAAAGTACTTTGTATGTTCCTTTGTAACCCGTGTTCGGTGTATTTCATTTTGGGGTACTCAGCCTCGATATTTTGATTTTGTTTTCACAAAGGAGCCTCTCTTGCTGAAGTCTTACTGGTAGCATGCAGCTGTGCAGCCTTTAGTAACAGCATAGATTGAAGAGCGCATTGACGCCTAGGCTGCCAGGAGGAAGAAGGACAGGCCACTCTAGTTATATGGGGCAGATCAGTGGCTTGAAAGATTGACAGTGCATCTTTGCACTGATGAAAGTGGATGATGCTGCTCCTGGTTGGAACTGGACGCAGTAACTAGGAAGGTAAAGAGAGTCCTTTGAACGAGATTAGCGCTCTTAGCGTGACCTGTACCCTTCCTTTAAGACACTTTTCTAGGATGCAAAACATCTTTTGAATAGGCATATCTAAAGTACCTGAGCATCTTAGTCTATTAATTTTTTACTTATTTTGATTTAATATTTTTTGTGTTTGGCTTACAATTTAAACCTTTCACATATTCTAGACGCACATTTATCAATTATAATGAATACAAAACAACACTGTTAATATTCAAACATTAGCAGCTATGACTTCAATACAGCAAGTCCTACTCTTTGTTGAAAAAAAGACATCAAAGATCAGTAATTGAATCATAAAATTCACAGGCTTCTGTATACAGATAGCATTGCACTGGGAATCCCTAAGTTTTGGAGATTATTGACCTCCTACAAAAACATATTTCAAAGGTAAATTTTAGCCCAGAAAAAGTGAGATTCTTACGGATAATGATATAAAATCGAACAACATATGCCAACGATCATCCCCCGTGAGCTATTTCTGAAATAAACGTGACAAATAATGGACTCACAACGACTATAAAGTGCTTTCACACAAGTCTCCTACCAGCAGATCTTTGCGATATATCACTTCTACAAACTCGGGATCAACTTGGTTTGTTTCGATAAATCTCTCAAAAAGTTAAAAATGTTAGTTAAGAAAGCTACCAAAGCTATTGAAAGAGATAGCTGCTTCCTAGACTCCAGTCCCCCCCAATGATTTTGCAAGATAACCACCAACGGCGAGTCTATAAATCTTTAAAAAATGAAACAGTCTTCTCGAAAAAAGATATGGGTATTCCAATAATGAATGTTGAAGTGTTTCTCGTGACTCTGTTTTACCGAGTCTACATGTACTCTTTCCCGAGGTAACTTCAGTCTGGGTCCAAGGACCTCCAGAGACTGCAGGCCTAAACCTGAATCTTCAAAGCCACATTCAATAAGCACTGGACAGGGATTTTAAAATGTATGCCATCGGAGATGTGTAGCCTTGGAGAGAATCAATATAGTCCTTATGCAGTTTCAGGTTTAACAAACTATCCCAATTCTCCATCATATCCCAAGCTTTGAGTGTTTTCTTCATTGCATCAGAGCTGGACTCACAATTAATACCTGCTTCCATTAGGAAGCTTTCGCGCAGATTCAGAAACTCTGTTAGGGACGGGTCCCAGCCGGTTTGGAAAATATCCCCCAGTATTTCAATTTGGATCACCTACAACTTCATTTATCAATGGAGGCAGGGTGTCAAGTTGGCCCGACTCGTGATCAGGAGGCCTGCTAGAAGAACTCGAAGTGTAGCCGTTGAGTTCTTCCTACCAATGTGTCCCTTTGTATTTCTAAGTAAAATTACAAAGGAACCAATTAGTCGAAAGATGGTTCTACTGTTGTAGCCGGAGATGGAGACAGACGCCGTGGAGCGTAGAAAAGCAGCTGATCAAGGAACACTGTAACGATGGCTGATGTACACTGAGAATAGAGGCTGTAGGGGTTAAACCATATATCAGAAGACTCAGAGCATAGAGCGGAAAACAAACAATTTCAGGAAAGGACAAAAATGACAATCAGGAATCAGGTAATAGGCAGTGAAACTTGCCAATGGTAGACAAGGGAAGGACACTACTGAGCAAACTCTGCAAACCCAACCTGTCCTAACTCACGACGAAACGAGGACGCCTAGACGGAGTTTGGCAGTCTCAAGTCCACAGACTATCCCGACGAAACAAGGACGCCTAACAACCTGAGCGCCAAGAATCAGTCTCTAGTTCGTTGCGCTTTTCTTTCGGGCATGCAGATTTGCTCAGGTAGGTGATGATAGTGCCACAGTGTAAACAGTTGTTGTTCCTTAATCCGGCGTGTTGAGTCCGAAATGTTGAAAAGGACTTTGCTGGAAAGCCGGTGCGAACAGTAGAGGCAGAGCAGGTCCAATAACGTTCTGGGGTTTGGCAGCGTGCGGACAATAAGGCAGAACAGAATCAGCAGGCAAGGCAGGTCAAATTGCGTTCTGGGGTTCGGCAGCGTGCGGACAGAGATGCAGATCAGAATCAGCAGGCAAGGCAGGTCAAATAGCGTTCCGGGGTCTGGCAACGTGAAAGCAGTTCAGTAAGTAACAAACAGTAAACATACAAGGAAGCAAGAGTTCAAGAAACACAGACTGCGGTCCAAAAAGAGCCAGGAAAGGATAAGCGCAGTCAAAGGGAACAAGACGTGGGTTCGGGAGCTTGCAGCGATTTTGACGAAAATCAGAAGCAGCGAGTACAGCTACCCGGAAGCGTTATAACGGGTAGCCGCGAACTTGATTGGCCCCTCCTCTTCCTTGCAGTGTGATAATTTGTTTGTGGAGAGGACGCCATAGTCGCAATGGCAACATGGCAGCACGGGTTCGGAAAGGGTGTTTTGGCTTTTTATCAAAGGAACAGAGTTTCTTTGAAACGGGCAAGGGCCGTTGTCGAACACTTTGGGTTGGATGTTTTGCGGTGATCTTGACACAGGGTCCCCATAAAATGAATGTGTTCTACCAGAGAGAGTTCATCAGGAAGAAGGGGTTTTTGAGGGTGTTGGTGGCTGTCAAAAACTCCTAACTATTAGTGGTGTTGAATTGGTGGCCTAAATCCCTTAGGGTGCTGGTGCTAAATATAGTCCTATCAGAGCGATGTTTAAACACGGCTGTTCATTCACTGATTTCATATATAGAGACACAGCACACAAGGAAGGGTTTTATACAGCACCCATATGTGAATTTCAAGAGAAACGGTGGCAAGTATGATATGTTTTAGGTCTGATGAACCACCGTTTCAGCAGAGATTTGACCCTTAAACATGATCCAGAAAAAAAGCACACAGTTCATACATTGGGGCATGGAAATGAGTTGGCTGACCGCCTCAGGCAGCCATCCCAGAAAGACCTGACCCCATGAACCTGAATGATAGTTTTCTTGACTGATTATCAATCACATCTGTGCTGATTTCTACTATAAATGTGCCTGAAATTGATACTATTTAACGGAAAGCACAAAAAATTGCCAAAACCTCACTATCATGACCAAAGGTACATCTAAAAGTCATGAACTCAACATGAATATTAAATGAAAAATGCTTTGTGTGGTGAATTAGTTCTGTAAAGTAACAACTATTTTCTATCATGGGTTTCCTGGAATCAAGTGTCCTGCCTTAATTCCTAGCCACTGTTACCTGGTGCATGACGACATGGAAGGCATAAGGGCCCACAGTGGAATGTGCCGCTCTGAACCAGTCCAGAAGAGTTCCCATTGCATGTCAAGGGAGGACTGTCCTCGGCATGGAAACAAGACCGGTCAAGGGCAGACATCTTGAGAGAGGCAACAGATATCAAGAGCGCACAAGCTAGCCTTCCTGGCCACCCATTTTCTCTGCCTTTGGCAAGTGCTCTTGAAAGACAGCAGCAAGTACTTGAGGGATTGGCGAAGAATACCTGGGAGCAATCAGAGCAAACCCTCCTTTGTTAGTGACATGCTTACATTCAAAATCAAAACCGCACAATTGATATGCAGGAGAGCAGTTCAGTCCTAGAAATACTGTGCAATCAGGACTGCAAGGGTGCGCTGGGAGGGGCGCCAGTGTTGGATTGTCCGCAGTGGTGGCCCTTCGTTTATGTTTGTGGCCGTCCCTATTTTTTACCCTGCCGATCTTGTCACCCTACTCGTCGTGGGAACGTCTGCCCCTATAGTAAAAATCAAACTTTGGAGCAACTTCTTCTTCAAGTAAAAGGGGCTTAAGATGAGCTCAAACAGAAGTACTAGACTCCACAAAACTTCAGCTCTGACATCTTGGAGCATCTGTAAGGCCAGAAAAAGGGAACGGAATTTGGAGCGTAGAAGTGAACAACTTCCTTTTGAAGTTTGTTCAAAATGCCTCTCGTGGCCACGGAGCATCATTCGTTTTCTTAAACTAGCTGATGTCCCCATCTTGTTTCTGAGGTCTTGGCTTCTTGCATTGTACACTGAGGTGATATTTATTTATTTATTTATTCATATTTTTAAAGCACACAACAGCCCGTGGGCATCGTGGCGCTGTTACAGAGGTGAACAGCTTGCTGGTTACGTTGGAGTGGAGGCTGGTTACATGGAAATGTATATTTATAGAGCAGATTATAGAGACACAGTAATTGAGATAAGGAACATCTTGAGGAATGAGGTGAAGTGGAAGGGTGTATATGGAGGAAGGGGTTAGGTAAATAAGATAGTTTTAAGTGATTTGTAAAAGGCAAGCAGGGATGGTTCTGCTCTGAGTGTGTTGGGAAGGGCGTTCCAGAGCTTGGGTGCAATGTGGGGGAAGCCAATGTCACCGGCTTTGGCTCTTCTGATGGTGGGAATGCGGAGTTGGTTCGTGTGATGGCTCCTTTTGGGGCGGTCTGAGGAGTTCTTGACTATGTTTTCGGATAAGTATGTAGGTGCGGTGAGGTTAATGCATTTATAAGTAATAGTGAGGATTTTGAAGTTGATTCTTTGCCTAACTGGGGGCCAGTGTGCATTTCGTCTTGCTTAGGATACATGGTCGTATTTAGGAATGTGTAGGGCGGCTCAGAGTGCATTATTTTGCACTATTTGGAGCTTGCATAGGTGTTTGGTGGAGGTCCCTGCTAACAGGACGTTACAGTAGTCTAGCCTCGCTCCGATGGTGGCCCTAGCGATGGAGAGGCTGTTTTGGGAAGTTAGGAATAGTTTTATGGCATAGATGAGTTTAGTGGTGAGCGCGGAAGCGGAGGAGATGGCGCTGACCTGTTTCATCATTGAGAGTGTGGAGTCTAAATAGACTCCTAGAGTCTTTACAGATGCGGAAACTGGTATATTTGTGTTGTCATTGGGGAAGTGGGAGTATTCAGGGCCAAGTTTAGCTAGAATTTCCTTGGGGGCTAGGATGATGATCTCGGTTTTTTCACCATTTAGGCAGAGGCCATTGGTGGCCATCCATGCTTGAATGGTAGCATATATTTGGAGGAGGGCTTCTGTGTCTTGGGAGTAGTCCTTGGTGAGGGGGAGGAGGACTTGGGTGTCGTTGGCATAGTTGGTGTATGCTTTGCCGAGTGCATCCAACAAGTCAAAGAGTAGTATTGTAAACAGATTATAAAGGGTGGTTGTGGGCGACCATGTATGTAATGGCCCGCCGTCGAAGTTAAGTGCCCGAGCGCAGCAAGGGCCCCTTAAGAAAGGCAGCAGTGCCATTACCGAAAGCGGTGGCTTGGCGCCGAGGGGCATATCGCCATTAGCACCCATGTAGTTATCGACATGGTTGCTAATGGTGTTTATATTTTATTAAAATGTTGGTTTGAAGAGTGGCCCAACGCCTGCAGTGCTGTTGGTCGGGAAGTCCATTTTCAATGTTGATGACATCATCAACATTGAAAACTGGCTTTCAGGATGACAGCACTACGTGGCACCGTGCCTTGCTTCAAAGGTACGTTTCTTTTTTTAATACAAAAAAACGACACACTTAGCACCCACATAGGAAACTACGTGAGTGCTAAGAGATGAGGTGGGAGGGGGAGTCGGGAAGGGGAGGGGGTGCTGGCTGCCCAGGCAGATCTATGTGATTTTACCGAACCGAAAAGTTTGACTCCCAAAAGTCAGTTTTTAAAATATTTTTTTTAATATTTTGCGCAAATATATATGTGGGGGAGACCCCCAAATCCCCCCATCTTAACCCTATACATTTTTTGTTCACTTTACGCCCCCACATGTATATATGCGAAAAATTGGGGGTTAGACTTTTGGGGGTCGAACCTTTGGGAGTAGGTAATTTTGTACAATACCGTCCAGGCAGCTCGGGACGTGTGCTTGTGCCATTTGTTTTACATGATATGTTTAAGTGTAAGTTAGGTGCAGGATATTGTGATATGAAACAGACGCTATCTATTTGCTAAATATGTAATATCAATATAGTTTGCAAACCACTAAACTTAATCCTTACATCAATTTCATTTGTCATGGGATCCTTTTACTTATGAAAAGTTAAGAGTGGAAGAATTTAAAATGTAAAATAATAGCAGATTTCTCCCTTTTTAGGATGGGGTAAGTTATCACTTTTGTTTTTCCCAGATGTTACTCTGCCTCACCCAATAACCGATAAATTGCAAAGGCTTTGGGGAGGTCTGGAATCGTCATCATTGGGGACACAGACGGTTGAGGGAGATGAAACTCATTTCCTTGTAATGTAAAGTGGTATTATGTTGCACAACTTCCAATGAGCCAATATTACAGGTTCCCGCAATTGAAGGAAATGCTACTAAACGATTACTATGTTCCCCAGAAGAGAATATATCACACTTCCTGATCATAAGTCAGCATCTCTGAAGCCCTGTGAGGGCAACCAAGTGCGTTGATGTTCAAGGTCACATCTCAGCACTTAGCTCTTTTGAAACAAGTGCTTTTGACTGTTTTCATCATTTCCAGGCACTGGTTTCCATAATGACAGGGTGTGGAAACTTACTCCATGAAGTAGGTGCAACTTGTGGTCACCGCTTTCCCTAGGCTTTCATATAACATTGATGGAGATATCAAAACAGTTGATACATTTCCCAAAAGTGTGGGAGCCCATCCAAGGAGAAGGAAAAGGGTCCAGTAACTTGTCTTATGGGAGGGTGCCCACTTTGGAGCATCCGCAATCAAGTTTTAGCTCGCTGCGCCTCACCAGAAGAGAAATATTCACCGTTGTATCAGCCTGGTCCTGACATCATCCGTTCTCACTAGAGGGACACTAATACTTTGACAAATGTTGGAACACTTGCAATTTCATCCTAAGTTAGTAAGGGAAGCCCAGATGTGGGAGCCTTACTCTCCCTGTGCCTGGAGAGAGGCTCCACCTCTGCCACACATCACGGGTGACACTAATACTTTGACAAATGTTGGAACACTTGCAATTTCATCCTAAGTTAGTAAGGGAAGCCCAGATGTGGGAGCCTTACTCTCCCTGTGCCTGGAGAGAGGCTCCACCTCTGCCACACATCACGGGTGACACTAATACTTTGACAAATGTTGGAACACTTGCAATTTCATCCTAAGTTAGTAAGGGAAGCCCAGATGTGGGAGCCTTACTCTCCCTGTGCCTGGACAGAGGCTCCACCTCTGCCACACATCACAGGTGACGTGCATGAAGGGAGAAACGCGTGACTAGGACGGTTGGTACTCTTGCCCGATGGAGGATTGCCAGGCATTTCAGCGCTGGTCTGTCCTTGTGGGCGGGGCCCGAATGATATGCAAATGTTATTTCCCCTCTGGTGTGAAACAGAGAGCTAAGCATGCTCATAGACCCTACGAAGTGGGCAACCCCTTCCCCCCCCCATTGCACAAGTTACTTGGCACTGTTCATTCTCAGAAGAGGGGATCTCACACTTTTGGCAAAACTGACACTCCTATTTGTAGAGTAGACAATGAGTATTTAAACATGATTCAGACATCGTTATACCTGAAATGCAGAACATTTGCAAACTAAGAAAATGTATAACCACAAACATTTCCCAGTGCTGCACAACCATGCCCTAGTACAAGTGCCAAAACATCATACACACAAGTGTAAACAAAATACAAATGTGCGCTGCTATCCAGTTAAGGTTAAAGAAAATAGCGGTGATGACATCCAAGAATCTGTGAGCCAGAAATAAATCAGGCCACTGAATGTATGGCCAGCCTAATCAGGTTCTTGAGACATGGGAAGTCCAGATAATAGTGCTAAGGGGATAGTGATGAGAAAATCAGGAGCCAATAGAAAATGACTAATGTTGATCAATAGAAACTATTTGAAGTTACTCACTGATATGTTCCTGATTATTCAGTGATGGGCGTCTTGTAAATAGTAGGGATTCCATTGCAAGTGCATAGGTGGGGATGATAACAAGTGTGGTTAGATAGATTTGCCAGGATTGCCACAGAGGCGAGAAACCCGATGATGTGATTTAAGACATGTTAAGTTAAGCAAAGTGATCCTGGATCTAGTCCTGGATGGTTTGGACAGCATCTCGAAATTGACAAACAACTACAATGGCAGAGGCATTGCTAGGGGGGCTGAGGGGCCTATAGCCCCGGGTCTTTGGGTTGGAGCCCCGGATAGAAGCTCAGGGACTACAACCAAAAGACTAGCTAGCCCCGAGTCCCAACAGTCCCGACATTAGCCTAGCCCCGGATCTTTTCCAGACCTAGCAACACCCCTGTACAATGGACAAGACATTTAGACCGAGCTGGATGTAGCCCTTATACTAGTGAATGGAGATGTCTGTACTGAGCACCAGAGTTCCAGTGCCTCCTCCTAGATGTTACAATGCACAGGAGATAAGATGGAACCCTGGAGATCCCCATGTGACATGATGAACGGGTGTGAAAACGGAGGCGTTGGGAGTGGATTAATAAAATATGACCCGAATAGAAAGAAGACGGTGTCCATCTAGGGTCTTGCCATCCGATGGCATGCAAGCGGAGGGAAGAGGTAGGCGAGGCCTGTGCTTGCCCTTCATCAAAGCTGCTAAGAGATCTGGTGACGCAATAATACAGGTGACTTCATCATTTACTATGCACACTTATTTGTTGTTATGTTCATTTGTATCGCCGGGTTTCCCTCGCTGTCTGAAAATTGGGATTGGTCCCACTGCAAAAGGGCAGTCCAGCTGGAACTGCTTTGGCATATCCCGTTTGCACTAGACCACAAGAAACAGCAGATTACTCAGCCTCCTTGGGCATCGTTCGTGAGGTGTATCTGGACCTCTTGGCACAGCAGGCCTGGCAAGTATGTCTGGGCATACTTGTCCTACTCAGGGTGACCATGAGAACACTAAAGAGGGATAGCTGAAAGGTTTAGAATGAATCAAAAGCCACTGACCCGCTTCTATGGGCACATTTTCGGGGCAGCATTTTTCAGGCTGCCATGCCCTTACAGAAGGGGAAAGGGTTCCAGAAGTCAACTATCAGAGATGGTGCAAGGAGGCAGACATTTAATTGATTCCATCCAAAAAGGATGTTATTGTGACACCAAGAACTTTCTTTGTATGTACGTTCCCCATGACCATGTCCCGGCTTCTATGGATAGACCACGCTGCCATACATGTCAGCACATAACAAAAAGTTACCCCAACTTCATGTCACGCTTGTATAGAAGCATATTAGGGTTCATTCGTTAAAATCAGACACTAGAGTAGAAAAATACATTCTTTGGCAAAAAAGGGAAATTATTATCAAAATACTGAGACTGTTGAAGAGTTTATATTATATTGTTTTTAAAAATGGGAAGCCTCCAATGCATACTTCCTCTTGGTTGCCACCAACCAATCAGATATGAAATGTACCTCCAGGAATCCTGCAGTCTATTCCACCCCTCTCCCTCCTCAAGGGTCTTTGCAATGTTGTGAGCAAACGTCCCCTTTGTCACTGTTCAATTGCCAATCATCATCGCCAAAATCATCATCATCATCATCACTTCACCATCATCAACATCATCAGTTCATTGTATTGCATAGCATAGCATTAAAGCCTATACAATCAGTACATCAACATATTTAAAACACAATAACATCCCATATCCAAACATAAATTACACAAGACATAATCGAGGTTTTGTTCAAGACGTATATCTTGATCACAAAATGTGTGTACAGCTTTTCAACGTCATGCCTTAACCTGGTGCAGAACCCCATCTAGGGCCCGATTCATAGAATTCTTTGCCCGGTTCAAAGTGACTTTGCACTGCCGGCACAAACCCTGATTCATGGAACTGTGCACAGTGTATTTTTGCAGTGCAAAGTCACTTTGAACCGTGCAACAAAATTCCATAAAGAGGGGCCTGAGTTTGTGAAATGGCGAATTGGTGCTGGGTTGGCGCGTTTCACTCAAAATGCTCTTAACCGAAAATGGAAAAGTCTGTTTTGCATAATTCAAGCATCACGATAAGCTTTCAAGCAGTTTTTAGTTTAGTGTCTTACTCATGTCTGGGGTGGGTTGCACTAGTGATCATCTTTGATCAGACAGCACTGTGTGTCTTACTTCCTTTCAGGTGACTGGGTGGTTATTCATGACTCCCAATGCTGCAATCCTTTGGCGGGAATGATTGAAGCGTATCTCTTTTTCCACCTCTGTGTGGATAGTGTTGCACAAAATCCATACTTAAAGCCCTTATCTAAAAACAGACACTTGGGCAAGCAAATCCAGCATGGATTGCCTCACTAATTATCGCCCAAAATGCAAGCCCCTTTCTTTCCCTAGAACACCTTTTCCTTTTTCTGGATTACTCACTGCACCCCAGGTTTCCCAGCATCTTACTAGTTCTCACCTGTGTGGAAAAAAATATGTTTGCTCCATATGTGAATGATCGTGTGTATTTATTGTTGGCCTTGCTCATTGTATAAAAGTCATTTTATTATTCTCCAGTGTGGGATTGTCTGCTAGTAAAGTTTAAAACTCAGGCATGGGGTAAAGGTGCAGAAATGGAATAGCCATGATGCTGCTTCTTAGCAGCTGCTTTCCCAGAACACCCTCTCAATGCCCGCCCACGTGACCCGCTCACCTTCTACCATGAACCTGTTCATGCCCCTTAGACCCTTCCATATTACTGTGGCCTCCAATGTCGGTAACTATCCCTGCCCTAGTGTGCATCTTACACTCTTCTACACAGTCACTGCCCCCAATGTGCCTCTTAAGTCCGTGTAAACGGTCACTGCTTCCGATGTGTCTCTTAGACCCTTGTACACTATCACTGCCCCTCTGTCCCTGCTGGACCCTTCTACACTGCCACTGCCCCCAATGTGCCTATAGGCCCTGTACTTAATCAGTGCCCCAAATGGGCCTATTAGAACCTTTTATACTATTATTGCCCCAATGTGCCTCTTAGATCGCGCTACACTCTCACTGTTCCTAATGTGACTCCTACATCCTTCTACACTATCACTGACCCAATGTGCCTCTTAGACCCTTCTACACTACCACTGCCCAATATGTCTTTTAGACCCTTCTACACTATGACTGCCCCAATGTGCCTCTTAAACCTTGTACTTGATCACTGCCTCCAATGTGCTTCTTAGAACCTTCAACTCTACCACGACCCCATTGTGCATTTTAGACCCTTCTACACTATCACTACCCCAATGTGTCTTAGACCCTACTCCACTAGTATTACCCCAATGTGCCTTTTAGACCCTTTTACACTATCACTGCCCCTCTGCCTCTGCTGGACCCTTCTACATTGCCACTGCCCCCAATGTGCCTATTAGGCCCTGTACTTAATCACTGCCCCCAATGTGCCTATTAGGCCCTGTACTTAATCAGTGCCCCAAATGGGCCTATTAGAACCTTTTACACTATTATTGCCCCAATGTGCCTCTTAGATCCCGCTACACTCTCACTGTTCCTAATGTTCCTCCTACATCCTTCTACACTATCACTGCCCCAATGTGCCTCTTAGACCCTTCTACACTACCACTGGCCCAATGTGTCTTTTAGACCCTTCTACACTATCACTACCCCAATGTGTCTTAGACCCTTCTCCACTAGTATTGCCCCAATGTGCCTTTTAGACCCTTTTACACTATCACTGCCCCTCTGTCCCTGCTGGACCCTTCTACACTGCCACTGCCCCAATGTGCCTATTAGGCCCTGTACTTAACCAGTGCCCCAAATGGGCCTATTAGAACCTTTTACACTATTATTGCCCCAATGTGCCTCTTAGATCCCGCTACACTCTCACTGTTCCTAATGTTCCTCCTACACTATCACTGCCTCAATGTGCCTCTTAGACCCTTCTACACTACCACTGCCCCAATGTGTCTTTTAGACCCTTCTACACTATCACTGCCTCCAAATTGCCTCTTAGACCCTTCTACTCTACCACGACCCCATTGTGCATTTTAGACCCTTCTACACTATCACTACCCCAATGTGTTTTAGACCCTTCTCCACTAGTATTGCCCCAATGTGCCTTTTAGACCCTTTTACACTATCACTGCCCTAATGTGCCTTTTAGACCCGGCTACACTATTATTGCCCCAATGTGCCTCTTGTACCCTACTACACTATCTCTGTCCCTTGTGTGCCTATTAGACCCTCCTACCATATTATTGCCCCAAATGTGCCTCTTAGACCCTTCTACACTATCACTATGTCACGACTTGCTGGCACCGGCGTTCCCTGTGGCAACGCTGGAGATTGCGAGCACTCTCCGTTTCCCCCTCTTCCAAGATGGCTCCTCATCCTCTGGGTTACGGTGCAGTGTTTTCACGTTCGCATGGCAGACGTCCTCTGATGTCATCTCGTTCTCTCATGGATTCTGGATATGGCCCAGCAGAGCCAAAGCTCAGTGCGTCGCTACTCTCTACAGACGCTACGTGAGTTCGCAACTAGGGAGTTATTATTCTAAACCTTATTCCTATGCTTACCTTTCCTTCCTGCTCTTTCCTACAGCCTTGCCTTTCTGCCCAGCCTTCCCGTTCCGCTGCCCACGAGTCTACAGGAAACTCCGGTAGCCTCCCCTTCCAGACACGTTAGGTACATCACCAACCATTACATTGATTCCTCTCGTACCTAGTTCCTTCACTCATCTCTTGTTTACTTATCTAGAATCCGGACTTCGCCGTGATTCTGTGACCCGATCCAGTGAATCCTGTAATCTTGAGAAGCTGCAGTCAGCGGATAAAGCAACCGATTCAGCTCCACATCCGTTCCAGCAGGGTTTTTTCCACCAGGAGGGTTTCCCTGGGATCCCTTGCACAACCCTTTGTTTCCCTCTTAGGGAGGAGGGAGGTGTTAGGGGCCTCAGGGGACTCTCCATTTGCCTCGTTGATTGCTGCACGAGACAGGTTAGTGTTGAATCATTTCAGCTAGCGGCGCCCTAAAAGAAAAAAAGGCTTAGATACACATCATGACTACTTTACAGGCAGCCTTAGATCAAGTGCAGCAATTAACGACCGCAGTACAAGGATTGTCCCATGAGGTACAAGCCTTAAAGCATGAAAATGCAATCCTTGAACAGCAAATGTTAATTAAGGCCCCCACTTGTTCAGAGATTCCTCCTGGCCCTCTACCAGGCGGGAAATATGACGGAAACCCGCATTCTTTAAGGGAATTTTTGGATGCATGTACAGTGCAATTTGCTTTGAAGACATCCTTCTTTTCCTCGGACAGAGATAGAGTGGGATATATGATTACTCATCTCACAGGTCCCGCGCTAGCTTGGGCCACGCCTATTGTCACTTCCAGCAATGCCATATTGGATTCTGTGCCTGCTTTTACGGCGAGCCTAAAAGCTATGTTTTCTCGGAGGGAATACAATGTCTCCTCTCAAGAGAAACTTCTAGATTTCAAGCAAGGGTCTTTAGGAATCTTAGAATTCATTACCCGTTTTAAACAAATGGCCCTAGGCACATCATGGGCCGATGATGCGCTTATTACGTTGTTTAGGAGAGGGGTTAATGAGGAGTTGAAGGATGAACTAGCTCGAGTTCCGAGACCAAACACATTAGCTGAACTAATTTTGTTAACCATGCAGCTGGACTATTGGCTGCAAGAAAGGCACACGGAGAGGAGAAAAGGGAGAAGTCATCGCTCTGCGCCAGAATTAGCATCCTCCCCTAAAACAGCTACTCCGGACGAACCTATGCAGTTGGGCACTACACGGGGTCCTCTGACTCAAGAGGAACGCGCCCGCAGAAGAAACCAGGGACTATGCATGTATTGTGGCTCTTCTGACCATGCCGTGCACGAGTGCCCAGTCGCTCCTCTCAGAAAACCGTTTCGTTCGGGAAACGCCAGACCTCAACCGTAAGGGGACCTACGTTCGGGGTAACAGATACAGGTTCCCAATCTCCTACAAGGTTGTCTCCCTCGCTGGACATGGTAGTCCTGCGTGCCACTTTTTATCTGCCAGATGAAAACATTGTTACTGTCCCAGCCTTGGTTGACTGTGGGGCAGCTGGTTTGTTCATGGACGATTTTTGGGCGAGAAAACTGAATATTCCCCGGTCTCCCAAAGCAATCGCTATACATGTTGAAGGCATAGACAGAACCACACTAATATCGGGATATATACGAGAACAGACTCACACTTTGAAGATGTTCATTGGATCACACAGGGAGGACGCCGTATTTGATATAATAAAAGCAGCTCACTACCCTGTCATTTTGGGCTTGCCATGGTTAAGACTACATAACCCTTCCATAAATTGGGCAGCCGGTTCCATTTTTTTTGGGATCAGAATACTGTACCCAACACTGTCTTGCTGAAGGATCAGTCGGATTTTGTACTCCTTCTTCGAATCCTGTTGCCCCTCAAAGGATAGTAGACTTGATTAGTCTTGTTCCTCCTGAGTACGAAGAGTTTCAGGACATTTTCTCCTCTTCCAAATTTTCTGAACTTCCGCCTCATCAGAGAGACGATTGTTGCATCCGTCTAGACTCCTCTCAGCCACTCCCCTTTGGAAAGATGTACATCCTTTCCGAGAAGGAAAAATTAGTCCTACGACAGTATTTGGATACCCACCTCAGAAACGGTTTGATTGCGGAATCGACTTCCCCTGCAGGCGCATCATTATTCTTCATAGCAAAGAAGGACACGGACGAGTTACGTCCCTGCATTGATTATAGGGGCCTTAACAAGATCACAATTCCCGATCGATACCCAATGCCCTTAATACCAGACATCCTAGAAGCAGTAAAAGGGGCAACGATTTACACAAAGTTGGACCTCAGAGCGGCTTATCACCTCATCAGAATTAAAGAAGGGGATGAGTGGAAGACCGCGTTTCGTACCCCCTTTGGTCATTTTTAATACCGGGTTATGCCCTTCGGACTCGCAAATGCACCTGCAGTTTTTCAAAGATTCATTGACCATATATTCTCAGACCTCCTTCTTCATACGGTAGTGGTGTATCTTGACGACATATTGGTGTTTTCCAGGAATCCTAAAGAACATCACCAACACCTGTGTCAGGTATTACACCGATTACGAAGTAACCACCTCTATTGCAAGCCAGAAAAGTGCAGATTCCATCAGACTACGGTCACGTACCTGGGGTTCGTTCTGTCCCCTACTGGAATTTCCATGGATCCTCGCAAGGTGACCGCTATTCTGGAATGGTCCTCTCCTAGTTCTATCAAGGAACTACAGAGATTTCTGGGGTTTTCGAATTTCTATAGGAAATTTATAGCAGGATTTTCCTCAATCGTTCTGCCCCTTACGAGATTACTCAAGAAGGGAAAGCCTTTTAATTGGACAGAAGACGCCCAGTCAGCCTTTGATACTTTGAAGACTCTTTTTACTTCCGCTCCACTCTTGCGAACCCCAGATCAGAGCTTACCGTTTATAGTCGAAACTGATGCCTCCCATTTTGCTTTGGGTGCGGTACTTAAACAAGCTTTTGCTCAAGGACCAGAACACCCTGTGGCTTTTCTGTCCAAGACTTTTTCTCCCTCTGAGATCAATTACACGGTGTTAGAGAAAGAGTTGCTGGCTATAAAACGGGCCTTTCAAGAATGGAGACATCTCCTTTTGGGCTCCCAACATCCCATTGAGGTCCGCACCGACCATCAGAATCTCAAGAGTTTACAATACGCTGAGACTCGCAACAGCCGGCAAGCAAGATGGGCCCATTTTTTCTCTCCCTACAATATCACTTTCACTATCATTCCAGGTAAAATCAATCTTCAAGCAGACACTCTATCTCGAAGAGATCCCGATTGCAAATCTGGTTTACAGACTGAAAGACTGTTTCCTCATGCTACATTTATATCTATGGTTCAGGACTTCCTCCACTCTGTAGCAGCCCAAACTCATGTCTTAATGGACTCCATTAGATTTCAGGCGGATAAATGGGGACTAAGTCTCGAAGACGGATGTTTCTACCGGGGTCATCAGGTGTACATTCCCTCACTCCAGCTCCGAACTGAAGTAATGCACATGTGTCACGATTCTATTGTAGCTGGACATCGTGGAATAGCCAGCACCCAGGAGCTCATACTGAGACATTTCTGGTGGGAAACCTTAAGAAGGGACGTGACTGATTACGTCTCATCCTGTGTGGTCTGTCTGCAAGTCAAGGTACCTCGCAGTAAACCATTGGGAAAGCTGGCTCTAGTCCAAATACCTACTCGTCCTTGGCAATTGATTTCTACAGATTTTATTCTTGACTTACCTGAGTCTAAAGATCATACCACCATTATGGTAACGGTGGATTATTTCACCAAATTGGCTCATTTCCAGGCTCTGCCCTCAGTACCAACAGCTCCACAAATGGCCAGACATTTCATAGACTCCATCTTTTCCCAGCATGGTCTTCCTGACAGCATAGTGTCAGATCGGGGTTCCCAATATATTTCCCGATATTGGCAACAAGTCTGCTCTGCTTTAGCCATAAAGAGAGCCTTAGGTTCGGGTTACCATCCTCAAACTAATGGACAGACTGAACGTTTAAATCAAACTCTGGAAACGTATTTGCGCTGTTTTGTATCAGTGGCACAGGACAATTGGAAGGATTTGTTACCTTTGGCAGAGTTTGCCTACAATAACGCTCCTCATGCTTCTATCAAAACTAGTCCCTTTCATTGTACCTATGGGTACGATCCTTCCTGCTATTCATCCTCTCTTCTCAGATCTTCAGCCTTTCCAGATGTGGACGCCCTAATGGGCGACATTCAACAGGGACATCTTTTGGCCAGAACCGCATTACTGGAAGCTAAAGAGCATTCTAAACGTTATGCTGACTTACATCGTTCACCGTCTCCAGTGATTGTTCCGGGGGATTTGGTCTGGCTCTGAGCAAAGTTTCTGCCCAGACATCTGGTTCCTTCTAAATTGTCTCCGAAATATTTTGGACCTTTCACGGTATTGAGAGCAAAAGGTTCTTTGGCTTTTGAGTTACGGCTTCCACCTTCTTGGTCCAGGATCTACCCAGTTTTTCACGTTTCACAACTCAAGCTTCATGTATCGGATCGTTTTGGTCGATCTACAAAGGCCTACCCGCCTCCAGTAGCTACTATGGAGGGTCCGGAGTTCGAAGTCTCGGGCATTTGTGATTCCCGTTATCATCGCGGTCGGCTGCAGTATTTGATCCATTGGAAGGGTTACTCTGTGGCCGACCGTACCTGGGAACCAGCTTCAGCAGTCCACGCCCCCTTACTGGTTCGCAGTTTTCACAGGTGTCATCCGGGCAAGCCAGGGGGTGTTACCCTCGGAAGGAGGCATACTGTCACGACTTGCTGGCACCGGCGTTCCCTGTGGCAACGCTGGAGATTGCAAGCACTCTCCTTTTCCACCTCTTCCAAGATGGCTCCTCATCCTCTGGGTTACGGTGCAGTGTTTTCACGTTCGCATGGCAGACGTCCTCTGACGTCATCTCGTTCTCTTATGGATTCCGGATATGGCCCAGCAGAGCTGAAGCTCAGTGCGTCGCTACTCTCTACAGACGCTACATGAGTTCGCAACTAGGGAGTTATTATTCTAAACCTTATTCCTATGCTTACCTTTCCTTCCTGCTCTTTCCTACAGCCTTGCCTTTCTGCATAGCCTTCCCGTTCCGCTGCCCACGAGTCTACAGGAAACTCCGGTAGCCTCCCCTTCCAGACACGTTAGGTACATCACCAACCATTACATTGATTCCTCTCGTACCTAGTTCCTTCACTCATCTCTTGTTTACTTATCTAGAATCCGGACTTCGCCGTGATTCTGTGACCCGATCCAGTGAATCCTGTAATCTTGAGACGCTGCAGTCAGCGGATAAAGCAACCGATTCAGCTCCACATCCGTTCCAGCAGGGTTTTTTCCCCCAGGAGGGTTTCCCTGGGATCCCTTGCACAACCCTTCGTTTCCCTCTTAGGGAGGAGGGAGGTGTTAGGGGCCTCAGGGGACTCTCCATTTGCCTCGTTGATTGCTGCACGAGACTGGTTAGTGTTGAATCACTACACACTACCCCAATGTGTCTTAGACCCTTCTCCACTAGTATTGCCCCCATGTGCTCCTTAGACCTTCTACTTAATCACTGCCTCCAATTTGCCTCTTAGACCCTTCTACACTACCACTGCCCTGATGTGCCTTTTATACCCGTCTACACTATCTCAACCCCAATGTGTCTTAGACCCTTCTCCATTAGTATTGCCCCAATGTGCTTTTTAGACCCATCTACACTATCACTGTCCCCAATGTACCTCTTATACCCTTCTACACTACCGCTGCCCCAATGTGCATTTTAGACCCTTTTACACTATTATTGCCCCAGTGTGCCTCTTAGAGCCCTCTACACTCTTACGTTTCCTAATGTGCCTCTTACATCCTTCTACACTATCACTGCCCCAATTTGCTTCTTAGACCTTGTACTTAATCACTACCTCCAATGTGCCTTTTAGACCCTTTTACACTATCACTGCCCCAATGTGTCTTTTAGACCCAGCTACACTGTTATTGCCCCAATGTGCTTCTTAGACCCCTCTGCACCCTCACTGCTCCTAATGTGCCTCTTACATCCTTCTGCAATATCACTGCCCCCAATGGTCCTCTTGGACCCTGTATGTAATCACTGTCCCCAATGTGCCTCTTAGACCCTTCTACACTACCAATGCCCCAATGTGCCTTTTAGACTCTTCTACACTATCACTACCCCAATGTGTTTTAGACCCTTCTCCACTAGTGTTGCACCAATGTGCGCTTTAGACCCTTCTACACTATCACTGGCCCAATGTGCCTTTTATACCCGGCTACACATTTATTGCCCCAATGTGCCTCTTAGACCCCTCTACACTCTCACTGTTCCTAATGTGCCTCTTACATCCTTCTACACTATCACTGCCCCCAATGTGCCTCTTAGACCTTTCTACACTACCACTGCCCCAATGTGTCTTTTATACCCTTCTACAATATCGCTACCCCAATGTGCCTTAGACCCTTCTCCACTAGTCTTGCCCCAATGTGTCTTTTAGACCCTTTTACACTATCACTGCCTCCAATGTGCCTCTTAGACCCTTCTACTCTACCACTACCCCAATGGGCATTTTAGACCCTTCTACACTATCACTACCCACAATGTGTCTTGGAGCCTTCCCCGCTAATCTTTCCCCCAATGTACCTTTTAGACCCTTCGAAACTATCAATGTCCCAAAGTGCCTTTTAGACCCGGCTACACTATTATTGCCCCAATGGGTCTCTTAGGCCCCTCTACGCTCACACTGTTCCCACTGTGCCTCTTACATGCTTCTGCACTTTAACTGTCCCCAATATGCCTCGTAGACCCTGTACTTAATCTCTGCCTCCAATGTGCCTCTTAGACCCTTCTACTCTACCACTGCCCCAATGTGCCCTTTAGACCCTTCTACATTATCACTACCCCAATGTGTCTTAGACCCTTCTCCACTAGTATGGCCCCAATGTGTCTTTTAGACCCTTCTACACTATCACTGACCTCAATGTGCCTCTTAGACCTTCTACTTAATCACTGCCTCCAATGTGCCTCTTAGACCCTTCTACTCTACCGCTGCCCCCAATGTGCCCTTTAGACCCCTCTACACTATCACTACCCCAATGTGCCTTAGACCCTTCTCCACTAGTATTGCCCCAATGTGCCTTTTAGACCATTTTACACTATCACTGCCCCAGTGTGCCTCTTAGACCCCACTACACTATCTCTGTCCCTTATGTGCCTATTAGACCCTCCTACCGTATTATTGCCCCGAATGTGCCTCGTAGACCCTTTTACACTGCCACTACCCCCAAAGGTGCCTCCCAATTTCTGATTTGCATTGTAAAGTGCAGTGGCACTAGCCAGGTGATTGTCAATGTAGTACAGTACAGAGAGCCATAGTATGACTAGTATGACGTAGGCAAGCCTTCTCTCTGGGCCAATACCAGATTAACATGCATTGTATTTGTTTTCTTGCAGGGATTCTTTGTGGCCTTCATTTACTGCTTCTGCAACGGGGAGGTAAGTTCCACATCCGAAGCACCGGCTGCCAATGTGTACAGTATTGGGGGCAACGGAAGCACAGTGATCTACCGAGGACTAGAGGAGGGTAGGGAGCTTCCAGTTAATGGGGACACGTTGAACACTTTTGCGTGCAAAGTTCTCTTGCAGGCAATGCCTGTATGAGTTTTCAGATCCGAGCGAAACACAGCACAGCATTCTGGCCATGAGCGACCCCTTTATGAACTCTTATCTAGAACATTCTCTGTCTCTCGCTGGCACCATGTCTGGAAGACGTAAAACCGTAAGGGTGCCATATCTTTATCAAGGGAATTTTGGGACTCCCTGAATGTATATTGTAAAGATGGGTTCCTGGTCAAAGATGACTCCAACATCTTGGGATGTACTGGTAACTTCTTTAATCATGTTCATGTACATTACATCAAGATCCTCAGGTCAATTACATAAGATAGGAACATCATGGGGACAACGTACACCGGCATCCTCTCTCAGGGGGTCTCATTCTCCAACTGCCTTTCACAGAACAGACTCATACAACAACATTCTCTCAGCCTGCATTCTCTGTCACTCACTCCAACATTCCATGTATTCTACTCAGGGTCCAGGGAAGGCTTAGTCACTACATATATGTTGCAGGCAGACTTGGCTCAGCAGGTGAGCACGTGTTGTTTTAGGGGGGTTGAAGTGGTGGGGTCCCAGTTGAGTATATCTGTTTAAATAGACCCAAATGGCGGATTTTAAAACATATTTTCCATGGTTTATAGTGTTGTATTAGCAGGCAGGCTCGGACTGGCATTTAGGGTAATAGGCCCATGGTCGAACCAAAAACGCGAAAGGCTTGTGTGGGGCAGTAATTTTGGTCAAAGTGGGGCACTTTTTTGGCCAATGTGGGCCAGTTTGATGAGTTACTTCACTATGCGGCTAATAGTTTTGACCAGTGTTGCTGAATGAATATATTTTTAAATGTACAATCTGCATCACATTTGATGAAATGTACAATCTGCATCACATTTGATCAAAAACCTCCCCCTTGGGTACTATTCAAACAGCGTCACAAAAAAAACAAATTCCCATTTGCAACTGTGGGACACTTTTTTGTTGGTGCCCGAGACAATTCTATGCACCAGTAAGCAGGGTCTGATATCTCAATATTTATAAACGCTCCGGCCTTTAGCTGTTATTGATGCGCATCCTTTACTTGCTCAAGAGAATGGTATGCGTGTCCAAAATAATAAAATAGCAGACCTTTTCACATTCTTGACATAAAAAGCATAGCTCCCAACCAGATCCATGTCAGATGGGTGCACCTCATCCATTCCTGTTTCCTTTCTTGGATTATTATGACTTGTAGTATGGGCTTTAAGTGGGCCGGGGCCTCCTTGGGATCTGCCCCAGGTTTTACATTGAGCCTCGAGCCAGGGGCAGATGGCCTCTCCTCTTCCAACATGCCACTGCCTCAACAATTCCTTACCTTCTATGCTTGAAGAGCCAATGGGATGCATGAAGACCTCATTAAGGACTAATTATTGCAGAGTGCCGCTAGAAAGAAAACCTTTTTTTAAATAAAAAAGAAAAAGTTTCTTTTATTATTTTAGATAAGAAGCTTTGAAATGTGTATTTTATGAGCACCAAATTGAGTTGTGTATTTTTCAGTTCTTAGGTGGGGCTCGGTGAGTAAGGGTTGGACCTCAACTCTTCTGTTGTTTTGGTGGATATGATTGGTTATTTATAACACGCTTAATACCCAGAGGTTTCTAACTGCGGACCCGGGGATCGAACCTGTGTTGCTCTGTGTCGTCTTGCTTTCTTCCATGGCGAGCATGTTGCCCCTGAGCTATCCTCCCGAAACTGATGTGATGTGCCCTGCATGTTACAGGCATCTCACTGCAGGAGACACATTGGGCCTCATTACGAGTCCAGCGTTAACCGAGGCGGTAAAACCGCCTGGTTAACGCCGGACTCGTATTACCATTCCGCCTCCGTGATTCCCGGAATTACCGGGGCATCACAACCCCGGCTTTCCGGGAATCACGGAGGCGGAATGGTGTAAATCCCCATTCCCATTGAGTCCTATGGGACTCAATGGGAATCGGGATCATGGAAACACCGGCAGCATCTTGTAATGCTGCCGGTGTTTCCTCGTCCGCCTGCAGGCGGGCGGTGTTAAACCCGCCAGGTCAGGCTTGGCGGGAACATCACCTCCCGCCTGCAGGGGTCGGGATCAGGCGGTCCGGAAACAACGGTGGCGGCGGGTTTACCGCCACCGTTATTTCCGGACCGCAAGGGTCGTCATGAGGCCCATTGACTCTTTGATCTATCTGACCCAAATGAGGATTTCTGACCTCACCTATTAACTATATGTAAACACTTGAAAAATGTCAACTCTAAATGATTGCGCAGCCCTAAGCGAATGGTAAATGTCCTATTCAAATTGAATGTGCAACTGGACAACAAATACAGTGAAACAAAGAGTCCAAAGCAATAGATTCTTCAGTCAAAAAAACGCTGTTGAAACAGATTTTATGAGTTGATGCAAAACAAGACTGCCGACACGTGTTTCGACCCAAAACAACGGGTCCTTTTCAAGGCAAGACGTATGTTATTCAAACTGAGTTGGAAAACCCAAGCCCTCCTTAGGGGCAGATATATGGGCCAATTCTAAAGTAGTTGATTCTCCTCACGAATATAAACGGCAAATAACTGAAGCAGTCTCTGTTACTAATACATTGTGGTACATTCCCAGAACATGGGAGTTTGTTCAAACGTTGCAACTGTAAGTTCAGGGGCTGGTTCCCCACTGTGGCCAGAGTCCAAACGCTTCACAAAGTCAGTGTTGTGACAGTTTTTGCTGTGACTGTTTATATTAATTCTAAACACTTATGTATTTATATAATGTACCTTCTTATTGACGAAATTGGGTAAATGTTTTTTTACCAGTAAACCTAATAATAAAAAATACAAAAAGTATACATGTGGGTGTGGCTAAAATATTGCACAGAGCTGGGAATATTGTTGTGGGGTAATAATAATAATAATTTAGCATTTATATAGCGCTATGAACCCTCAGGCATCTGAGCGCTGCTTATTATTACCCACAGTGTGTGGTGCTAATTTATCGACCTCGGAAGGATGAAAGGCTGAGTTTGGCCCTGCCGGGATGCAAACCTGCATCAGCAGGATCTGCACAGATGAAAAAGCGAGCACTCTACTCGCAGTGCTATCGGACCGGCTACAGAATAGTCAGAAAGCATAGGTGTGGCAATACTAGGGTGCAGAAGGATATGCCAGGATGAACCAAGCGGCATAATGCTGGTGATCAGCACCTCATGATGCTGCCAGTTATATCAGGATGCCATGTCATATGTTGGAGGGCCACCCATGCTGCAGAAATGCCTGGGTCACACGTTCAGGGTACGGTTGATATAAAGTTGCCCCATGCCAGCCGCCAGCCACCAGCCGAGTGAGTCCAAGTTGTCTTCATTTGCTTTTTGGGATTTGGAGATTGTATTTCACATTATGAGTGTTATGTTATGATAAGTCATTTATAACGTGCCTGTACACAAGTGTTGCAAAATAAACTACCCACGCCTGACATCAGAAATGTGGAATGAACTGCATAGCCTTATAGAAGCACAATAGAATAATTGGGGGGTGGGAGGCACTACTGATTGTTACAGGTACGTGTTCTGTAGAGATTAATACTGATATAGAGAACGTAAAACTAATATGTATAGTTGAGTAGGGGAAAACTTCAGGTGCAGCTGAGAAGATCTTGAGGCCACTCGGGATCCAGAATATAAAGACACAAAACACACCCTGGACGTTGCCGACCAGAAACCCAATGCTGCACTCCTAACGGGATAGTATCCCAGGTAAAATGTCTCAACTAAAGAGGGTTGATCCCTTCCTCCATGGAGTCAGTCATCTGTGATAGTTGAGGAGGTAAAGTTGTAGTTTTGTAGCAAGCACTGTACATATGTGCTCACAAAATGTTCACAATATCATAGCTATTAGAGTATAACCATATTTCAATATTTCTGTCTGTCTGCTGGAGTGTAGAGAGGAAAAAACCAAACTGACTCGAGACAGGTTAAACAGATAAAACACAAGTGTGTTACATCATTGGTAATAACTTTTGAAATTGAAACATAGGGAAACACTCCTAGGTTCAAAAACATGTATTACATGCAAATAAAAGGGACGGCTATGGGAGCGTCCTTTGCTCCCAATTATGCCACCTTATATTTGCGGGATTTTGAGGAATCGAATATTATGGCAGATTCTAACCCCTTTGGATCTGCTCTAAAATTGTATAAGAGATACATTGATGATATACTTATAATTTGGGACAGCTCCAAAGAGGTCTATAATGCCTTTTTTCAAATGGATTAATAATTTGAACCCTAATTTGCGTTTTATGATCCAGACTAGCAATAAGGAGATTGCCGTTTTGGATTTGTTAATTAAGGTGGACAACAATGCTTTGGCAGTGGATCTCTACAGAAAGGAGTCTGACAGGAATACGATACTGCACCATCAGAGTTTTCATGCCCAATCTCTAAAGTCGAATATCCCGTATGGATAGTTCCTACGGGCTAGGAGAAATTGCACCAAAATAGAAGATTTTACTAAACAGGCTGCGGTGATCGAAGAAAGACTAATTGAGAGAGGCTATCCCAGAAAATTGCTAAAACACTCCAAAAAGCAAGCCCACTATCAACATAGGGAATTGCTTTTACAAAAGGAAACCAAAGCCAGAAAATTGGGAAATGACCAGTTAGTTTGCGCTTTGACTTTCAATAGACAGCACAATAAAATCAAGAAGATAATATCCACCCATTGACATTTACTTCAGCTAAACATGATAGATTTACCCAAACCGATATATGCTTTTAAGAAAGGCAGAAACATTAAAAACTGGGTATCTAAGGCTGATAAATATCAGGCACAAGATAATCAACGGACCCTAACTGCTATCTGGGGTATGCCCCCTATTGTTGGACATTTCCCTTGTGGTATCTGTTCCAACTGCGCCAGCACTTCGGCAACCTCTGTAATTAGGATTCACGATAGGGATTAGAATTTGAGACATCATACCACCTGACTCAGTTCCAATGTTATATATGTAGTAATATGCCCTTGTAAAAAGGCTTATATTGGCAAAACATCTAGACCTGTTAAATTACGCATAGGTGAGCACAAATCTAAAATCAGGACGGGACAATTAAATGCTCCCTTAACCACACACTTTTTGGATTTTAAACACAGCCCAGAAGATCTGAAATGGTGGGCAATTGAAAAAGTGGTTGGTACCGATGCGGCTAACACGGCGGCACATCTGTCCCAGAAGGAACAGTGGTGGATATACCACACCAACAGTCTAAATAGGGGATTGAATCAACAGGACGAATGGAACTGAGTTTTTTAGGTATTATATTATGTATATAGATTGCCCTCTTCTTTTGATCGTAAGGCAGACCCTTTTTGGGTATATTTTTCCTCTTCCTTCACATTTCGTCTTCCCTGGCTTTCTCATCTTTTCTCATCTTTTTTGGATCATCCGCTTTTGAAGTGGCCTACTGGTTTGTAATTCTGGGTAGAGATCAGAGCTGTTTTGTTTCTCGTGCTTTTTCAGATTCTGTAGTCTGTTCTTTATCTCTAATTCTCAGGCTACTGGGCTGAGTCTCAGATAGCCTTCTTGTGCCCGCGTGAGTACTTCTTCTATTTCTATTTCTATGTATCTGGCTGAGTGAAATAAAAGACGGCTTCACTTTCACGGCAGTCGCGGTTCGTATTTATTTGGAAACGGACGCTGCCGATTTTGTGTGCTCCTTACCGGGAACAGATGCCGTCGTGATCGATCGGGTATATTTAAGTCCTAAGGTGAGTGTTGCAGATAGAATGGCCGCTTTGTTCTTTCTCCAAAGGGAGAACAGATTTGTCACGGCAATTGTTTTTCTGTTTGCTATTATACAGACCGAGGTTAGAATGCATGCATGCGATGATTCACTGTCAGTGGATTTCTTGTCCGCCTGCTTCGATTGGTTTAATGTCACCGATTGAAACAAGAACCGGCCAGAGAGGAATTGTTTCCCCGCAATGGGCGAAATAATACTTTTTTATGAAGGTATTAATCCATATATATTCGTTCTGCGAGTGGTAGCTATGTGCCCTGTTTTCTCTTTCTTTTCCTTTCCTTTTCCTTTCTTCGGTTTCGTCTTTGTTTTCTCCCTTCTTCCCTTGTTTATTGTGAACAGCTAGAAAGCAGCTATTCTTCATTAAAGTTTATGTTTGTATTTTGATTAGATTTACTTTTTATGAGGAGATCGAGTTACACTAATGCTTGCCAGGGACCGCAGGAATACTATCGGCCTGGTCATTGGAGTACAAGTTATCAGACTAGCCCTAACAGGGCTTGCAGGCATAAAACGATTTTTACGGCACTGAGTCCTGACATGTCTGGAGCTTATTTGAATGTGTGAAGTGTGAAATACGGCACAAATACAATAAGAAATGTACGTGTCGTTGTGCATATACCATTAACCTTAATTGTTTAAAAGGGTTTAATGGTTTGTTGAAAGGTTGTCGACTTTGGTGGAGGCACTCATTCAGCCCTCTGCTGTATTTAGATATGCAGCAGGCGTTGAGACTTAATTTGTGGGCAATTAGAGGCCCTGGGGGTGGTGAGACAGATTGATGTCCCCCCTTTTTTGGTCTTTTTGAGCACTACTGTATGAGGGGAGACAATAAGCTAGTTGAAATAGTTTTTAACAAGATGTTTCATCTGTTTGTTTTTAGACATTTGTAATGTTCATCCTTTCCTGATGAAGACTTACATATTGTTCCAAGTCGAAACTATTTGCCAACGGGAATGCCCTCATTCTAAAGAAGATCCACACTTTTGGGCACCAATAGTCGAGATATTTTTCGGGAATGAACTATTTCTAACTGTTTACGGGAAATGAAGTATATTTCCTTGTTTTTGAATACTCTTGAATAATTGAATGTTTTATGAAATTACTTAGATTGAGATATTTTTCGGCAATGAACTATTTTTAACAGTTTACGGGAAATGAATTATATGTCCTTGTTTTTGAATACTCTTGAATAATTGAATGTTTTATGAAATTACTTAGATTGAGTGAATGTATGGATGTGTGAAATATAGGATGTTTTTTATAAATGTTTTTTATAACTATCAAATGATTAAAATGTTTAATGAAATTTTTACATTTTCAAGTCAAAATAAAATGATATAATTGACTTGATTTCACTAGCTTCTTGCCTTCCTTCTGATTGTTAGTGTTCTTCTCCTGGCATCACCCTATGTTTCACTGAGAGTCTCTTAACGGCCAGACCGCAAAGGAGTGGTGGCGGGATGCATTTGTCATCCGCGAGGAGAGTGTGTAATCGAGCAGCCTGTCGCCAATAGAAGCACAAGACACAAGTGCTGGCTCAGGCCTATTAGGTTACAATTCACAAAAGAGAAATGTTGACATTAGAAAACAAACACGTGACTGAAGACAAACAAACACAGGGTCAAGGGAAAGGAGCAAGAGACCACAGCGTACACAGAGAGCACACACCCAAAATCATCTCACAAGCACAAAATCACACCTTTTTTATTCATTAATAACTAAAGAGGTTTCATATATGGAACACTGGTGGCGGCCTGTTTACTTGCTCTAACTTCCCTATGGCCTCTAGATGTAGACCATGTACATTAACAGTGGAACAGTTATGGTTAAGTTGGTGTTTTCTTAGGAAGAGCACTTTTTGGGCGGCTTATAACTTCGCTCCCCCTGGACGAATCCTCACCCAACTTTGCAAAGAAAGTATGTGGCTCACTCTGAATTTTTTTGCAAAGTTCGGTGAGGATTCGTCTAGTGGGGGCAATGTTATAGGGGGGGGTCCCAAAACTTTTTTTTCCCATAGACTGAATGGGAAAAAAATGTTGCTCGCGCCTACAGCCCAAACCGCTGGACGGATTTTCACCAAATTCGGACCAGGAGCAGCGGCTTGGTCATGAAAGCGTGCTTTTGCAAATTTGGTGAAAATCCGTCCAGTAGTTTTTTTTAAATGACCAAAAAGTAGGTCAGAAAAAATGAGTGATATCTGTGTTCGCTTCGCAGACACACTTCCCTGTTCGCTCCGCGGACAGGACGGTGATTGGGCAAGCAGCTTGCGTGATGTCCGCAGACATATGACGTGCTTTTCTATTGGTTGCCATAAAGCGTGCAGTGCGTCTATTTTCAGAGATGCCCGCCATCTTTGTTTATCGGAGCAGATCTGCTGCCTGCACAGTGTAGATGTGGGCTGTGTCGGCCACGAAAAGACAGTGAGGCACAGGCCCTCGTGTCTCTCTCTTGTTCCCCCCAACCCCCGCTCATGGCCCGTGTCTCCCATGTCTCCCATGTCTCCCCTCTCGCTGATTCTCTGTGTGTTCCTCCCACCCTTCCTCATGCTCCGTTTCTCTTTCCCGTTCCCTCGCTCATGTCCCGTGTCTACCTCCTTCCCCCCCACCCCCGCTCATGTCCCGTGTCTCCCTACTGTTCCCCCACCCCCGCTCATGCCCCGTGTCTCTCTCCACTTCCTCCCCACCCCCCGCTCATGCCCTGTGTCTCCCCTGTTCCCTCCCACCCCCCGCTCATGACTTGTCTCCCCTGCTATCCCCCACCCCCTGCTCATGCCCCGTGTCTCTCTGTTGTGTTACCCCCCGCTCATGCCCCATGTCTCCCTTGTGTTACCCCCCCACCCCCCGCTCATGCCCCGTGTCAACCTCGTGTTACCCCCCCACCCCCGCTCAAGCCCCGTGTCTCCCTTGTGTTACCCCCCACCCCCCGCTCATGCCCTGTCGCCCTGTTACCCCCCACCCCCGTGTCTCCCTTGTGTTACCCCCCACCCCCCGCTCATGCCCCGTGTCTCTCCCCTTCCCCCCACCCCCCGCTCATGCCCCGTGTCTCCCTCCTTTCCCCCCGCTCATGCCCCGTGTGTCTCTCCCCTCCCCCACCCTCCGCTCATGCCCCGTGTGTCTCTCCCCTTCTCCCCCACCCCCCGCTCATGCCCAGTGTGTCTGTCCCCTTTCCCCAACCCCTGCTCATGCCCTGTGTCTCTCTCCCCTTCCCTCCTACCCCCCGCTCATGCCCCGTGTCTCTCTCCCCTTCACTCCTACCCCCTGCTCATGCCCCGTGTCTCTCTCCTCTTCCCCTCTACCCCCGCTCATGCCCCGTGTCTCTCTCCCCTTCCCCCCACCCCCGCTCATGCCCCGTGTCTCTCTCCCCTTCCCACCCACCCTCCACTCATGCCCTGTGTGTCTCTCACCTTCCCCCCACCCCGCTCATGCCCTGTGTCTCACCCCTTCCCCCCCACCCCCCGCTCATGCCCTGTGTCTCCCTACTGTTCCCCCCACCCCCCCGCTCATGCCCCGTGTCTCTCTCCCCTTCCCCCCACCCCCGCTCATGCCCCGTGTCTCTCTCCCCTTCCCCCCACCCCCGCTCATGCCCCGTGTCTCTCTCCCCACCCCCTCACCCCCTGCTCATGCCCCATGTCTCTCTCCCCTCCCCCCAACTCCCCGCTCATGCCCAGAGTGTCTCTCCCCTTCCCCCCACCCCCCGCTCATGCCCCATGTCTCCCTCCTTTCCCCCACCCCCCGCTCATGCCCTGTGTGTCTCTCCCATTCCCCTACCCCCCGCTCATGCCCCGTGTCTCCCTCATGTTACCCCCACCCCCCCGCTCATGCCCTGTGTCTACCTTGTGTTACCCCCCCACCCATGCCCTGTCTCCCCTGTTACCCCCCACCCCACGCTCATGCCCCGTGTCTCCCTTGTGTTACCCCCCACCCCCTGCTCATGCCCCATGTCTCTCCCCTTCCCCCCACTCATACCCCATGTCTCTCCCTTTCCCCCCACCCCCCGCTCATGCCCCGTGTCTCTCCACTTCCCCCCAACCCCCGCTCATGCCCCGTTACTCTCCCTTTCCCCCCACCCCCCGCTCATGCCCTGTGTCTCTCCCCTCCCCCCACCCCCCGCTCATGCCCCGTGTGTCTCTCCCCCCCACCCCCCGCTCATGCCCCGTGTGTCTCTCCCCTCCCCCCACCCCCCGCTCATGCCCCGTGTGTCTCTCCCCTTCCCCCCCACCCCCCGCTCATGCCCCGTGTGTCTCTCCCCTTCCCCCCACCCCCCGCTCATGCCCCGTGTCTCTCTCCCCTCCCCCCGCTCAAGCCCCGTGTCTCTCTGCCCTTCCCCCCTACCCCTGCTCATGCCCCGTGTGTCTCTCCCCTTCCCCCCCACCCCCCGCTCATGCCCTGTGTGTCTCTCCCCTTCCCCCCACCCCCCGCTCATGCCCCGTGTCTCTCCCCTCCCCCCACCCACCGCTCATGCCCCGTGTGTCTCTCCCCTTCCCCCCACCCCCCGCTCATGCCCCGTGTGTCCCTCCTTTCCCCCGCCCCTCGCTCATGCCCCGTGTGTCTCTCCCCTCCCCCCCACCCCCCGCTAATGCCCTGTGTGTCTCTCCCCTCCCTCCACCCCCCGCTAATGCCCCGTGTGTCTCTCCCCTTCCCCCTGCCTCCCGCTCATGCCCCATGTCTCTCTCCCCTACCCCCCACCCCCGCTCATGCCCCGTGTGTCTCACCCTTCCCCCCACCCCCCGCTCATGCCCCGTGTCTCCCTCCTTTCCCCCACCCCCCCGCTCATGCCCTGTGTGTCTCTCCCCTTCCCCCCCACACCCTGCTAATGCCCCGTGTGTCTCTCCCCTTCCCCTACCCCCCGCTCATGCCCCGTGTCTCCCTCATGTTACCCCCACCTCCCGCTCATGCCCCGTGTCTACCTTGTGTTACCCCCCACCCATGCCCTGTCTCCCCTGTTACCCCCCACCCCCCGCTCATGCCCCGTGTCTCCCTTGTGTTACCACCCACCCACCGCTCATGCCCCATGTCTCTCCCCTTCCCCCCACCCCCCGCTCATGCCCCGTGTCTCTCCTTTTCCCCCCACCCCCGCCCATGCCCTGTGTCTCCCTTGTGTTACCCCCCACCCCCCGCTCATGCCCTGTGTCTCTCCCCTTCCCCCCACACCCCGCTCATGCCCCGTGTCTCTCCCTTTCCCCCCACCCCCCGCTCATGCCCCGTGTCTCTCCCCTCCCCCCACCCCCCGCTCATGCCCCGTGTCTCTCCCCTTCCCCCCACCCCCTGCTCATGCCCCATGTGTCTCTCCCCTCCCCCCCTCCACCCCCTGCTCATGCCTCGTGTGTCTCTCCCCTCCCCCCCACCCCCCGCTCATGCCCTGTGTGTCTCTCCCCTCCCCCCGCTCATGCCCCGTGTGTCTCTCCCCTTACCCCCCACCCCCCGCTCATGCCCCGTGTGTCTCTCCCCTTCCCCCCACCCCCCGCTCATGCCCCGTGTCTCTCTCCCCTCCCCCCCGCTCATGCCCCGTGTCTCTCTCCCCTTCCCCCCTCCCCCCTGCTCATGCCCCGTGTCTCTCTCCCCTTCCCCCCTACCCCCGCTCATGCCCCGTGTGTCTCTCCCCTTCCCCCCACCCCCCGCTCATGCCCTGTGTGTCTCTCCCCTTCCCCCCACCCCCGCTCATGCCCCGTGTCTCTCTCCCCTCCCCCCACCCCCCGCTCATGCCCCGTGTGTCTCTCCCCTTCCCCCCGCCCCCCGCTCATGCCCCGTGTGTCTCTAGCCTCCCCCCACCCCCCGCTAATGCCCTGTGTGTCTCTCCCCTCCCCCCACCCCCGCTAATGCCCCGTGTGTCTCTCCCCTTCCCCCCACCCCCCGCTAATGCCCTTTGTGTCTCTCCCCTTCCCTCCACCCCCCGCTCATGCCCTGTGTCTCCCTTGTGTTACCCCCCACCCATGCCCTGTCTCCCCTGTTAGCCCCCACCTCCCGCTCATGCCCCGTGTCTCCCTTGTGTTACCCCCCACCCCCCGCTCATGCCCTGTGTCTCTCCCCTTCCCCCACCCCTGCTCATGCCCCGTGTCTCTCTCCCCCTCCCCCACCCCCCGCTCATGCCCCGTGTCTCTCCCCTTCCCCCCACCCCCCGTGTATCTCTCCCCTTCCCCCCACCCCCCGCTCATGCCCCGTGTGTCTCTCCCCTTCCCCCCACCCCCCTCTCTTGCCCGTGTCTCTCTCCCCTTCCCCCACCCCCCGCTCATGCCCCATGTCTCTCTCCCCTTCCCCACACCCCCCGCTCATGCCCCGTGTGTCTCTCCCCTTCCCCCCACCCCCGCTCATGCCCCATGTCTCTCCCTTTCTCCCCCGCTCATGCCCCGTGTCTCTCTCTTATTCCCCCACCCCTGCTCATGCCCCGTGTCTCCCCTGTTCCCCCCCACCCCGCGCTCATGCCCCGTGTTTCCCTTGTGTACTCCCCGCTCATGCCCCGTGTCTCCTGTTGCCCGCCCACCCTCCGGTCATGTCCCGTGTCTCCCTCCTGTACCCCCACCCCCCACCTCCCCGCTCATGCCCTGTGTTTCCCTCCTGTACCCCCACCCCCCGCTCATGCCCCGTGTTTCCCTCGTGTTCCCCACACCCCCCCGCACCCACCACTTAGCTTACCATAACTGGCGAATTTCAAGGGTTTTTCGGTTTTACTTGGAACCATAATGTCCCTTTGACAAAGTTTTTTCACTGAATTTCATAGGTTTTTAGTAGCGCAACTTAACCATAATGTCCCTTTAACAAAGTTTTTTCACTGAAAAAAAAAAATATATATATATATATATATACACACACACACTTGTCTTGCTGTCCTCTAGACCTGTGGACCCAGCAGAGGCCACCAGGACTATATCCCGAGGCCAAAGCCTGAGGGCTGTGCGCTTACAGTGACTTAGAAAAAGATGCCGTGTCTATAGAGGTACAGGTGCAGGGGAGAAAAATAGATACCTGGCACAAAGATTGTAACTAACAAGAAAGAAACAAAAGTATCCGAAAGTGGAGGGTACTCCCGCCCCCTGCCACTATCAATACTGCAGCCAGACACATTGTTTCTCTTGGCTTACGCCGTCGCTTAACAATCGCCCAGGGTTTGCTCTTGTAACCTTTACTACTTCCTTGTTGATATCCTGTTTTTGTGCTTGTTAATCTGTTGTTTCCTGGCAATGGTACTACTTCCTTGTCAATAGCCTGTTTCTTTGCCCTTAATATGTTGTTTTCAGATCATGCCTGTATCCCAAGTCCTGCACTTTGAATTACCAAGTTGTACCCTTTCCATGTGGAAAGCTATTTGATGTTAACTCATGTAACCTTTGTAACCACTTGCTTCAAATTATGCGCCCAGATGCCTCAGGGCAAGGGGCGCAATACAAATAAAACAAATACAAATATCAAAGCACATGTTTAACATACGTATTTCCAACATAATCAAAGATGACAAGCATCATGGATGTTCGTGAATTAAATCAAACATTGTTTGTGATAAAGCACTTTAACATATTTTAGGTATAGAAAATGTATATAATTCGTGATTAAATTAGATCAAGAAATGTAGGTGATATAAAAAATAATGCATTTATTCATATTCGTGTCATCCAGAATTCCATTGCTCAACACGTTTGGGAACTTCCCAAGGTTGAATACTGCCATTCTTGACCATTTTGCTCTAAAATGTGCTGAAGATGTAGTTGAGACCAGCTGGTGTGGGAGAAAACAGTGATTAGTCTGGAGCGTTCCTCGATCAGAGGCGGGATAGTCTATTGGCACATTGTGAGACTTCTTAACAGGCTTGTGCCTCTGACTGGTCCTTCATGTGTGGCCTTTCCAGAAGTCACACCAATTCCCCATAAGCCTCATGTCCTTTTTCCTGGCTGTGACTGTGTACAATTGTGTCCTGGTCCACTCTCTGTACTGGCTGCTGGCTAATGTTCTTACTCTCTTCCCCAGGTGCAAGCAGAAATAAAGAAGGCTTGGTTCAGACGCAACCTGAACCTTGACATTAAGCAGAGACCTCGCGTCACCAGCACGGGCGGCAGCTGCTACTATGGCGGAGTGGTATCCCATGCCACCAACAGTGTCAGCATGAGCCTTGCTGGCCAGAGAGCCCCTGGTAGTGGGTCACTGCAAGCAGGGAAGCACAGGGCAGTACCCTCCCACTCGATGAACAACCTGCCCGGGTACCTGCCAAGCCCCTCCAGTTCAGAACACGCTGTGCCATCTCCCACAAAAGAGAACCCTCCTGGCAGTCTGGAGGGGACATCCAAAGGCATATCCGGTTCCCAGGAACTGCACCAAAGCACCGCCAGTCTGCAGAACGGACATGAAACAGCACTGTGAAGGCATGATTGATCAAGGAAGTGGCGTGATGTGATCGATGGTAGAACTTCAGGCTTCCATGGAGTCCATTTCTCCAACTCTCATTTTTCCCCTGCATAGATTGGATGATAAACCCCTGAGCCTCCAGCTTTCCAGTCAAGCCTCATGAGTAGCTATTGTCTTGCCAAGTCAACTGGTAAACATTTGCTATGTCTTGGCACTGCTTATATAAGGACGTAGGTTGATATTCCATCAGGCGTAGACCAATGAGCAGAGCAGTTATAATGACCATGCCTGATGTTTTGTCATGCTGACATTTAAACAACTAAAACAGTGCCAGAAAAGAAAGGAGTGGTAGAGAAATGTTATTTTTTTTAATTTAGAAAACAGCATTTTGTATTTTGCCTGGTGATTTGTAAAGCAGCACCAGTAGCCAGCTGCAAACATGTAAACCTTCAAGGTCCCCACAACCTACACTCCGAAGCTCTGTCTAAAAATAAAAATAATAATAAGGTATTGTATGTGAATGCACTAAATTCTTTTGTGCCGGATGCTTTTGTTAAGAGTTGTTGTCTGTTGACAATCGGTCCTTCGTGTGTCTACCTGAGAAGTTAACACTGCATGGTCATGCTAGGCAAGTGATGCAGTCACACCACTTATCAACATCATCAGCCCATCCTTCACTCAAGGTATCTTCCTAGATGCACTGAAAATTGGACAGATCCTCCCCCTGCTAGAGGAATTCACAATCGACCCAGATGTCCTGGCCAAAAATCTTGCCATCACATATCTACCATTCTTCAGCAAAGTGGTTGAAAAGATCATCTTCGTCAAGTTGTACGTTGTATGTGAGGCTAAATCCACTCAGCACAATCTCTTTAAGGTCTACCAATCGAGTTTCCAACCACCATGCAACACAGAGACCATCCAAGTTATCAATGATGTTCCACACATCCTGTGTATTGGAAACCCCTGCTAACTTGCCCTACTGTGCCCTTCAGCTGTCTATGAAACTGTTGACATAAAGCCATCCACTACATCTGCAGAGACCAACTCACCCAGGTGCGCCCCAACAGATTCTAGTGCTGCCCAGTTACCTGCAGAACTTCACAAGGCTTCATCATGCCTCTGTCATCTTAAGCCTCTACATGGAATCTATGGGGGAATTGCTTGCCATCGACTGTGACCTCTCATTCAAAACACACATCACTCAGAAGATCCAAGCAGCATGGGACAGCTTCTGCACCTTGGCAAAATCAAGCTTTCATCCTTGCTCCAAGTTCCCAAGTTGTCCAAGCTCTGGTCATCTCCCACTTGGACAGTGGCAATGCTCATAGGAGTACCAGATGTTACCTTAAACCCTGTAAAAGCTGTCCAGCACCCTGCGGCACGCTTCATCACAGGACTAAGAAAATTCAACCACATCTTCTTCCAGTCGCAAAGAGCTGCGCTGGCTACGCCTTCAAGAATGGATCATGTTTAAGACTGCTTGCATTACCTAAAAAGCAGTCACAACCAAAACACCACTCTACCTGGAAGAGAAACACATCATCTCTGGAGGCTAGTGCACCACCAGAAGCCAGAGCACTGCCAGGATGTAAACAAAGAACTAAAATAGGCAAAAAAAGAGGAAACAGGTGTATTCCTACTATGCATACTGTCTCTGGAACAAGTTAGCAATGCAGATTAATCTAGACGAGATTCAAAGTTCCAGTTCAACAATATCAAAACCTTCTCAGTCTAAGTCTCTTGCCTTCAAAAGTCAATGGGTTTAGAAGATCTGCTGATTCACAACGACAAACAAACAAATGTTCCTTCTGTAGTTTTGCACCTGGGCAATTGCTCGTCGCCCCTTGGATCTCCCTCTGTCGGGATTGGATTCTTCCTTGTAACTTGGGCCTCCCTCAGGCAGGTTCACAATGGCCTTTCAACTGCAGCTTGCAATTTTCTAGAGACTTAATGTCCTTTTAAACAATTTTTGTTGTGGACAACCCTCAGCCGGGTTCACTTTTGTCAGATACACTGTTCAACTTTCTTCTCTTGTCAGATACACAGTACGGGATTCACTCTCGTTAGCTCTTCCCTTGGCACCCCTCTGTCAGGGTCATATAGCCATTCTAACACATAGTTCACAGTTTACTCTGCTTTGTCTCAACTTGTCAACCTGGACCTCCCTCCGTCGAGTTCACTCTGGCCTTCTTTAACACAGGTTATGTACCTTTTCAATGCATGTTCATGATTTGGTTACTTTCATCAGAAAGTCTGGGTTCTCTTCCCCAGCTGTCTTTCGGCGTCCCTCTGTCGGGTTCACAATTGCCTTATTTTCAATTGACTTTCCATTGTACAAAGGGTTTGATGTGACCTTTGTAGGACCACTCCGACACTTTGCCTTTTTCTAGGGCCTTCTGGTACTTGTATTTTTCGACACAAAAGGTGCCAGCGAGAGTCCTTTGACTGAGGACTCCTACGGCGCCTGATAACTCTGCAGCTGGCCCTTCTGTGGGCTTTCACATAAAGTTCAAACACACATAAATAATGTGTTTAAGGTTCCAGCATTCATCCAATGTTGCCACTTACAACCTTGGGCTCAACACACGTTAGTTTGCTATCAGCTCGCTTCAACCGAACCCTGGAGTCAAGGTCGGTACCACGGTAGCCAGCACACCTCCCCGCCTGTGCTATCAATGCAGGAGGCACCCGTGCACCGTTCCTCCACATGCCAGCTGTAACTCCCGATCTTATGATTTCCCTCTCTGAGGCTTTGCGGGTCTGAGTTAAAAAAGGGGACTGAGTTAAAAAAGGGCAAGGGCAGTTCCCCCTTTCTTGTCCTTCCAGGTTTGAACTGCTAGTTCTGTGTAGCTGTTTCCTCGTGCGTTCGGCCTTGCTAGAAGTGTGCTTTCATGCTCTGCTTTTTATCCCTTTGAGGAGGCTAAAGGGCCATCAGGCTTGCATGGTTAGTGTCAATTGCCTGACTCTGCCTGACCCATGTGTTGGGACATGTCAGATAAACGGCTCTGGTGTTACTCCATTGTCTGTTACAGTGTAAGAAAGTGTTCATGTTGGAAAAGGGGAGCAGGGGGTAGAGCTACTGAATATCCTACAGGGTAGTATGGGGACAATGTTTTACAAGAAAGAGGATACCACGTCTCAACCATCAGTCTCCCACTTCCACTCCCCAAAGACCCCTCACCCAGGTGATCCTCCCCCACTGGTCCATCCCCAGGAACTGGATCCAATAGCACTGGGCGTGTTCTGGCCACCTAGATGACAGATCCCTGGGGACCAGTAAGTGAAACACCTTCGGGTTTCTCACACCTCCCTTGCTCAACTTATTTATCACATCTCCTCTGATACCACTGCACCCATACTTATAACCCTCCGAGTGAGTCTCCTTAATACATCACTCTGTTGCTTCCCAGCTAGGTTTGCACTTTATAAGTCCCATACTTGTAGGTGCCATCCTTTCACTATTGACACTACAGAGCACTGCTGGGGAGGTACCCATAGTTTAATATTAACATTGGATGGCAATGGCAGGGAATGGCTTTGTTGGAATGTTGACCCTTTAGGCCAGATGATGCAATTTACTATTAGTCCATCAATGGATATGGGGAACAGGTTCACAGGTTGTAGTACTTTCTGAGACACACTGTGGATTGGATGGGAACATTTTTATTGAAACTACATCCTGCTAAGATTAATAGTTCAGGAGTAGTCATTGATGAATAAAAGAAAATGGCCCATTTACACAACAAGAGGTAACTATAATGCCATGTGCTATTCATTCCTTGTGAATCAGTCTTTTTATTAATTCATTTCTATATACCAAAGTAAGGTTGTCCAAACCAAAAATTCTATGTTTTCTTCACATCAGAAAAAGGTATATACAAATTATAAAACTTCTTGATTGATGTATTCACCAAGGACAGTAGTTCTCACTTAGTTACAATCCTGATATTGTATATTTGCTGATATTATATATTTGCCTACACCTATTTCACTACATAAAATAAACACTTTTACTAAAATTTATGGTGAGGTTCTTCTGGGCTTACAATATCTTTCATAAGCATGCATCTCATATTCCAAATTCCATTTCTCCGTCGCACAAACCAACTTTCAAAGTCTGTTAGACCATCTATTTCTTTATATTGTATAAGAAAGAAAAAAGTTGAGAAAAAAACAATTGAAAACCAAATCAAAAAATATAAATGAAAAAATAGATTAGTCTTGCAATCCATGCTTAGTTAAGTTAATTCAAAATGTTTCACTTCTTCTTATACTTCTAGTTCCGTGGGCTTACTCATAGATGCTAATCCAATGCACAAGTTATACTAGATCAATTTCCTATGTTTTCTCTATGTACTTTTGAACAAAACATAATTAACACACGTACCTGATATGAATCTGATGCAAACATAATATTTCATATGATGTGTTCCACATTCTTATTTAGAAAATAATTGTGCTCATGTAAAAAATAATACATATGACATGTGATTTAATACTCTTCCATCTATAGTGCCTCATCAACTCAAACAATGTTACTTACTCACTATTCTACAGATTTTGAAGGAACTTTGGGTTGATATCACTTAGAACCCCCGCAACCTGATTAAATGCAAAAATTTGCACTGTCGCATTGATGTGCCATAGAACGGAGACTTCGAGTTCCTCAACTCCGTTTGTTTAATTAGGAAACCAGGCTGCTGTGGTCACACCTTATTACTGCGCCAGAAAAAGAATTATGCTGGAGACTAAGTCCAATTGTTGTTGTGTGATAAGAAAGTTTAATTGATCTGCCCTATGGATTACACGTGTTTCGGCAAGGTGCCTTTCTCAAATCAGGGCTTATCCAACTTTATTTCTCTTGATCATTACTGGAAGTGTAATAACAGGGATCGATCCCAACTGCAAATATCATTTACACGTGTTTCGACAAGGTGCCTTTCTCAAATCAGGGCTTATCTAATTATGACCCATCATAAGTGAAAATAATAAATGCACCATCCAATCCCCATGTACCAAACCACATTGTAAAAATCAAGGTAAAACGGAATATCCAGAAAAGAAAGTTAAGTAATTCAATCAAACATTATTGAGAAGAAAACAAAAGCACATGGCAAGGAGGAGTGCAATATCTTAACCAATAGATTCAAGGCTAGAGGCTATTCACAAAAAAAGCATACAAGCTGCCCAGGACAAGGCGCAACTAATATCTAGAACACAAACCTTGTTAAAAAAGGACAAACCTACTCAAGACACTAAAGTACAATTCATTAGTACATATTGTGCGAACAATCATGAGATCAGAAAAAGTCTAAAAAAACCTGGCATCTGCTCAAACTTGACCCACACGTAGGGATTTTTCTTCATGATCACCCTTCTATAATCTATAATACCATGTTAATCTGCAGCATCACATTGAGTTCTGCATAACAACTCTGATAAAAAAGACAGACCAGAGATAGGAAACAAGATTTGAATCAGCCACAACATATTTCAACACATCACAGCATCCAAAGAGCACTTTCAAGATGGTGGGAAATCGCGGGCGCATGACGTCATGAAGTATTTGCGTGAGAACGCATGACGTCATTGCGTCGACGCCAAAATACGTAAAATAGACGCTATTTAAGCCGGCCAAAGTCATTCATTTAATCATGGCAATCGGACCATACATACGAACGAGATGGACCTAGAAGCAGCACCAGATACTTAGATGACCCCTTTGAATTTAGCCCTAATACACTTTCGCATGCTCAGCCCAAAAGCAATCAGCCTACACCAGGTTAGTGTCTCAACATTAGTGTTGAATCTTTTTGAACTTCTTGAACTTTTCAACTGTTTGAATGGAATCTTGAAACCACATTGTATCTTTTTCCCCGCACATAGCTCCAACTTAATGTTTGAATTACCCTTAGTATCAACACACCAACCGTTATCAATCCAGATAAACACATGTACTGTTCTCCATACCTTTAGGGACACAGTGCCTGCCACATTAGAAACAAACTTAAGGAATCCACATTGAACTTCTTTTTGCAAACTAGTTGAAAGAATAAAGACACAAAACCCACGTGAGTATACATATTCTGAATTCTGAACAGTCTAATCTGTAAACAGAGAGTGTGCAAGACATAATACTCTGCAATCTAATTCTTTTTTTCTAAGGTACTCCACATATGTAAAATCTAGCATTCTCTTTAATGGAGACCAACATCAGAATCACCAGATCTGTATTGCAACTGGAGCTCTAAACACAAACATCAATTTTCCTCCTGACAAACCACTCTAAATTTGGAGTGGGGAAACACATGTCGAGGACCCATAGGACCTCTCAATAACCAGAGGACCCCTCAAATATTTAGAGTTTTTGGCCTCCAACAAAATAATAATGAGGACCCAGAGGACCTCTCAATAACCAGAGGACCCCTCAAAGATTTAGAGTCTTGGCCTCCAACAAAATAATAACAACAATATCAGAGTCTTGGCCTTAAACATCAAACTTAAGGACCTTGCAGCAATTAGGAGACCTGTTCTCCACCAACTCAAGGGCTATACAATAACAAATCTAAGGACCTTTCAAGTATTAGAAGACTTGGCCTCCACTAAACTTAAGGATTTACCAACAACCAATTCAAGGACCTTTCAAAAATCAGGAATTTGGTAGACAGTCTAACGAACAATTGAACATTTAGTCTCAAACTGACCAGTTTGTGCAATCATTATAATTTTCTTCTTTCTTTTTTTCTTCTTCTGAAATAGTGTAGTAACTATATTGTTCTCAGTTTTTTTTTTACAATCTGTGTTTATTTCAGCAACAAAGTCTTCTGTTGGTATACATTAAAAATCTACTTTATCCCAAAATATTCCTAATTTGAACTCATCATTTATTTACCAGAGAAGCGCAACCTTGGGACTTTAGGTTTCAGATGTACATTGATTGCCCTGTCCTAATTGTTATGCATAGTTATGAATATAGTTACTTGAATCTTGAAAAGACAATGTGTGCATTCAACTATCTAGGTTATTCTACATTATACATATGGAAAATGCACTCCCTAACCACACCAACAGCTTGTTCCGATTTTAAAGGAAAATTAATTCATTATCACAATTTAGACCTTCAACAATACTCCTGAAATAAAATATGAGCTTGGCTTCTTGTTGTAATGGTTTTCCTCTCACGCATCTTTAAATACGTTCAATGCCACAGTAACTCAGATAATCTAATCTTCCATTATGATGTTCTTGTATACAATGTTATGAAAGTGGTTGTCGTTCATCTCTAATTTGAATATTTGAATAGCGCTAATGTGTTCATACACACTATTCCTTAGTGTCATAATTGTACATACTATATATATATATATATATATATATATATATATATATTCTTACATATGCATGGAATTGCATAAATCACAAGCATTCTTCTACAATTCAAACATTTCATGATTTTCCATTTCTTCTTCCATGCCTCTTCAAATACATATTTTTTTATTATTAGCAAATGTGCACATGGAACAGCTTCCACACTTGTGGAAGCACATTGGTTGTTGTTCAGCCATGGTAGTGTCTAACCTTGTTTTCTTGTATCTTTGTGAAATCTAGGTGACAACATATTCTCTAGAGTTTGGGCATATTATCTATGGTTTCATATCATTAAATGAATTTAGATATTTATCCAATAGTAGGGTATTCCAATGTTTATGAATTATCTTGTGTACTGAACAACTTTGCATGCTGTATTTTGTAATCAACATAGTGCTTTATCTTCAGCTTTATTAATGTTCTTAACATCATAACCAGTTTTGTTGAACCTTTTTCAAAATCGTACATTGTTCATCAAAGAAACCTTTGCTAATGCAATTTCACCTTGCTATTATGTATTCAACCACTCAAATGTGACTAATAACAATACTCTTGTGAAGACTAGATGCCATCAAGGTGGTATTGGCTTCTGTTTCTTTTCTGAATGTTTGCCACTCGATTCTATTAAATCAAAACATGAGACATGTGTCTTTGTAGACTATACTGTAAAGCTAGTCTTATAGCTATTCTTTTAAAATACAGAGACACAATACATTAATTCCAACTATGTATCTGCCCAAATCATTAAAATATCATCTATGTAGTATGCCCATTTTAGTGTTTTCCCCGGACTGTTTGGGCAGATGCAAGTCTCTTCTAAAAAAAAAACAAATAAATTAGCTACAAATGGAGAGCCTTTTGAGTCCATCGCAATTCCTTTCACTTATTTATAGATGTTATTAAACCAGAACATATTGTTATTCAGAAGGAGTTATATGAGGGCTAGCAACATAATTTTCTCCAAATAAAAACAAGCAGAATTCTAATTGTAATGGTATCATACTGTTTTTAATGCTGCCAAATGCCAACGAAATTGCAGGAGGACTGGTGGGCTTTCATAAGAAGGAGGTGGATGGCCTTCTTTGTCTCTAGCTGTACTAGAGCTGGTCAGAAGAATCTTCACTCTTATGGAGGTTACTACAAGCCTGGCTGTGGATTGAAACCAGACTAAGACTGATTTACTTTTCTCCTTCTTCTTCTTCTTTTTTTTTCTCTCTCTCTTTTCTTCCTTTTTGTTTTTTGGAATGAGCCTTTGAGGATGATGATGATTTTTATCTGTTTTGAGGATGATGATGATTTTTATCTGTTTTACATTGTTATGTTTTGTACATGCTTGCATCTAAGGTTTAATTAAAACCAAGTGATGTGTAAATAAAAAAATAAATGCTGCCAAATGTTCGACTGATATGTAAAGAGAGACGACATTGAGAGTCACCAACCCATAATTTCAGTTCCATTGTATTGTTTCCAATAGTTAAAGTATGTGCATACTATCTCGTACATAATATAATAGTTTGTACACCCTTGGATTCAGAAAGGTATCTACAAATTCTGAGACCAGTTCCAAAGATGACCCTATTCCATTTATTATAGTCTTCCTGATAGTAACTTCTAATAAGAAGTATGTACTTTAGGTAGGAAAGATATAAAGAGTTGTTTAGGATGTTTCATTATCAAATGACGAAAATCCTTTCTATTTATTAGTCCATCTCCCATCCAATATTTAATGTTTTCATTTGCAGTCTCTACCAGTTTGTTCCAAGGACTTTGTGTAGCCACTGTATGTTTAATTAAAGTAAAGAAAACCTCAGCGAAGTAATTCAGATGGAGTCGTCCCTGATATATTTACTACGAATACATAATGGACTCTTCTGATATGAACATTGTGGTTATGGCAACACGTGAATCAATTCTAATTTAATACAAGTGTTCATGAATCAGAGCATCCAATCGCGCTAAAAAGATATGATATTAATCAACAACAGGCTAATACCTACAAAAAATAGATTTTTTTTAAAATCAAAAACATATATTAAAAACATATTATTTTAAATTTCTCCCCAATTTCTCATTTGTTAACCCCCATTCCCATAGAGTCCTATCGGACTCTATGGGAGTGGGGACACGGGAGCACCGGCACTGTTAGAAACGGCGCCAGTGCTCCCGTGACAAGTCTGCCTACCGTGGCCACTGCGCCCAGCAGGGTCAGACCTGTTGGGCACAGCGACTCCAGCAGGTAGACTTGTAGTTTGCCGGTCCGGAAACAAGGGTGCCGGTGAGCACCCTTGTTTCTGGACCAGCAAAATTGTAATGAGGCCCCATATCTTGTTAGAGAGATCAGATGCTCTGATTTTTGGGCACTTATATTAAATTAGAATTGATTCACGTGTTTCCATAACCACAATTTATTTTATATCAGAGGGGTCTATTATGTCATTGTATCTAGTGTATGTTCTCCTTCATGAAGTAAATGTTCTGTACCACTTTTAATATAGTGTTCTCTATCTTGAACTATGACATTCCCTTCTGGTTTGAATAGTAGGGCTGTGTTTGCTTGTAACCATTTTAGAGCATCATTTCCCTCCCCACTTAGGTTCCATTTCATGAAGGGCACTTTCGTAGTGTATTTACCATCAATTTTCATGATGTCCTTAGCAACTAGATCATAAAATATGCCTATTTAATTTTCATTAGGCAGAGTAGGAAAAAAACATTATTTGGTTCTAAGCAATTCTCCCTGCATCCATGCTTTATGTCTAGTTCATTTATCAAATGTATAGGTCTAGGAGTATCCTAATTCTCTAGTGACAACAAAGGTTTTATGTTTGCAAGAACTTACCATTGAGATATTTGTGTCAGTCTCATCTTCTTCTAAATGTGCCTTATTCAGAAAGATTTGGTTTAATTTCAATTGTCTACAAAATATATATATATCTACATAGAGATCTATAGGTTTTAGAATTGCATTTGGTGCAAATGATAACCCAAACCTTTATTAAGAATTCATATATCTGAGTCTTCTAATGTCTTTTACTATACATTTAAAATAGTGTTATTTACAATTCTTTGTTTCCTGTTTGTCTTATTTTCTATCTTGTGATTGTGGATTTTTGTTGTTGGCACTTGCTTTCTCTTCCTCTTGAGCCTCTTTGGTTTGTGAATTGATTGGTTCAGTGTTTGCTGAAGTCTCAATCTACCTTGTGTATCCACAATATTTGAAGTTATACTTTCCTTCACAATGTTAATGCTTTCTGCACCAGAACTAATTAGTGTTATGTTTGGGGTGTTTCCTCAAAATTCTGATGTTTGTTTGTATTTGTGTTGGTACATGTAAACCCCATCTAATTGGTGTTCTCTTTCATACCTAAAATATTTACTTGATTTTCTTTAAGTTTTATTTCATCTTGAAAATCCCATAGGATTTGGTCAAGTGTATTTAAATTCTTCTTAATAGTTTCAAGTCTGTCAATTTTCTTCAATTCTTCTTCTAATTCTATGATTTGTTCCTTCACTTTCCCATCCCATTTTTACACATGTCTGATTAAGAGTTAAATCATTACTAATGATGATTGTGGCAGATTTTCATCCTAAAGTTCTGCCAATTCTGTGTCCTCATCCTTCATCAAAGTATGGGAATATCGATATTCTAAGACCCTCAAGTATGGTTTTATTCTCGAGGTATTGGTTAAGAGTTATATTTTCCCAACATTTGGTTATTTCTCTTTTATGTAATTTTTTCTATTTGATAAAGGTTTCTCTACAAGTTTTTCCTGTTGTATTTTTATTAACAAATTAGTGAAAAGTACTTCTTTTCGGTGCTAATATTGCATTGTTTTTCATAATCGTGGGCCAGTCTGTAAGAAGTCAGAGGGCTTCATTATAAGTTTGCCGGTCCGGTTACTACAGTACCGGTAAACTTGCCGGTACCGTAGTTACCGGACCGGCAAACTACGAGTTCTGCTTGCGGGTGCCTTCCTTGCCTGACCGGCAAACTACGAGTTCTGCTTGCGGGTGCCTTCCTGCCTGCCAGGTCTGACCTAGTGGGCGTACCGGCACCCGAGAGCAGAACATGTCTGATGCACCGGCACCATTCTAAATGGTGCCGGGGCATCCAACCTTCCCATTCCCATTGAGCCCTATGGGGATCAAATGGGAATGGGGAGCATTTCATTCCGGCGCCCGCGAATGGGCAATTACCGGGTCCAGCAGGGCCGTAATGACCCAGCAATTGCCCATTTGCGGGTGCCGGAAAATTTCTCAAGTTTGGTGGCACCCTGCCGGTTTTACCAGCAAGGCTACCGCCAAACTTATGAGGCGCAGAGTCTTTCTTTATTATTATACATACTTTGTAAGTTGACCTTTCACTCTATCTCGCAGGTATTGATACAAAATGTAAATGCAAGTCTTTTCAGAGCCCAAATACTACTCTAAATAAGTTACCCAGGATGCTAGCCTTCTAATGCTCATAATTAAAAAATCAAAACAACAAGAGGTAACTATAATGTCATGCACTACTCATCCTCTGTAAATTAGGCTTCTTATTAATTCAATTTTATATACCAAAGTAAGGTTGCCCAAACCAAATATTTATAATTTTTTCACATCCGAAATAAGTAGACACACAATAGTTTGTAATCTATTTATTCCTTGCCAGGGACAGTGTTCTTCCTTATATACAATCCTGATATTGTATATTCACCTACACGTGCTTAACCTATGTGGTGAAACATGCCTAGGTAAATATGTAATATAATGCGCAGCACACCTCATATACACTTATAGCCCAGAAAGGACTATACAACAAGTCCCACAAGGACTGCTACGATTGATGCACAATATGACGGGCACACAGAAAACGGCAATGCATGCAGCTCAAAGCAATTAAACACTACTTATACCCACAAAGGGTTCCACAATATAGCATGAACAACCTCACGTAGCCCCTTCTCAACAGACACATACCTAGCAACAATACAAGTACATAATAGGAACACTATGATCAAATGCCAACACCCACCTATTAGAGCAATATATTATCTATTAAGGTGTGACCTAAGATGACCACAACTTGTGTGACACATTTGTATGTGCCTAACCCAATGGCACCCACAAGTGCATCTGAAAAGGAAAAAAACCTTTAAAAAAAGAAGGCAATTCCTATAATCACTAATGAGCTAGGCCATTACTGAGAAACCTCAACCCTACACTAGTACCAATATGATTGACATCTAAATGAAACTTTAAAAAATCATGTCACTTCACGCACACCTGTAAACCAATGCAAGCATACTGATTCTGCCCAACAAACTAAAACCTACGACCTCAAACCACAGCTGCACTCAAAAGCACTGGCAAATGCTAGAAGCTATAATTGAATTACAGGTTAATCTCATTGAAGTGTCACTAACTGTGACAACCAATAAGGAACGTTAGATTAATTTACCCCACCAGTCTTAATTTCAGCAACTGAGTAAGGCGGGATAGAACACTTGGAGGGCAAAGTTGAGGGCACAGCAATCCGGTTGTGAGGCTGAGCCACACACAAGGCATCTCCCCAACCAGACGCTAGTAGAACCTTCATTCTTTGCTGACAGAAACACTCTCTTCCCTTGCCTCACACGTTTCACAGTGGCCAAGACATCCACAGGTGGGAATTCACTCAGTTTCTCGCCTGCCATTTCAACATGCCTATGTCGCACTCAGCTCCAACATGGAACGTTGTGCAGAACAGTCGCCCAATGGAGAACCGCTCTCAGGAGAATTTACATCGCCATGCAGCAGTGAGTAGCTTAGCTGGAATCATGTGGAAGCAACCTAGTTTTAGGAGGATGGCAATAGTACTGAGCGATCAAACCAAGTGCCGTAGCCAGAAACACTGGGCAGTTGGTCACAGTGAACACCTTCTGGAGTAATGTTCGGTGCCCGCTCATGAAGCAACTGGGGGCTCTTCGGTGTGCTCTCCATCTGCTTTGCAACGTGGTGTACTTTGTTTTCCTTTCATTTTGATCATATCAAACTAGGATTCCATTGTGTGTTTTTTTTTCTTCTTAATTTCTAGGTGTGTCAGAAAGAGGACTCAGAGATGTTTAAAGACTAATGTTCTGAGATCATTATTTTTCCCGAATAACTGGTATAATGTTTTGTATGGAAACCTTACATCACACATCTCTTCTCAGCAATACTTTTTCTTAGTCTCCCAGACCCTTCCAGCTCCCTATTTTTCACAGACATATGCTTATACTTTCTGAACACGTACACCATCAAATGTGCATCAAGTGCTATCATTGTCTCAGGAGGATAGCTGAGGGGCACGTGCTCACCTTGGAAGCAGGACGAGGCAGAGCAACACAGGTTCAATCCCCAGGTCCGCGCTTAGAAACCTCTGGGTATTAAGCATGTTATAAATAACCAATCATAATCATTATCGTATCATTTGTGATGAAACACCTCTCATTTTCACTTCAAAATGTTGCCTTTTGTATGCTTTGAAAGTGTTCTTAGATCCTTACTCCTGTCTTCCAAGTTAGGGGAATGTCTTTGCATCCAGACTTTGAGAAATGTGTCTTTTGACAATCACCTCAATCTAGCACATCTATAAATGTTGATCTGGATCAAATAGATCTGCTTAAGACAAATCTCTGTAATGAGTGTATTTACTAGCATTGCATCTAAAACTAATATTAGTCTGGAAACATATTTCATCACTTGGCAATCCTAGAACATATGTGTAAATAAGGAATGGAACGCTGCTGTGAGCTAAGCCGAATCACGCAAGCATACCCTGGCCACTCTCAAACGTCTCCAGCAGGGTCTGAACAGGACCTTCTCCTGCATGTTTTTAAAACTGAGATCTGTTTTGTTCTTCGAAGGTAAACTAAATAGTTTCTCACAGGAAACAAAATAGCAACTAAGTACAGAAAAGTAAAAATCATATTTTGTGTAATTAAACTAAGACACTTTAATGTAAATGTATGTGGAATGTAACTGTGTGCAGAAAATGGTAGTATGTGTGTACTATAATGAAATTAGTAAAGGTGGTTTTAAAAAACAATTCGACAATTTGCTCAAGACAACTGCATGAGCGCTGATTAAGGGTTGCAGTCTGATGTGACAGGAGTGATCCTACAACCAGATTCCTTGTGCAATCAACACTGGTTGACAGCAGGCCCAGAACAGTCTTTCTGCAAACAACCTTCTGGTAGAGGGAAGTGTGCTGCCAAGCATTCCTGGTGGACACCGGGGAGGATAGCTCGGAAGCAAGACCGGTTCGATCCCTGTGTCCGCACTTAGAAACCTCTGGGTATTAAGTGTGTTATAAATAACCAATAACAATACAATTACACTGTACAGAAGAGGGGCCCATGTTCTAAATAGCTTGCTGATTGAGCAACTCCATATGACCAGGGCCTGGCTCAGGCACTGTCTTTTCTGTCTCATTCTAGGCTTAGGCATCTCTGCACCATAGCAGGAGATTGGTGCATTTCTGCAGACTGAGGATTCTTCCTGAAAGAGGCTAGAACATCTCCAAAGATGCAGTGGGCCAGGCAAATGTAGTTATAGCCATTCTCGCTGACGTGCTACAGCTGACTCTGCATGACACGTTCTAAGGCGGTTGAGAAACAGATGTAATCTGTCCTGCACAGATTCTTGCCGGAGGTGCTATATTTTTCAAGAATACAGAGAAAGAGGTAAAGCTCAGAAAACCATGATGTAGGTGTGCACCTTTTCAGAGATTGTCCCTTTTACTGTGCATCAACTGTAAAACAACTATGAAAAGTGTTGTCACTGGCCTACATTCAATGTAGGTTATCCAATGGTGGAGCTGCACACCTCTGTTTTAGGTTAAATTCTAAATAATATTGGTGGGTATCTTGAGATATTTTAGGGTGCTTGGGAGAAAAATATGGCTCAGGCACAAGTAAACCGTTTCAACATCAATAGCAAAAACAGTGTCCTATGTTGATGGACCCTCCCGTCCCCTGCACACCTGTGGAACTATCTATAAAGACAGTGGCCCTCATTACGACCCTTGCGGAAATCGGAAAACGATGGCGGAAATGCAATACCGCCATCGAATAGCGCTCGGTGCGACTATGACCCGTCACCGCAAAGTACGAAGCCATTAGCGACACCGTAGTGAACGCCAACGCTAACTGCACCAAGCACGCGCGCGCCATGCGAAACCGCAAACACCACCATGGCGCAACGGTACGCCAATTCCGACCCTAGCGGACATGTACCTAACGCCATCAGGCATGGCGTAATGTACCATTCCGCCATGGTGAGAAGTACGGCATCGCGAATCAACCGTAAACGGCCCCACTGAGTGCCTGTACACCGCTCCCTGCCCACAAAGTACAACTCCCCGTAGGTGCAATGAAGCCACAATGCAACCATTGAAATGTACAAGTCACCCATGCATGGCAACGAACAAAAGAAACACAAGAGGGGCCAATGGGAGCTGCAGGGCACAGATGGCACGAACACAGAAGCCATCCCAATGGACATGACCACAGTCCCCCACCAAGAAACGCACGCAAACACAGGCACCTGTGACCAGCCATATTCCGAGAATCACATCATTCCACCAGTCCACCTGGCTGACCGGCATCTGTTACACAAAACCCAATCCCCCGCCCCTGAGCATGACAACATTCAAACTGTCATATTGGCAGCCCCCATCCCTGACCTCACGGGCTTAGTAGGCAAACGCGCCCAGTACAGTACCACGCAACTAAACTCCGAAGCTGGAACCCAATGCAGATCTCCTCACAATACATCGCCCCCCAAATAGGCATATGCCACATCACTTGCAAAGAAAAACGCTACACGGGCCAAATCAGAATAGAAATTTAATGCACATCAAAGTCACCAAGCCCATACAGCCATCAGGCCATGAACTCCTAAACACCAATCACCATTGTGGGCTGCATCCGCAAGAAATGACCAGCCACTACTTGTGTGTCGTCCTGTTCCCTCATGGTACACAGAGCCACATTCACGTACGAAAAGGCAACATGGAAGCGCACAGAACCGCAGGGCCGTCCCAATGGGGAGGCACTAGTCCAGCCGAAAGGCCGAAATGTTGCTCCGAGCCACCAGTACAGCGTAAGGGCATGTGGGCCATTGGCGATCGTCCCATAAGATCGTAATGCTGCTCCACTGATTAACACGAAGCAGCAGGTGTCGGGAGTAAAACCCATCTGCAGGAGTGGCATACAGATGGCAGTGGCAAAAGGGGAGGAGATACCTGTCAACCAAAAGAAAAGAAAAAGAACAGAATGGCCATCAGAACTACATTCCAACAACTCACTTCAATGATCACACGAAATCCACAGCCATATGCATGCTAGCCCACTCCAAAGGATCATCACCACCCCAAAACCACTTGCGACTCCTAACCATCTATATCGAGGTGCAAACACCATCACAAACGAGTGTACCTGTGCATGCGTCTGTCAAAACAGAATCCATCAGATGGGAATGTTAATGTGCATGGACACAAGTGTCTGAGGGCGTGTCGAGACAGGGAGGGCTCAACAAGGCCAGATAGACGATGGTCCCACCATGGCAGCCCTGCATCACATAGCGTAGGGGAGGCGGATAGATCCCAAGAAGCCCTGTACATGGCAAACTCTGTATCAAATCACCTGCCCATGCATCCATTCATCATTCCCTCATCCCGGAATCAAAACGCCTGAATAATTACTCACATAACATTAGAAACATCCATTGAGTCTGTGCGTTATGCAGCCTGCAAAATCCACAGTGCCCCAGCCCGTAATTCCGGTGTTGTGAAGTAACATGTATCTGGGAACGGCCGGCCTCATCGCCCACGTAGCAATTGCGCATCCCAAACTATTCATATCAATCATTGCTCCCTCGCCATGGGCCCTGTCTCAAGGACATTGAACAACAGAACGTTATATTTGCAGTCAGACCTGTGGGCATCTCCTCGCCGCTAGCTGGAAACCGAAAGCGCCGCCCTTGGAATTCCACATTTGCAACATCACGCCGAAAAGGCATCTGTGGCCGTTTGAAATCACTAATTATTCCATCGAGTGCGGCTGTGTGTGAAAATGTCAACTGCCTTCACCCACAAATGGGACGCCCCGCCCGTCATTGCAACTCGGTAAAGTGATGCATGAGGGCCCACCGTTACTCGAGTACTACGTTCCACTGACCCTTCACAAGTCTGTTCGCGACTGCACAGATAGTATGTGCAACAATGGGACCACAGCAGAATGAACATGTCAACCAATGTTACACGGCCATCGGGTACAAATACATGATTGCAATAGCAAGATGCCATTCCCAGATTTGCAGCGTTGTGCGCGGGACGTGCTCGGCCAAAGGGGAGAGCAGCTTGCACAGGTGGAATTAATCACCACAGGTGGAGGCCATACAGCCTGAAAACACATAAATTGCACAGCCAGTCTCCTCCCACAACCACACCGAAATGCTACCGGCAGGACTCGCGATGTTGGCCCTGGGGGACATGATAGCACTGCAACTACTCCAACTCCAAGAAGAAGACGAACACCAACTGCAACCGGCCGCACGAAGGAGACGCAGGAGGAGGAGGAGGGCAAGGCAGGGCCAGCAAGGGCCGCCAGCACAGCCACTACCACCACGCAGGCAGCCCGCAATCCCACGCCTCCGAGCACATCCGTTCAACCTCACTGATGAGCAGATCCACACCCTCTACCGTCTGGACCGGGACACCATAGCCGCCATTGTGGACATGACACAGGCTGACCTTGTCAGCATGATAGATAGCCCAACCGCCATCCCACCCCTACTGAAGGTGGTGTCTGTACTCCACTTCCTGGCCACAGGCACCTACCAGCACACAGTCGGACAGTTGCATGGCATTTCTCAGCCACTGTTCTCACGGACACTATTGCAAGTGCTCGATGCCCTCCTGCAGCACGCAGACGACTACATCTCTCTACCACGCTCGGAGCAGGAAATTACCAACACAAAAGTGGGATTCCATGCACTTGCCGGCATACCGGGTTGCATTGGTGCCATCGACTGCACCCATGTGGAATTGGTCGTCCCACATGCAATGGAGGCCCAGTACCGCAACAGAAAACAATTTCATTCCCTGAATGTACAAATGGTGTGTGACTCCAACAGGATCATTACACATTGTTGTGCCCGATTCCCTGGATCTACCCATGATTCTATGGTCTTGAGGAACTCTACAATACCACGCTACATGGAGCGACACGCAGGGAACAGATCCTGGCTACTCGGTGAGTCTCATTACATGCATGATTATGTGGGGAATGTGATTTGGCAATGACCTGGCAGGAAGGGGGGGGGTGTGCGTACGTAGCAATGGCATTCCACATCATAGGTTTCTCGTCCACATACAGGTGATGCTGGATATCCACTGAAGAGATGGCTCCTCACACCAGTCCGGAACCCACGGGACCAGCATGAGGAGGACTACAACCATGCCCACTCACGTACCCGTGTAGTCATTGAACAGGCATTCGGCCTACTGAAGACTCGTTTCCGCTGCCTCAGCAGGTCGGGCGGGGCACTCCTGTACCGCCATGAGAAGGTTGCAAAGATGGTGATGGCATGTGTCATGCTCCACAACATGTGCGTACGTAGAAATGTGCCCATGCCCCCTGACGCAGAACTGCAAGCACCTGATGATGGTCATGATGAGGGTGGGGATGTGGCAGCACCTCATGGAGTCTGCGAGGCACCGGAGGCCCGTGACATTCGTCAGCATCTCATTGATGTATGCTTCTAGCACTCACGCCTGGTGGCTGATACATGGACACGGGACTCGTGGCACTGTGCGTGTCTGGGACATGCACAATATGGACTGTACGCCTATGATGGCCTAGTACACAAAAATCAATGTCCACACATCTCATTGGTTGATCGTGCACTTTATATGGCATATGTGATGTCATGTTGAACACCCTATCGACCCGCCACCCAAGTGAGCCCAACACACCCCCTCCACCCTCCTACCTCCCCCCCGAACCCCAGTGTCCAAAGATGCTCATTGTCAGTGGGCTGTCGCTATTGCAAGCCCCCTCTGCGGGTATCAGGGGCACCCCTGCCTGTGGAGCGCAGGTTCCTTCCAGATCTACGTTGGGGGCTGCCCTGGACGGAACTTGCAACGGATGATGTGTCTGCCTGCTCACGTCCATGCATGTCCCTAAGGGTTTGCGAGAGCTCAGTGAGCACACGGCGCACTGCGGCAAGTTCGGCACATACGTCTTTGGACGTCGCATGCAGTTCCCCCCTCAGGCTCTCGGTGCTTCTCTCCATTTGGACTCTCAGGCTCTCGGTGCTACTCTCCATTTGTGCCCTTAGCGTCTCTGTGCCTCTCTCCATTTCTGCCCTAAGTGTCTCAGTTGATGTTTCTATGTCTGCCTTAGTGCCCCCACATTCATCGGCATGGTCCTTGAGGAGCGTGGCCATTTGCTGCTGTTGCACGATTAACTTGTCGAGGGACTGTTGCCTCTGCTGGGCCATGCCCATTTGCGGGGGTGTCACAGAGGGGCTGTTGTCCTCATGTTGCCTTGCCACAGGGCTTGTGGGGGATGGCCAGTCGTTGTCTTGTGGGTGCCCCTGCGTGGTATCCTCATGTTGTACGGGATGGGACAGACAGGGGGATTGGGACAGGTCATGGATGGATCTGACTTCGACATCCCCGTTTTCTGTGTCGGAGCATGCTGCCATCAATGGGGTGTCACCTATGGTGCTGCTGCCACCAGAGGCAGTGCCTTCTGTGGCATCCATTGGGGGGACCTGTGGTGGTGGTGTTGTGGGCATGCTGGCTGCTGGGGTGCCTGTTGATGTTCCCTCCTCTGTGCTGCCACCTGATTTGTGCTGCTGCCGTGTCTTGATGCGTGCAGCTGAGGTGGAGGGTCTCTGGCCGTTGGTCTTGGCCCTCTTTGCAGGTGTGCTGGTAGGGGTGTCCTGTAGCTCGTCGTTTGGATCGGACCCTGTGGTGGAGTAAAGGAGGGCGAGGGTTAATGATGGGTCTGTGGGAATTGGAATGGCATTGTATCACATGCTCTGGGGTGGTACCTGAGGGTGATTTGGGTCGGGTCCTTGGAGGTGCTTTGATTTGTGTGTGGAGTGAGGGTGCAGTTGTTTGGCAGCCTGCAGTTAGGGTGTGCCTGCTGCACGTGTAGTGCGTGTATTAGGGGTTTTTAATTATTTATGTATTTATTGTGGGTTTTAACGTGCGCTATCAGGCCGATGTGTGTGGCCGTTCTCCTGGACATGTGTTTCTGTTGCACTATGTGGACGCATGGTACTTCACATGGATGGACTGTGTGGATTTGGCATTGTTTTATCTGGTACACCTACCTGAATCTTCGGATGTCTGCACTCCTTTCTCCATCCCTCCGACTCCCTCTATGCTCTCCATTCCGATGGTGGAGGCACAGATTTCTTCCCAGGGGGTCAACTTGATGGGTGATTCAGGACCTCCCCCGGTGGCTGTGGCAATGTTGCGGTTGGCAGAGAGTATGCTGCGGACGCGTATCCGCAGGTCGTCCCATCGCTTGCGGCATTGCTGTGGGGTGCGGGGTGCGGTCCCCACCGCACTTACCCGCTGTGCCACCAGAGCCCATATGGTCTTCTTGTTTGCAAGTGCCGTTCTGGTCATTTGCGTGGAGAAGACGACGGCAGCATTCTCCTGGAGGGTCTCTGTTAGCACGGTGAGTTCCTCGCGGGAGAAGTGGACCTGCCGCTTGCGGTCGCACGCTTTCTTCGCTACTTTTCCCATTTGTCTTGGTTTCGCTAGGGTGGGTGACGGGTTGGGGTGTGTTTCAGGGTAGTGATTTTGGTGGTTGTGTGGTTTTAGTGGTTTTATAGGTGTACGCCGGGATGTTTCCCGTTCCGGCCCCATGTTTTAACTTCCGTTTCCGTATATTTCCGGTCACCGTACTTTCCGGTAGGCGCACACTGCGGTGACCGCTAAGAGGGGTGGCGGTATTGCACCTAGGGCGCCGTACGGCGGCGGTGTGGGCCGTTTTGGGGTCATTTCCGCCATCGCGGACTTTGCACTTCCGCCGTGGCGTGGTGCTCGTGCCCGATGGGTCGGAATGGGCCGCACTTTGCTCCTTCGTGCAATGGCGGAAACGCTATTTACGCTGTGGCGCTCCGGTCAGTCGCTTTCCGCAAGGGTCGTAATGAGGGCCAGTTAATACTTTGATACTGATAATATAACAGGTTTGTTAATGAGTTATCTTCTTGAGTTAATTCTTTGAGCACAATTTTCAAGAAATCAACATCTTTTAACATTATTTAGTAATCACAGTGGTATTCAATTTAAAAAATAAAACAATTCAAACATAAAATGTGCTCAACGCGTTTCGAGAGAACTGTTTAATCTTTCTTCCACGAATTTCCAATAACATCTAAAAAAATTACTTAGCATATATTCATAAATGTTTCTAATTTTAAGATTTTCTGTTTTTATATTTGTCTACTCTTTATACAGAATCAGAAAATTATTCACCTGGTTAGACTATGCCATGTGCCTGCTTTAGGTAGGTTTTCATAAGTCACAGTTCCTTCCCATAATTGAAGTAATATATAGTCATGAGGAATGTCCTCCCTAAGTTCACTGTGCATAAGGTTATCTTGGTTAGCACACATATTAATGCTTACCTATTCTGGTATGTTTCCATAGGGCGTTATCTCAGTGAATGATAGTTTAAATTCCTTAGTTTACATTTCAGTCATCAACCTGTGGAGACAGGTGTAAATACATTTATTTTAAAATCTAAGAACATTGTGGGTAAAGCGAAGAATAAAAGATGGCTATATAGCACACTCACATAGGTATAGATATCTTTTCAAAATTCCACTCCTTAAAGATGTGATTGTTTGTCCAATCCAATCATGTGGTCTAAATGGATAAAAGTTCCCTGTACTCCTTTTCTAAGATCTATTGGAAAAATCTAAATATTAGGGGTAAAAGGTGGGAGGTCCCTTTTTCTCATCTATTTTCTATTTGATTTGGCTCAATTGTAGTGCCTTTTGTAAAATAGCAAACTACTTACGCAAGAATTCTTTACCACATCTCTCGCTCATCAATCTAGCACTCTGGTCCGTTCGCGGCCCAAAATGGCTGCTATTCATATTGCGTCACGTTTGTGACGTGATAACATGATGATGTCATCACATTTGTAATTGATGTCATGTGCCATAACGTGGTTCCACTATATCGCAGCCCTATTCTTCAGGATTCCTGTCTGAATTCAAAATATAAGATTCATTAACTATGTTACATTGTGTGCATGCACAACCATGTTGTATTGGATAACAACTGAAAGCACTTATATTGGACGTTCTCCTGAGGACTAATTAATAGAATATGAATGTCCTCTTGTGGTTTCAGTAATTAGTACCTGAATGGTAATTTTTAGATAATCATATTTATAATCCGTAAAATGAGATTCCGATAAATCAGAACTTTCACTAGTAGGTATTTCTCCTTAAGAGCTTGGCAGCATGGCATTCGCCTATTCACGTTCCAAACTTCCATGTAATTCCATATTTACAGTCTAGAGTGTCATGGATTATGTTTGTAGTCTCAATGAACATAAGTAGTAGGGTACATTTGTTGTCATATTTCCTTCTTCAGAACATGTTGAGAGCATCATCAAAACACAAAGTTTTTAAATTCAATCTTTCACAAAGGTAATGGTGATGATACTTATATATTTCAATTCCCATGAATGCTAAAGTGTATTTGTTGTCATGTTTTTTTCTCATCAGAGGATTCATCAAATATGGAAATAATTTCTATTCCGTCATTTACCACAGATGTATAATATTCTCTCACATTGAAATAATTAAATCTCCAGTATATACAACAATGCTTTTGTAGGCATTCTGAATATTCAAATAATGAGAACCTGTCAACATCAACAAAATTCTGTAGTGCATATATTTCAGCCCTTCACCTTCACAGTGGTGTCGGACCATAGATTTTACAAAAATGGTGCCAGTGTAAATTCCTTATTCATTCCCTTTGGATCTAATGTGTCTAAATTATGGATCCAAAACATCTCTCTTTTGAACACCAGGCTGGTCAAATTAGTCGCTCAGGGTGGTGCTTTGATTGTTTTCAGGATTACAAATCACAGTTGTGATACAGTAGGCCTCAGTGTTGTGAAGTGTCTGGCCACTGGTAATTTTTCATTCTTTGCACTAACATTAGATTTATATTCAGTGATTCGTTCCTTTATTTTGCGTGATATTTGGCCTATTTACAATTTACCATATGGACAAATGTGTCCATGAATCAGATTTTATGAATCACATGTCGCACAATCTCTCAGTATTATCTTTTTGCCCGTATTAGGATGCCTGCTATGGTCTCCTTTCTGGATGTTGTTACAGTGTCCAGAGTGTAGACAGGGGAATGTTCCCTGTTTTGGTCTTGACAAGAATAGTTGATTAGACTTCCTTGCTCTTTCTACTTTCACTAAGCTGTCTTTCAAGTTTCTACCTCTTGTGTAAGCCACCATCGGTGGGTTCTGAAGGAGACTGTTAAGTTGGGGATCTAGTTTTGTTATTTTCCCGTTCTTTTTTATTAGCCAATTTATTTGATTGCTCTGTCTCGAGAATTTCATGATTTAGATTAATTTAGGTTCATTAGTGTGTATTTTGGGTGCTAAAAGGGTGTCTCTATTTTGAGATATTCATCTCCTGTTTGCTTTAGCCAGTATTTCTTTGTTTTCCTTAGATATAATTTTCTTGATCCTCAAGTACTGGTTCAAGGGAAGATTATCTTTCAAATGCTGAGGATGGAAATTCTTGTAATGTATGGTGTTGTTAACATCCGTGGGTTTATGATATACCATGGTTTCAAAGTTGTTGTTTTCAAAGGTGAGAACCACATCTTGAAAGTGAATTTCTGGATTCCCTATCTATGGAGTCAATTGTATTATTGCGTGGCATGTATTGAAGTATTCAAAGAACTATGCAGATTCACACACTTTACCGCCTGAACAGAGAGACCATCCTTGCAATAGTGGACATCATCTAGGCTGTTCTTGTGCCAATCAAAATTCCTAAAATATCATCTATAAATCTCTTCCATGTTAGTAGTTTCTTGGACCAGAGTGTATGTTCTAGTACGTGTTTCCGTTCGAATACATGCATAAATAAATTTGCATAGACAGGGGTCATGGCAGAGTCCATTGAGGTGCCAGAAATGTGGAAGTAATAATCTTTTCAAAATCTGAAATAGTTATTGTATAATATGATTTTTGTTAACTCTAGACTAAAAGTTATGTCTGACTGGAAATCATGTTCTCAGAGTAGTGCCCATTCTACTGCCTCCAGTCCCTCACCATGTGGGATGGATGTGTAGATTCTCTGCACATCTAGTGTGAATAGAATCACGTCTTGAGGGAGGTCAGTCAGATTCTTTAAAGTATTGAGGAAATGTGTGGTGTCTTTCAAATATGTTAATTTATTTTTAACAATAGGTTGGAGTAATTTGTCAACATACTTCACCAGTCTGTCAAAGAAACTATCTGTCACTGTAACAATTGGTCATAAAGGAGGATTTAACAAATTCTTCTGAACTTTGGGTAAGCCATTAAAGACTGGCATAATGGGAAATGTATTGTTATGGTATTCTCTGGTTTTGTCGGAGATCCATTCTTCAGTGTGTGCTTTCTCTAGGATAGTGTCTATGATTTTACAAATCTCATTTGTAGGATCTTGGTCTAGACACATGTAAGTATTTTCATCCTTCAGTAACTCCAGGCAGCTTGAGATGAAAAAGGAGGTGTCCATAATGACAATTGCACCTCCTTTATCGGCTTGTTTTATTGTAAAACTTTTATCGTCTCCCAATTGTTGTAATCATCCACACACTTTACCGCCTGAACAGGGAGACCATCTTTGCAATATTGGACCTCATCCAGGCTGGCATCCAGAGCGCCATTGGCCTCGGACTGCCATACTGTCGCTGTTGAAGGTGGTGTCTATGCTGCATTTTCTTGCCACGGGCACATTCCAGCAGCACAAACAGGGAGCTGCATGTCATCTCACAGTCAGCATTTTCAACTGTGCTCGTGCAGGTCCTAGATGCCCTCCTGCATTATGTGTCCCAGCACATCGCCCTACCAATGACAGAGGCATAGGTAAATGGCACCAAGTTCCGCTTCCATGCTTTTGCGGGCATACCTAATGTATTGGGAGCAGTGGACTGCACGCACATAGAGCTAGCGGCTGCCCACCCCACAGAGGAGGTGTATTGGAACAGAAAGCTGTACCCCTCTATGAATGTGCAGATTGTCTGTGATGCAGACCTGACCATCACACACTGTTGTGCATGCTTCTCGAGATCAGCAGATGACTCCATGGTCCTGCGCAGTAGCACGCCGCCTGGATATATGGCGCATTACGGTAGACAGCAGACCTGGCTATTTGGTGAATCAAAGGATCAACGCACACACCACATTGCATGTGCATCTGAGCATGGGGGATGTTCACTGTCACCAGTGCATGGCCCACAGGCACTATGAAAATGCAAGGACACATTCTGCATGCAAGAGTGGGTGGCCACGACTCGCATGTACCACATGAGTCAACACAGGACCCAACAGCACAATCTGGGCACAGATGGACAGACACATGTAATGTCCCACAGGTACCAGAATGCATCACTCACTTGTCACAAAGTACAGCATATCCTCACTATGCCCCACTCACCACCACCAACCCATCTTTGGGAGTCAGATCCTACACATGTCCTGCCTAGCATTGCCTGTCACAGGGTGCAGCAAGGTGACTGGCGGCCTGCAAGCACTCAGACCCAGATGCATGTATCACACATCCATGCACTGCCCAGTCACCTCAATATTATGGCCCTCACTGTGTCCATTTCCATGCAGGTGATTCCAGATACCCCTTACTACTATGGTTGATGACCCCTGTGAGACATCCACAGAGCCATCAGGAAACAGAGTACAATCCTGCTCACATCAGAACAAGGGTGACAATAGAGCAGACCGTTGGGCTGTTAAAGGCATGGTTTAATTCCCTTCACCGCTCCGGTGGGGCACTGATGTACAGGCCAGTAAACGTGAGGAAGATGGTCCTGGCCTGTGCCATGTTGCCTAGTATGTGCATCCGGCAGAATATTTCCCTGCCCCCGGACATGGACATGCCTCCGGCAGACAATGATGATAACAGTGACATGGATGCAGGTGTAGATATGCGAATACACCAACCCAGGAGTGCATACCACCCATGGCACACACGGCATGTGACGCAGTACAAAAAATCAAGCACTCCAGTACACAAATTGAATGTTCAGACCTGAATTCATATGCATAACCATGTGTATTATTGCATGAACAAACAACAAGAAATGGGTGGCCCACCACCCCCTTCCCAACCAGCCTCCCCAGCCAATCCCCCTCCACTAACCCACCCCAACTGACCCCCCTAGTACTCCCTCACTAACCCACCCCAACTGACCCACCAAAATCCCTGACTGAGCCTCCCTAATTAAACCTCCCAAACACACCATCCCTAAAACACTCCCTAGGTGGCATCAGTGACACTTGATGTCTGGAACTGGCTCACTTCCGTGGCTTCTTAACAGCGGACCTGCCCTTCTGTGGTGAGCCTGACAGACGCAGGGATCAGTGCCACAGGCTGCTATGGTGTGAGCTAGCAGGCGTGGTGATGGTTGATCGGAACCTGCCATGTCCCTGCGCTCAAGTGCTGCCTGCAGGGAAAGGCTGAGGGACTCAGCAAGTGCTGAGATTGCATCGTTCCACTCCTGGGCTCTCTGTGTGAGCAGGACCATTGCGCATGATGAGCGACCCAGGGCACAGGTACAGCACCGACCAGTGGCCTGTATGCTCTCCTGCAACAACCCAGTCTCCTCCCACATCAATCTGGTATCCTCCAGATGCTGGCGCACAAGTCCTATCTGCTCATCCTATTCATTTATGCGCCATAAGCGTGCATCCATGACTCGGATGCTGGGGATGGGTGGCAGAGGTGCGCTGCGAAGGTCGGAGGGGCTGAATGAGGGATGGTGGTAGGGGGTGTGTTCAGGTGTCCTCTCGGTTGTGTCCCCGGCCTCCTACTCGGCATAATCACTTGTAGATACGCCCATATAAATGGGATGCTAGTATGGGGGGGGAATGGCTGTCCTGTTGGCCCACACTGTTGTGCATAAGGGGCTGCAGGCTGTGCCTCCGTTGGGGCAGCAGATGTTGCTGCAGGGGCTGCTGGCTGTGCCTCCAATGGGGCAGCAGGTATTGCTGCAGGGGCAGGAGGCATGCACACTGTGCCTGTGCTTTATGTGGCCAGTGCCGGTGTTGCCTTTGCAACGGTCTTGCGTGGCTTCCTCCTCTGTGTGTGTGTCCATGAGGTGCTTGGTCGACCTTGGTCGCTATCAGATGATGTGCCTGTGGGGGTGAGATGGGCATGCCATTTATCACCTCTGCATTCTATGGCCTTGCAACATGCAGTTCAAACAGCGTGTGGCATGATGCCTGTGCATATTGTTTACAGTTCATGCATTGCCAAATTGTATGGCGCATACACACAAGTGTTTCCAGGCACCACCAGCAAAATGGTCCTGGACATGGGTGGACAAATTAGGAGATTTATGCCATAATGGGCCTTGTTTCATTGTGCAAGTGCATGGTACTATGTCGTGCAGGGGAGGGAGGAGTGAGGGGCCTGGGATACAAGGGGGTGTAGTGCAGGTGAGGGGGCCACAAGGAGCTGGTCACATGTTGATGGGAGACGCAGGGGCAGGTGCAAGAGGTCAAAAAGGGAAGGGGGCACAGTGAAAATGATGGAGTGATCCAGATTCGTGCTAGTCCAGGGAAGGGTGGCACGGGCCACTGCTGGTAAGGGATGCTGGGGGTGACTGGACGAGGATGGGCTGGCACTAGTGTGAGTCATGGGGGACCAGGCCACCAACAGCCTTGTGTATGAGGCAGAGTGTCTTGGAAAGCTGTCCAGTCATTTGGTCGACAGACAATTGGTCGACAGACAAATGGTCGACGCAATTTGGTCTAAAGACAAATGGTTGAATTTTTTTTTTTATTTTTATATATATTTTTCAGGTTTTCGTTTAGGAAAAAAAAGGGTTTTTAAGCAAAAAAAAGGGGGTTGGGAGGGGGGGGGACCCGCCCAAAAAAAAGAAAATGTGAAATACAAAAAAAAAAAAAAAAAATCAGACAATTTGTCTTTCGACCAAATTGCGTCGACCATTTGTCCTGTCGACCTTTTTTTTCGACCAAATTACCTGTAACCTCTTGGAAATGGTCCTTGAGGTCAAAGGGAGCCAGTGGAGTGATGCCAGGCCTGGTGGAAAGCAGTCCCAGGCCTTGAGACCTAGGTTGATTCATGCAGCACTATTCTAGATTTGTTTGATGTGGGTAAGGGGAGTAAGAGGTGGATTGAGGGAGAGGCTGTTGATGTTCTAAAGCACAGTGGGAACCAGAGCTTTGGAGACATTGGCCTTCTGGGGTGAGTGAGGTAGGGGAGGGTGCCTCTGAGGTGGTGGTGCGGTAAGTTGGACCTCTTGCCATGGTCGTTGATGTGCGGAAGCGAGGTGTGGGATTAGTAAAAGGTGACACCAAGGTCTGTAGCCTCTCTTGGGATTGTGGGAGGGGGCCAATGGAGGGTGGCCAGGGAGTGGGTGTGTGACAGGGTGCAAGCGTCTTGATGAGGGCCTTCTCTGTCTCGCACCATTCAGGCAGGGATCATCAGTAGAGCATGTAGCACAATTGGGAGTCAGGCACTCATGTATGAGAGAGGAAGTAGAGGATGGCAGATTGAAGTTCTGCAATGTGTCATCAGCATAACAGAGGGCGTAGGGTGCAATGGTGGTGATTGAGTGGGCCAGAGGAGCAAGGTAGCTGTTGGGAAGCCATGGTGATTGAATGATGCCCTGATGGAAGCCATAGGTGGGTAGTGAGGTTGAGGTGAAGGAAGTGCACTATTGCACTTGGGGGTGTCGGTCTGACAAGTAGGCCGTCAACCATGCCAGGGCCAGGTCCGTCAGGGCGCATTTGAGGTGTGTGCCTCATGTATGTGTTGCTTCTCATGTCCACAATGTCTGCACATGACCAGTACTCATGGGGGCATATGTGTTTGGATGTTTTGGGGCAATGTTTGGGTACCCTGCCCAACAGCCATGGTTTGTTTGACACTGTATGGGTTGGATATGGTCTGGTTCATGAAGTTGGGCATGTCTCTGTGTGATGAGCACTACATTTGCATGCCTGCTGTGATTGTTTTGTTGTGGCACGTTGTACTCACGCCCTTTCCAGGTGTCCCTGCACCAGCCTCCGCCACTGCCTCGATCCTTTCAAGGGGCAGCTCGCTGCTGCATTTCCCCTCCCATGGCATTAGCTTAATTGGTGAGGCAGTCCCACCGCCAGTGGCCAGGCATTCCTTACGGTGGGCCGACAGCAGGTTGCGAACCCTCAGGCGAAGTTCATCCCACCGCTTATGGCAGTCACATACTGTGTGGTGTATGGGTCCCACAGATGACACCTCCTGCGCCATCTCCTCCCAGATGGCATTTTGTCCGAGTTGGATACTACGCCAATGGTCCGTCGCAAACAACTCACCAGCACGTTCTACAATGCTGTCTGTGAGGATGGTTAGTTCCTGCTGGGAGAAGCGTGGCTTTCGCTGCGGTCTTTCAGGGATCCGAGATGCCATGGTTGCTAGTGAAACACTGGTGTCTGTGTGTCCGGATGGCAACAGGAATAGGGTGATTTTCAATGGATTGTGTTTTCCAAAATGGCCACTGGCGCACTTCCAGTTCTGGCAGTGATGTTGTTTCCAGTGCCTGTGTTTCCGGTGCTGGTGTTTCTCTAAGTGACATGCCATAAATGGTGCCACCGGCATTCTTGCTGGTGGTGCTACCAATTTCACGACACAATGACAGTGTTTCCATCCCCCGATGTTGTGATGTGCCAGTGATTATGTGGTTACGGTTGTGGGAAACAGATACATGGAATCACCGGCAAAATACCGGCACACTTCTAATGAGGGCCTGTGTCTCTTGAGTAGTGCAGAGTATCCCTCCTGAAATTTCTAATCTTTCTTTGCTCTATGTCTTTTTTATAGGAGTCTAGTTTCCTATTTGGATCTTCTAGTATCTTTAGAAGTTCTTCCTGGGAAAGTATATTGCACAATTTTTCCTTTAGATCTGTGATTTCTGTTTCAGCCATTGCCAGGGATTGAGCTAATTCTTCTATGGTCAATAGAATGAGATCTCGAGAATGTTTATTTAATATTTGTTCCCACCTTTTCACAAAATCTGCATTCTCTTTGCAGAGTGTTGGTTTGAGATAGACCGTAAATCCTCTTGGTATGGTTTTTACTTTGGAATATTGAGCTAGTGTAGACGCATGTCATTTTTGGGAGATTTCCCTCTGTATCAATTTGTCTAGATTATTAATTAGTCTCTCTGGATTTTCAGTTGTGGGGCTCGATCTCTTCTACAATTAAGGAGTGTATTCTGTCTGCTTCATTGAAATACATTTATTTACACCTGTCTCCACAGGTTGATGACTGAAATGGAAACTAAGGAATTTAAACTATAATTCACTGAGATAACTACCTATGGAAACATACCAGAATAGGTACGAGTAATACCTATTCTAACCAAAATACAATTATTCACAGTGAACTTAAGGAGGGCATTCCTCATGACTATATATTGCTTCAATCATAGGAAGGGCAGTGGTCGAAGTGAGCGGGAGCGGTGCTCCTCTACTTTTTAAAATTATGTTTTGCTGTTCCTATACTTTTATTTTAAAAAGAAACAGTTCCGGAATGATTTCGTGTTAAAATAAAAGTGTAGGAGGAAGTTGAAACGTACACTTTCAGTGCACTATACTGAACATTCCCTTAAACGGCAGGTGCATGTGTTTGGGGGTTTGTATTGTGTGTGGGAGGGGCATGGTGATGGTGTTTGTAGGGAGTGGTGCAGGCTAGCAGGGAACATAGTTCCACTACTTCTTTTCATACACTTCGACCACTGAGGAAGGGAACTGTGAACAGCCACATACTCTGACTTATGAAAACCTACCTGAAGCAGGCACATGGCATAGTCTAGCCAGGTGAAGAATTCTTTGATTCTGAATAAAGAGTAGACAAATATATAAACGGAACATTTTAGGATTAGAAACATGTACGAATATATCCCAATTTATTCTTTAGATACTATTGGAAATTCGTGGAAGAAAGACTAATAAGCTCATGAAGAAGGGACTCTCCTGAAACGCGTTGAGCACATTTTATGTTTGAGTTGTTTTATTTTTTAAATTGAATACCACTATGATTACTAAATCATTTTAAAATATTTTAATTTCTTGAACATTGTGCTCGAAGAATAAACTCAAGAAGTCATTAACAAACCTGATAGATTATCAATATGAAAGTTTTGACTGTCTTTATGGATAGTACCATAGGTGTGCATGGGACGGGAGTGTCCATCAACATAGGACACTGTTTTTGCTTTCTACATTCAATGTAGGTCAGTCTAGCCATGTAATAACACTTATCATCACACTTAACATGTACTTTAAAGTGATATGACATTTTTAACTTGGCATCAAGGGTAAGGCATACACTAATATGTGTCATTATGTTGTTAGCTTGGCCTATGGTGTCAGTGGGCATTTGCTGTCTTACTGTAGCATGGCATTACTTACTTTGTACTTGACATCAAGGGAAAAGCAGACATGATGAGTGTTATTATGTGGCTAGACTGTCTTACATTGGTGGCTCCAGTCTAGCCATATATTCTTTGTGTGTGATGGCATGTTTGTACTTCACATCCAGGGTAAAAGCAAACATAAATAATTTGGTACACTGGCCTATCTTGGTATGACCAGTCTGAATATACTTTCTTTCTGTGGCATGGCTACTGATCCATTTCCTGCATCTATATTAAAGTTGGTATTATATCTTCCCTGTGACTGTTAATGTTAATGTTAAAATGTGGCCTGTACCTATTGTAGAAAACAAGTAACCTCATTGTGGACAGTTTGTTTATTATTCCCATTCCAGCATAGATGACGGAGGTTAAGTGGACTTCAAAGGAATACTCACATGTATTTTATTTGCTACCAAGGCAATATATCATGATTGTGACAACGGGGTAGGGATGAGTGGCTGCGACCAGGGTGTCAGTCTAGAAAAATGGATACCTCTACTGTGTGACCGCAAACGTATTTTGGTGGCCGCGGGCCAACCGTCTCATGCACGATATGACAGAATATAGTTTTTCGAGTTTGCCAATGAACGGCCATTTTGATGTAACAAGAATCGCCATTTTGTTTTCTAACCATTGCTCATTGCTTTCTGTTCCCATTGCTTCGCAGTATATTTTCTGCTTACACTGCTCGACTGTAAAACATTGTTGTCTGCACGTAAAAAGGACAAGGCTGCAGGGCTGTGAGGATAACAAGAGTTTGTTGAAACACAACGTAGGCAGCGCCAGGAAGAATGCCCGGCTCCCTCCCGAATGTAGCCTTGAAGCAGAGCTGCAGGCCATTTAATCATTTTGCAGCTGCCAGCCAGTCTCGTTATATGGTAGAATATGTTAGAATAATACAGCTAAAGGCTTGAATTATGCTTTTCTTATGGCCCCCCCTTTGCTGAGCCCCACTAGAGCGTGTCGGCTCCCAGGACACGAATAGCACCTAATAGATAGCAAGGTCTGGAATGCAACTCTTCGCCCCGTATGTAGCTCGCTTCCAAGAACAGAAGCGCTGTGTTCGATTCAACAACTGAAAGATGCCTCCGCACTCACTTATTGCAAATTGTTACTAGAATAGATGTTTGAAGGTGTCATAGTTGTCGGAGATATCCATCATCACACAAAGTTCAAAGAAACCCAATAAAAGGGGGGTGTTAAACATGTCACAGCTGATTGTTTGATATGCATTTTGTATATATGTAACTGATGTACATAATTCACTCTCTTGCGTCCCTCGAGGTCTAGAGAAACACGTCGCGGGGCGTGAGACCGAGTTGGCCAACTGAGACTTTTGCTTTGCAATAAACCCTAGCTTTGGGAATACAACCTTGTGTCTGGCGTATCTATCGTGTGTGGTGACTCGCCTTGTTTCCATAGACGTTAAGGACCCCTAGGAGCCCCTTTCAAGATGGCGCCCGAATAGGGACCTTCCCTCACTTGTTCCATCGCATAACGTTGTAATTGAGTAAGGCGGAGAACGGCGAGGACGGGACGATCGAGCCGGGATCAAGAGATGTTCGGGGCGCCCTGTAGAAGTGATGAGACTCCTTTGCAGATCTGCACACATCTGATCCCTGATCGACGTGCCTGGCTAGAGAACAAGGAGGCGAGGGTCCCGAAACGAGGCGGAAGCCAAGAAACGCAGACACGTCATTTGGTGCGTCAGTATACAGACGACTTGATCTATCAGGTGAGTTATTCCCCGATTCAAAGTATCCTGATATTGGTTGAGAGTTGACTTTGCAAAATCAAACGCCCTAGGTAAGGTTGATTAACCAGGGGGAAGGTTGAAACATGACTGGAGTATTGTCCACCTTAGCGAGGTTTTTCCGCTGTGGTAGACAATCTTTGGAAGATGGCCAAATTGTACCACCTGGGGGAACGCCGGCGTATGAGATGTATGTGAAGTATGGAGTGGGTGCGATAATATTCTGTGAGACTTGGCATAGGCAAACCAGAAGGCAACAAGACCACCAGTGGCCGATTAATGGTAGTTTTGAGATAGCGAGAATAGATAACTTGGAAAGGGTGTTAATAAGAAAGAAAGCGCGACCTGCAGCATTTGAGACTATTAAAGACTGGAGAAAGGAAGCAATGCTCCGATTTAAAAGCAGAGCGAAGCATGTGCGCAGGCATAAATCGAAAGGTGAAGTAGCGGAAGAGAAAGAAGAGGAGTGGACTGAGAGTCTAAGAAGGGCAGGTAGGCGTGACCAGTTGAATATACAAAAAATATATCCACAACGAGAATTACACATAGCTGATGAATTGATAGAAAACATATTGACCCATACAAAACAAGGCCCAAGATCAGAAGTGAGGCCAGACACGTCAGTAGCTATTGCCCAAACCCCGCCCGTAGCCCAAGCTCTCCCTCCGGTAGCTCAAGCCCTCCCACAGCAACAGATCGCGCACGTAGCACTTCCTATTAGCCAACCAGGCCCACAACAGACACTCCCTGTTCCCATTTTCCCATCCGCACCTCCCGCCTCAGACACAGACTCGGTACCGTCCCTTCCTCCCGGGGTTGAAGTTGAAACCGCGGGGGCAAGAGGCGGGACTGACCAACGGGGATGCACAAGGGTAACTCGCAGTGCGATCAGCAAAGAAAGGAAGGTGGAATTGCAGCAACAGGCAGAGATGTATCTAGACGGGAATGATGGGACGGCAGCATTGGCTTCGATGTATGACTTTCGAAGAAGCAACGAAAGACAGGTAGTGTTGGAATGCATGGGTGAATATTTGGTGGAGAAATGGAAAGAGTTAATTGGGAAATTACCGCCGCAGCGATTGTTAGATTTGAATGCATTAGCACGCTCTAGGGAGAAGGATGAAGAAGTGAGAGAACATGTATATGGACTTTTTGAACATAAAGATGAATTAGATAATGATTATGCCGAAATGTTTACTACACCTGGGTACAGGAGTAGGGATATCGGGAGGCATAGGAAGGAAACTGTAGAGCCGTATATACGACGACGACATTCAATGTCGGCAGTGCAGAGGGGCGACAAGTTAAAAGTATGTATACGAGAAGCGTTTAGATGGATGTCGGATCCCAGTATTCCCACAATGGAGATACATGAAATATTTGATGAATATTCTATGCCCATGAAAAGAAAAGCACTACAGTCGATGGCTGAACATTTATTAGATAAAGATATAAAAAAATGATAAGGCCAGCCCACCCGAAATAATGGCAGTATATAGAAGAGCACTAGAGTGGGGGACAGGAGAGACAGCCCTATTGCTGGATCTGGGAATATTGTTACACCTGAGAGAAGGGGGAGGGACAGTAAGTGGGGCATTTCCTATGAGAGAGGTCCCACCTACCTTTGTGCCCAAAGTAGAGGTTTCCGCAGCGGGCAATTTAGCGGCGCAGGTAACACCAGCCCATTACACCGCCCAATATGTGCATGTCCCCTTTTCCAGACAGGAGGTGAACAACATAAATCAGACAATTCCTGATATAAGAAGGAATCCTGCAGGGTTTTACAAGGAAGTAGAGTCCTGCCTGCAATCATCCGTGCTTACCATGGGTGATATATACCTAATATTCCCGGTGATTCTGCCAGCAGACATATGGAAACAAATAAGGAAGGTAGATGACGCAACGGCCTTTGGCGCCACATAGGCGGACTTGGTAATAGAAGACAGGAAAAAAGCGGTTGGAGGGACACCAGGAGCAAACCTGGTAGCATTGCCAGCACGTATAGTGCAGAAATTAAAAGAAATTGTCCCAGAGAAAAGAATTCAATGGGACAAATTGACTGCATGTGTACAAGGCAAGGATGAGTTAGCTACAGATTATTTTAATAGATTTGAAGAAGTATTCACAGACTTCAGTGGGCAGGATGTGGGCTCGGAAGTGGGAAAGTGGTTATTTGTTGACAAATATGTGAGGGGGTTAAAACCTCCAATCCAGGAGCTAATAATGACATCAGAGAGTGCATGGCAAGCAAAAACGTTGGGCGAAGTATTACACATGGCCCAATATTATGAGCACAGAGTGACTGCTGAAAACACGGGTACTAATGCAGCAAGTAGTAGGACATAATAGAGGGCGGGGGAACGCACAAGGAAGGAGTAATTTGAATATGCATGGGGGTACAGTGGGATCAAATCAGTGTGGGTATTGTAAGGACGAAGGACATTGGCGAGCGCAATGTCCGCATCTGCAGAATAGAAATGGGTCTGGTCAGCGGAGACAGCATAGAGGACACCTAGGAGCGAATGGACCAAATAGGAATAGTATGCAGCAGCATCACAATAACGGAGGTAATCAAAACCAAGGCCAAAACCAAAATACCCCAAACCAGAGTCAGGGACAGCAAAACCAACAGTATGGAAACCAGAGTGGGGGAAATAGAGGAAAGAGTGGGAACGTTTTTGATACACAGCCAAACACGTATTACAGTAACAGCAATGATTACACATCGGACGATGTGTTATTTCCCCAATAGGATTGCCCAGGACAGGGGTCGGATCCAGAGTCTATTCCCGTGAATCAGAGAGGACCCTACGTAGAAATGAGAGTCGGGAATGAGGAGCACCGCTTTCTTGTAGATACAGAAGCGCAGAAGTGTTCAATAGACCACCACTTGGTTCCGGATATACCACTGTCAGGGCAAAAGTATGTTTCCGTAGGGTTCGCAGGTACACCAGTCATAAACCCAGTGTCCAAACCAGTCCCAGTTACAATAGGACCATTTAGTGAACATTGTCCTCATCTTTTAACATAAAATTGTGGTGAGAACTTGTTGGGATTACATTTGTTGAAAAAATTAGGTTCCGTTATACATTGCACGGCAGACGGAGTGTTCCTAACGATTTGGCCACACGATGCCCCTGTGTCAGAATTCATGTCCGAAACTTTACCAGGGGAACTAAGTAAAGTGCCAACCTGTGTATGGGCAATGCATGACAATGATGTAGGATGCTTAAAGCTAGAGCCAGTAAAGATCATTTTGAAAGAAGGTGTTACCCTACCGCAAATTCCCCAATACAGAATTTCGGCTGAAGGTGAGAAAGGATTGAAGAGTATTGTTACAGATTTGGTGAAATTAGGGGTAATCGAGGAAATTACAGACAGTACATGCAACAGCCTGATTCTTCCAGTTTATAAAAAAGGAGGCAATGAAGTACCATATCGTTTTGTAATTGATTTGCGCGCATTAAACAAGGTAGTAGATCCACAATTTCCTTTAGTGCCAGATGTCACTACAATATTGACAATGATACCTGTTTCAGCAGAATATTTTAGTGTAGTGGATTTGAAAAACGCGTTCTTCAGCATTCCAGGGACAAGGACAGTAGATATTTGTTCGCGTTCACATTAGGAGGACGATGATTTACATTTACACGGATTCCGCAAGGTTACACGGAAAGTCCAAGTATTTACAGTAGAGCATTAAAAGAGCAGCTAGACATGCTAGAATTACCAGTGGGTTGTGTACTCTTGCAATACATAGACAATCTATTGTTAGCTGCAGACACAGAGGAGATTTGTAAAGAAAGCACTGTATTACTACTGTCACACCTAGCGGCACATGGCCATAAAGCTAGTTTGAAGAAATTTCAATATAATCGAAAGGAGGTGGCCTATTTAGGCTACCTACTTCCTAAAGAAGGGAGAAGGCTAACGCCAGAACACATAGAAAGTATTTCTTGTATGCCTAGTCCAAAGACACAAAAAGGAGTCAGAGCCATAATAGGCATGGCTTCATATTGCCGACAATGGATTGGTAATTTTGCGTTGATTGTAAAACCAATGGTGAGTTTGACTAAAAAAGATGCGGTTATGCCGTTACAGTGGGATGAGGAATGTCAGAAAGCATTTGATGAATTGAAAACTGCATTATGCTCGGCTCCAGTTTTGGGTACGCCGAATTATGAGAAGGTTTTTAGACTGTTTGTGTGTGAAAGTGAAGGATGTGCATTGGCGGTTTTGACACAGGAACAAGGTGGAAGAAATAGGCTGTGCGGCTATTTTTCTTCTGCGCTGGACCCTGTAGCGCGCGCACTACCACAATGTTTGCGATCTGTTGCGGCAGCTGCTGCGTCAGTGAAACAAACGGAAGGGATGGTATTGGGGCACACTTTAATTTTGATGGTGCCACATGCCATAGACGTTCTATTAAATAGGACACAGACGCAACACCTCACCTCTGCTAGATTGACAAGATATGAGATTATCTTGTTCACGCCCCATATCCAATTTTGAGGTGTAACGCTTTGAATCCTGCAGAATGAATGCCACTAAACATAAAAGAAATTGGGGAGGATGAATCACCCCCCCACGATTGCATAATGGTCACTGAGGAAGAAACTAAGGGGAGAGTTGATTTAAGTGATACCCCACAGAAAGAGCCAGATGGAGAGTTATTTTGTGACGGCTCATGTTTTAAATTACCAGATGGCACGACAACTGCCGCATATGCTATCACTACCCTAGAAAGCGTTGTAAAAAACAAAAGAATTCCCTACAATTCGGCACAAGCCGCAGAGATAATAGGATTAACCAGAGCCTGCGAGATTTCTGAAAATTTGAATGTGAATATATATATACTGATAGCCAGTATGCTTTTGGGGTGGTTCATAACTTTGGCCGACTCTGGGCTGAGAGAGGTTTTTTGGCATCACATGGCGCCAGAATTCAACATGGCCCTTTGATTGTACGATTGCTGTCTGCACTTGCGTTTCCAAAGCGCCTAGCAATAGTGAAATGCGAGGCACACAAAAAGGTAACATGCAAAGTAGGAGAGGGAAACGCATTTGCAGACAGAATTGCGAAACAAACTGCCACTGATTTAAATACCAAAATGATGATGGTTCAGACTGAGGAAGTACCCTGTATGATAGAAAATGGAGTTGCCACTGTCAAAGAAATGCAAGCCGAAGCTACGGCCGATGAAATACAGGGGTGGGCAGAGGGCTCTGCTGAGTTAGATCTGGAGGGTTGTTGGGTGGACAAGGAAACTAGAAACTGAATGTTGCCAAATTCTTATGTGACTGCAATGGTCACAATGGCCCACAGCCCTACTCACATCTGTGCGAAAAAGATAATACAGCACCTTTCTACTGTATGGCAGAATGTAAACATAAAAAGAATGCAGAGAGGTTGGTGCAGAATTGTATCACGTGTTTGCAACACAATGTAGGAAAGGGAACAGTGACTCCAATAAGCAGTTTTGGCCCGCCCTCTATGCCATTTGAGGTGATCCATTTTGATTTCATAGTGATGGAGAGATGCCAAAACTTAAAATACGTCTTAGTGGTGATCTGTGCATTCAGCAAGTGGGTGGAGGCATATCCCTTGAAGGACTGCACAGCAATGAGCACGGCAAAAGTAATGCTTAAGGAATACTTTTCCAGATTTGGCTTGCCCCGTGTCCTATGGTCCGATAATGGACCACATTTTGTGGGCGCAGTGGTGTTACAGATATGTGCTGGTCTTCAGATTGATAAGAGATTCCATAGTTCAAGGCATCCGAGTTCTGCCGGTCTTGTGGAGAGCCACAACGGGATTCTTAAATCAAAGATTAGCAAGATTTGTGCGGGAAGCAAGTTGAGTTGGGTGGATGCATTACCAATAGCACTATTATGCATGCGTACATCTGTACAGGCTAAAACTGGGCTCTCCCCGTACGAGATCGTAATGGGGAGGCCGGCAAATGTGTGGTGTGCACCACAGCCAAAACGACTTAGTGAGGTAGAACATCCTTTGCTTAGTACTTATTGTGGCCTTTTAATGCAGAAATTGCATTTGATTCATCAGCAGGTGCAGGAGGCATTACCAATGAGATACACCGGTCCGGGGCATGCGCTGGAGCCAGGAGACTGGGTGCTGCTAAAGAATTTTGAAAGAAAGTCATCGTTAGCACCCAGGTGGCGCGGGCCCTATCAATTACTCTTGGCAATGCAGACGCCAATACGGGTGGATGGAAGGAAGTCGTGGATCCATGCCACCCATGCCAAGAAGATTCCAACTTCACTGAAAGACTTGTCTGACCCAGATGACCGGAAAGAGACAGCTGTCCCAGAAACGGAAGAAACTGTTGCCAGTAAGCAGCCACCAAATCTGCCAAAACGAGAAGTGAAACTCGAAACAAAGCCTGAGACGATTGCCAAAGAGGGGGAAGGGCAAAGAGTGCCCCAACGTTGCTCAGCAGAATCGACATCACTGCTGGCTGACACGAAATCTGCCTTGCAAATACCAGCAGAAACAAATCGTGTAGCCCTTTGGCGCCCACCAGCACTTGCCAGCACGCCAAAGAACGGATCTGCATCATTGGCGCGGTGCACACCAGCACCTGCAGTAGCGCCACAGGCTGACTTTGAGCCTAAATCTGGAAGTGCACCGGCACTGTTCACGGATCACACGATACCAGGAATAAGGCGATACAACTTGCGGCCTCGAAAGACAAAGTGATCCGCAGTTCTTTTTGGTGTTTATGTCAACCTCTGGTTCAGCTCATGGACGGAGAAGGAACTAGAGGTGTAGATGAGAGAAGCGTGAGAATTGTACAAGTCGGACAATTCAAGACACGCGGCTCCTAGGTGCGGTCATAAAAGTACATGTGTCAGGAACCAGAGCGGACAAGCTGGGCGCACATGGTACTAAGGCAATAAGATAACTGATCAAAGGTCCTCTGAGCAGTATGAGAAAGGACAAGTGATCTTGCCTAAAAACGAATAAACAAATCCAGGCTATTAAGGACTGGCAGAACTGAACTGTGACAATTCCGTTGAACTTATTGACATCAGAGCAAGCGCGACGAAGAGAGATATCCACAACGAACTGTGATAAGGAAGAAGAAGGACAACGAGAAACATGCCGGGACCGATTCCAGCCTCCTCCTGCACCACCACTGCTGAGAATGAGTCAATTATAAAGACTGTAAGCTTAAGAAAAATGCTTGGAAAAAATAATTGTATGCTGGCACTGACAATAATAATGTGCTTTATGAGCGTGGTAGCACCAATATCGACAGCCCTAATATTATGGTATGTGGAAGCGATACACCCATTAGAAATGTTTTTACCAATAGTTAATATATCCACTACTGAAAGCCCGGTTCAGGTGATTACTTATACCCTGCCCCTAATGGAAGAAAGACACAGGGAAGGTTTTGGGAATAATACGTTATTATTAATCATGAACATGACACATGCAATTCTGAAGAAATCAAATTGCTGGGTATGTGCCCATTTACCACAGCATGCTGGGAAAGGAATAGGGTGGTATGTAGAGCCATTACCATTAAGTTCTGCATGTAGTGCATCGTTAGGTGCAATGTTTTATGGGAAATGGAATGAGAGCAGTACGGGTCAATTAGACAGAACCAACATGAATGAGTTTGAGGAGATAATAATGAAGCCTGTGGGTTGTTCCATTTTCCATGAAGCACAAGTAATAGCCCCAGAGCCCACGAGGAAAAGTACACGAAAGATAACACGACAAAATAGACGAGATAGATTGTCCCCACCAGAAAAGACATCTGTAATGTCGTTTCGTGTAAGAACAGAAGGGGACAGAGATGCAATCCCCCATCTTACACGGTAAATTATAGCCCAAGAACTTTCCCTTTTTGTCTAAAAAAGAAAGGCTCTTTTTCAGTCGGAACATATACTGGATGCATGAATACAGTGGTATTAAAATGGGAAATAGAACCAGTATATGTAGGTGATACAGTTTATTTTATATGTGGAGAGAAAGCATATCCTTGGTTGCCCAGAAACTGGGGAGGTACATGTTACCTAGGTCTACTGTTCCCAGGAGTATTCCTCTTAGAAACAGCAGACGTGGCCAGACTATCCAGAACTAGAGTCAAAAGGACTGACGAGGGTGTTTTGATAGCAACTGATGTAGCAAAATCATTCATTCCATTCTTAGGGCAGATAGTGAACTCCTATAATATAAGGCAGCTGTCGAGAATACTAAAAAAGACCATAAACACAACAACAGATATACTATTTAACATGTCGTTGGAAGAAAGAGGAATTAGGTTAATGACGCTGCAAAATAGAATGGCTCTCGGTGTGATCCTGGTTGATCGTGGGGGAATTTGCAAAATAGTGGGATCAGCGTGTTGCGTTTATGTCGATGACTATTCCCCTACGATCTTTGAAGCGGTAAAGAAAATGCATGTCGTAAGTTCCGAACTCCCTACTGGAGAAGGAAGCTGGGGAATAGGGTCTTGGTTTTGGGGAATACTAAGTTCTTGGCGATGGAATTTGATTTCAATATTAGTAGTGGTGTTTGGAATATTCCTAACGTGCTGTTGTTGCATACATTGCCTACCAATAGTTTGCGCTGAGGTAGCTGAGGGATGTACGGAAGGATTTATGCATATGATGACGAAGAAAAAACCTCATAGTCGAGCTGGCCAAGACCCAAATTAAATGAAAACAGTAAAAGAGTTGATGGCAATAGATATGTCTGAATTTTGCATGCTATCGTAAACATCGTCGTCTTCATCAATAAGTACTTCAGACTCATCATCACTAGACAAGGTTTCAATAAATAGATGAGACGTTTGGCATACGGCGAAAGGAGGGTTTGTCAGTCTACAAAAATGGATACCTCTACTGTGTGACCGCAAACGTATTTTGGTGGCCGTGGGCCAACCATCACATGCACGATATGACAGAATATAGGTTTTCGAGTTTGCCAATGAACGGCCACTTTGATGTAACAAGAATCGCCATTTTGTTTTCTAACCATTGCTCATTGCTTTCTGTTCCCATTGCTTCAGAGTATATTTTCGGCTTACAATGGTCGACTGTAAAACATTGTTGTCTGTACGTTAAAAGGACAAGGCCGCAGGGCTGTGAGGATAACAAGAGTTGTTGAAACACAATGTAGGCAGCGCCAGGAAGAATGCCCGGCTCCCTCCCGAATGTAGCCTTGAAGCAGAGCTGCAGGGCATTTAATCATTTCACAGCTGCCAGCCAGTCTCGTTATATGGTAGAATATGTTAGAATAATACAGCTAAAGGCTTGAATTATGCTTTTCTTACGGCCCCCCTTTGCTGAGCCCCGCTAGAGCGTGTCGGCTCCCAGGCCACGAATAGCACCTAATAAATAGCAAGGTCTAGAATGCAACTCTTCCCCCCGTATGTAGCTCGCTTCCAAGAACAGAAGCGCTGTGTTCTATTCAACAACTGAAAGATGCCTCTGCACTCACTTATTGCAAATTGTTACTAGAATAGATGTTTGAAGGTGTCATAGTTGTCGGAAATGTCCATCATCACACCAAGTTCAAAGAAACCCAATAAAAGGGGGGTGTTAAACATGTCATAGCTGATTGTTTGATATGCATTTTGTATATATGTATCTGATGTACGTAATTCACTCTCTTGAGTCCCTCGAGGTCTAGGGATACATGTCGCAGGGCGTGAGACTGAGTTGGCCAACTGAGACTTTTGCTTTGCAATAAACCCTATCTTTGGGAATACAACCTCGTGTCTGGCGTATCTATCGTGTGTGGTGACTCGCCTTGTTTCCATAGACGTTAGGGACCCATAGGGGCCCCTTTCAAGGGAGCCCTGGAGTTCTTACATTTCTTAGGTTTGAGGGACCCCAAAGTTGTCTGTGCCTGGGCCCCAAAATATGTTGATGGCCAAGACATCCTGTGTTCCCTTTCTCCTCTACCTGGCTTGTTCCACCCTGGGGAACCATAACGATTTAGTATAAGGGCCTAGCTGTAAAACAAAATCAGTGCTTCATTGTCCTTATACTTACATGGAGTAATAGTCTCCCACATTCTTTGAATGGCACGAGCTAAGAATGCATCCATTCCTAGGACACCAAAACAAGCAGCAAGCAGAGTCTAGGAAGATTCAATCAGGGTAGTTAGTTGCTCACTCAAGATACCAAGAGGGAATACAGTAGCATTCTGAAGCTGTGTACTGGGGCACTTGAGACACTGCCACACCCAAATGATGGGTACGGTGTAGATATTTCATGAACGAGGTCTACTTTCTTGCAGAAACTTTAAAAACCCCACCCATGTAGTGTGTGTGGAGTGGTGAAGATGTAGTGGACTGCCCTGCACTATGTATGACAGTGGTTCGCCACAGGATGCCAACCTGACTATTGGTGTAGCTCTGAGAATCATATGGAATTGCTACGCAACGACAGTGAATGAAAGCGCAGCAAAGAGCCATTGTGTGGAGATCTTTTGGTATCTGTGCACCGAAAGACACCATCTATTTCAAAGAGATATGAGACAGAGGTTTGTCCAGCTGGAAAATCCACCACAAAAGCAGGCAAATCTTTTGTAACCAAGGTTTACTAAAAAAATCAGCTTACCAGTTTTGAGATTCGAAGCAGATGTCATTACTGCACAGTCCACCCAACGAGGTCTTAGTTGGATGTTTTGGCATGTGGCCTTGTTGCAGTGCTTCAGATTCGAAGCCACCTGGGCCTTTTCACTAGGCTTTGTGGTGCTTTAACTTTCAGGACCATTGTATCCCACCAGTATGAAATGGGTTTCAAGATACAACATTGCATTCAGATAATAATGATAAAGCCCAGAACTCTATGCCATTGACACATTTTCCAAAATATTATCACATTGAATAATGGCCTTCATAACAGTGATCCAGGTACTAAATCATGTCAACAAATTGTGTTAGAATAATTCCCAAGATTACGGTGTCATGTAAATAATACTATCGGAATAATATACCAGACAACAATGCACAGGTAGGAGGCGCGGCCAGCCGTGGTGCAAGACACGCACCGGAAGTGACCGAGCCATGTTGGATCCTCTCATGATGTGACAGATAGACAAACGTATCCCCAATATTGACTGACTGTTGGCTTTGTCCTGATTAAGCAGAATGGTTTGTGATCACTACACTGGTCCCCCTGAAGCAGATGTGACTTCCAAAGGAATCCTCACCAACACATGGGAAAGTGAGCCACCAAGTGAAGCGGGTGAGAGGATTTTCGACACTTGGATTAGTTGATGATTTAGCATAAGCATCTCTCTCTAGGCTTTCTCCCACTGCCCGTGAAAACCCAAGAGGGATTGAAAATCCTCCCACTAAGCTTTTCTTATAATCTATGCATGGGAACAGTTACTAAACTTATGTGCAGTTGTTGTTTGATCGAATCTAGGGGGCACCATTGTGGGGTTGGAGACTGCACAATCGGGTATCTTCCCCCATCTTGGCTGGGGCAACACTGGAACACCCATGTGAGAATTCTCTCCACACTATGCCAAACTCATTGGTCCATTCAGGGCAGTTCACAAGCTTTTATGCTGTGACACTGGTGAGTTGTCAAGGTGCACGGGAAAAGGGTGCAAACGATCACTAGCAGATCGCAATGATTGACGTATGTAAGGCGGCATTCATCCCCATGAAATGCCCCAGAAGCCTCTTCTCCAGCAGCGCTAGTCCACAGGCACCCAAATCAGGGCCACAAATTTGGACAAAAAGAAACGCTACTGGCAGGAACCAGTTAATTCTCTGGAGTACATAACTGCTTTCAAGAGCTGAAATATAAAGGCCACAATGGTAGGCTCGGTGTCCAGGAGGCCTTCTCTCAGGCAAGGAGCTCAGCAAACACTCTCACTGTCATTTCTACCTCAAAGGTGATCCTTGAAAAGCTCAGTTCATATAGCCTGGGAGAAGAGGACCCATAGACCATACTATTCTTGCCTGAACATCTGTATAATATGGTACGTCAGTGGTGGCTCACCACTCTGGGCAGGGGAGTTGCTGCCCCCTTATCTGAGAGGCAGGCAGGAGTCCAGCAATGTCCTTCATTTGCACAGGGGACTGTGCTGCCTGCCTCTGAGCAGGAGAACACTCCCCCCCCTAGTATACCTATTTATTTGTTTGTCTGCAGAGCCCCTCCACAACAATCATACCGGTAGTAGTGAGAGGCAGAAGAAGTCTGGCTCTGCCACCTCTCATTATTGTACTAACAGCATAGACATGCTGACTGACAGGAGAGTGGTCCTTATATGGTAACACTGGCAAATACATTGGTGAAGCCTACAGGGACATATATTGGCACAGCCAGCATGAATATGTTTAATGTACTGCATATGCTGTGGGCAAAGGCATCATGAACATGCATGTGAAAATGCTGCTGTGCACTGTTGGTGAATTGCATCTATTGGGTTTTTTCATATGCAACCATACAAAACCAATTGCAAACTGTCACTTTTTATCCAGTTTTTCTAAGAAAGTGCTGAAAAATGCACCATTTAATCCATAATTTTACAAATGTTTTCAGGCTCGCCTGTTTACACATTTACACCCCACATATACAGGATACCTGTTTCATTAAGATGCCTATAAAGCGAATGTGCTAGTTCCCCCTCATATTTTGTGAAGTCTTTAATCTTACCACCATATACCTTTAAAAGTGCATCCAACAACCACCTCCATAGCACATATAACCTCTGATAATTCCACCATTTGACTGTGACATTTCAGCAGGTTGGTTCTTTCAATAGGACGGCCATCTTTAGTCATCATCAAAACGTACTCCTAGGAAATTCAATTCCAATGATTTTTGTTAATCCATTTACCATTAATGGCGATGCTTCTCATTCTCGCTTTACCAGCTTCCATGATCACGCCACTGGATTTCTCGATGTTTACCATCAGCCACCCCACCTCCCTCTGTTTCATAATTCTTTTAGCAGGATGTTTGACGGTGGCCAAGAAAGTGAAATGTGACTTGTCTGTATTTCCTGCCATATCATGCCCTTTTCTTGCTTGATGTGCCATATTATGACTTTGTCCATATGTGGGGCTTCAAGATTATCTGCACCCCTCACCAACCTGCCCATCGAGGTCTCCATTATCTGCTCCCCACACTAAGCACCTCCAAATCTAAGTTCCCACACACAGGACACTTACCAACCAAGCCATCCACACATGGCAATTGCACCTCCTGGCTAACAGACATTGGGCCTCATTAGGACCCAGGCGGATTTCGCGGTGCTAAATGCACCGCGAAGCACGGCGGAAAGCCGTCGATAGCGCCATGGGGGTTGGCGGATTTACCGCCCCATTCCGACCTCGGCGGAGCGGTAAATCCCCAATCCCCATTCTGCCCTTCCCCATTCCCATTCTTGCCCCATAGGGTATAATGGGAGTGGGGAAGGAGTTAATTACGCCACCGTAAAATACGGTGGCGTAATTAACAACGAGGTCCCGTAGCGCCATGGTTTTCTCCGCCTGGTAAAACCAGGCGGAGAAAACCTCCATGGCGCTAAGGGAACTCGTAGTACGGCGGACGGGTCCGCCGCGATTAGCGCTGGCGGAAACCCACTCCGCCTGGGTCCTAATGAGGCCCATTGTGCATCAGAACACCGCGACTCTACAAACAGCTTACATTCCACAGCCCTGGAAAATGCACCTTTGCGCGACAGGCACACAAGTTTCCCACCAGGACACAATGCCTCTATGCCTCGAAAACACCTATCAAATAGCCCGCATGCAGAGCTCTGGGTACTTCCGGTCTACATGTTAACAATGCAACAGCAAATCAATGTTGCCACTGTTGCCTCCTGCAATGCCTGTCATGCCTTCACTATTACACTTGGTTTGTTTATACTTGCTTCAACGTGTTGATATGATGTCCTGCTCTGGTTACCTGCCCAGAGTATTGTACTTGAGAGCAACATTTGCACATATCGCTCGGCCACTGCATCTACACATCTTGCCTCTATGCTGGTCCCAATTCATCTCCGATACACGGATGATACAGCCATGGGAGACATCATCACTGTCACTAGGCGCCTACTTGCCATTCGGCAGGGTCCAAGCACCTGTACCTGCATGCGGTGTCCACAACACACTGCGGTGCTCCGGTCTCTAACAATTCAGGCATTGGTTATTCCACTCATGGGGCCTCATTACGACCCCGGCGCTAAACCATGGTGCTATTAGCACCAGGGTCCATGCCGGGGTCCGCCATGGTGAATGGCGGAATTACCGCCCCATTCCAAGGTTGGCGGGGCGGTAATTCCCCATTCACCATGGGCCCTTCCCCATTCCCATTTTTGCCCCATAGGGCTCAATGGGAATGGGGAAGGCGCTAAGTACGGTGCCGCAAATTTCGGCACCGTACTTAGCACCAAGGTCCCTTTGCGGCACCCTACTTTAATGCCTGCTAAAAGCAGGCGTTAAGGTCGGGTCCCGCAAAGGGAACTCGTAATGAGGCGTTAAGGGTTTAACGGCGCCGACACCTTTTACGGCGCCGTTAAACCTTTAACGCCAGGGTCGTAATGAGGGCCGTGGTGTTTGGGACCAGGTTGGAACCCTCTCCTGACATGTGCGGTGCCTGCAATATCCCCCCCAACCCCAAACCCCATCGGCCAACCCACGCCCCGCAAGGCCAAACCAACTTCAGTGCCAACAAGGAAGTGGAAAGTGCTCTTCAACCCTGACGGTAAGTTTATATTCTGTGTGATGTGTCTCTTTCCTGTCTCTAAAACAAGTACATTTTCCACTGGCACTGAAAGAGGTTGATATCGGGATTCAGCCCCAAGTGTTGTGTCGTTCTTACCATTTATCAGGGAGCCATAATCATTGATGTTCTATTGGCTTCAAAAGCAATTGAAATGGGAGCACTGTAATGTGTGCTGTGAATTTCCCATTTGCGAGGGGTTGCTAGGGTGGCCTGAGGGGGCTATAGCCCCTGATCTTTTGGTTATAGCCCCGGATAGAAGCTCAGGGACAGCAACCAAAAGGCTAGCTATTGCGAGTCCCGATAATCCCAACATTAGCCTAGATCGGGATCTTTTACAAACCTAGCAACACCCCTGCAAGGGTCCATAACATAAACAGTGTACGTTTACACCTTTGCTGCACCTTTAATTGCTGGACCTAGTATTGGTGGATCAACACAGTGAAAGAGGTCAGAGGGCACCACTAGAGGGTGCTTTGCATGAGGTTAGCACATGATTCCATATGGGAAGGGCACCCCATTCAGTTTTAGAACATCAAAGGGAAAGACATCACTGCAAGGACACCAAGTCCAGAGTCAACACAAATATGGACCCATAAGACAGGAGGGGCATGACCTGGCCTAGCCTTATCAAACATAAGCAGGGGACTGGGGGAGTAGGCTAAGCACCGCTCTAATGGTTGATTGTAGGCAACTGCTGGTCACTTCCGTCCCTCCTTTTTAGTGCCTCTTGTAATAGACTCCGAATTGTACATATGTTTTATGACTTGCTTTTATTTTGCATTCAGCCAATCCGTTTACAAACAATAGAAACCAGGTCAGTCAATCTGCCATTGTTTTAAGACAATCCTCCAAGAGCTCAGGGGTGACCAGCCACTGATAATCTCACCGCACAAGCACCACTGTAGCCTAGGATTTAATTTCCCTGCCAAATGCCTTATGGGATGTGTAGGCATAAAACAAATTACCATGAAAAATGTAACAATTCAGCTAGTTGCAAAGAGAATACACATGTGTTTTAACTGTGACAATCAAAAATTGTGCTACTTATTTTAGGAGGGAAAATCACAATTGCTAATCTGGGGGTTACGAGAGTTGGCACTTAAATCTCTGGTTGGACTACCTTAAATTGTCCAGCACACAGGAGGTGCCAGATACCCTCTACAACCAAAACTGTGAAGTTTATTGTTTTCCCTTTCTTTAAGATGGAAAATTATACTTTGTACAACAGGTAAGGCTATTATCAGTGTTTTGTTTTAACCTTAAGATATTATAGGCCGTTTTAAGCCATTTAAGTATAAACGATGAGGTTTGAACTCAGCTCCCAGGATGCTCCCTTTTCTAAATTGAGTGTTCAAAATACTATACCACACTATTGTGACAGGGTCAGGGGCTTGACCCTGTCACTGCTGGAACAGGTAGCCTTCCAGCTTAGGGAAGGCAACATCCTAGGCTGTATGCAAGAGCCTGTCCTACCCCAAAGGCAGGGCTAGGGAGTTGGGGGATGGGGCAGACCCTGCTCCTCTTAAGTGTGCCTTGTATATGCCCGCTGGTAACTCTGTTCCTTCTACAATGCCCGTCAGCATCTTTTGTGGCCATAGTTCTCTTTTGTCTTTGTCAGAACCGCAACTCCTAGAATGCATCTGGGTGCAACCAGGAAAACCCGTACTGGAACGAGGGAAGTGGAAAAGACCAAAAATTTAACAGACTGGGATTTTCACTGCCAAACAGGACGAGACACCCACCATCCCCTGGCCCACCAAGCCAAGACGGACCCAAGAGGCAGGTTGAGGAAGAGCAGGGGAGACAGAGACATTCTCCCCAAACCCACTTGAGAACAAATTTCACCAGCACATGAGAAAACCCACGAAGAAAACGTGTAGCCTGAGCACATGGCTGCCACCACACAAATAGCGATTGTAAAGGGGGCAGGGCTAGTAGCCTTCTTAAAGACTTCCAAGGGAAGTCTCAACTCCTAGAGGGATAGCTTAGCCAAAGATGGGCTAAGAGGAGTATGTACCCAGGGGGACCAATGGGAGCCAGGAGGAGTGTTAGAAGAGAGGACTGCTGAGGAGACTTTGGCAGTGTCCTCAGAGTCCTGATGAGGTATTGTCTCAGGAAAGCCTGGTACCAGTTGAGTGTAGTGTGGTGAAGGGTGGTGTAAAAGGTGAGAGAAAGAGTTAGAGAGAAGGGGAAGTGCAGGGGAATTTATAGTTCGTTGGAGAGTGAATGTATGGTAGGCGTGTGGTGAAAGATGGTAGTAGAAGTAATAAGGGGAGGGTGGATAGAAGGAGGAGCAAAGTAGTTTGAAGAGATGGCAGAGATAGTATGATAAAATCAGGATACCGAGGAACACGAATTCAAATTAGGGAGACGGAGGAGAAGAAAGGAGATTGAGGCGCGAAGACAGAGAAAAAGTAGAAAAGATTGGAGAGGAGTGAGGCAGGTAGGGAAATGGGGAGGAGTGGAGCTAGAGAGAGAGGAATGAGTAGAAGGATCTTGAAAGGAGGAGCGTGAAGATAGATATAATGAGGGAAACAGAGGCAGAACGAGAGAGGTTGAGGGGGAGAAACTGTTGGAGAAGCCCCAGTGAAATCAGTCTGCTGACAAAAAGAAGGGATCATTTAGAAAATTCAGAGAGGGAGCAGATAGAAAAGGAAACAACCTTTGGGTGTACTTCCCAGATTAGAATATACCTTGCTAGTATGGCTTGTCATGCTTTAGAATATGTTGGGGACATTCTGGGTGCTGGGGATGCCTGGTTTAGGATCTAAGGAAGCCACAGTGAGGTCGCGACAGCCATAGAGACTGCCTTGGTTTCTGCCATCTCAACCTTCTCAGGTCATTTGTTTAAAAGTTTAATCAAACACTGTAAAACTTCTCAGTTTGTGGATTTATTAGGCCATCCCTGAAACTATGTAGCAAATGTGTATATAAAGAAACAAAGCAAGTACTGTTCATGTTGTTTGTTACCTTTGTCGGGAGGGTTTCCAATTGTCCACTCTAACACTGTACAAACTTGGTTTCCCCGCAGGTCTCAAGGTAAGGTCTCTTGATTCCTACAAAGTCTGTGGATTCCAACATGAATCTCTAAGTAAAAAAAATAATAATAATCTCTGGCCGCCAACAAAAGTCTCTTGATCCAACGAAAATGTCTCTTAGTAGTGTACACATCAAACGTGGGATCCCTTTCCTGGATGTAGTCTCCCTTCTCAGTCTCCTTAGGGGCTTATGCTCTTTGCTGCTCCAGGTCAACGTCTTATAATGAATGTTGGGAGCTAGCATGAACCTGCACATTAGGCGCATGTAGTAACGAGAGCTTCTACCACGAGGCTGGCCACCTGGGCTTCCCTACAGGTGCAGTCAAGAAGCCGTCCCTGTCTTCAGGACCTGGCTTTAATCCCCACCAACATATCCTCATCTTACTCCTTTTGTCGCTATGCCTATGTTCCCATGCTTAAGGGGCCTTTCCTGTATCTTCTATTCTAGCCGGTTCTCTCTCTCTCCTATTTCCACTTACTCAATATTTAACCACCTGCACATGTCTCAATTGTCCTACTTCCACCGATTTAATGTTTCGCTAGACATTCATGGCTGCAGCGTCTGCTCCTATCTTCCCCGCACCCTCTGTTTTTATTCTCAAACCTACTTCTGGCTAGTCTTTACCTCCTTCTGTCCACACAACAACATCTTCCTTAATATAATCCCCAATGTCTCCTCCTTTGTCACCTCTACCACCCTCCTAAAAAAGCTCTTCCACCTCTCCACCAGCCTCTTCTTCTCTACTCTTACCTTCCTCTTCTCTCCAGAATTTCTGTGGCCTTCCTTCATTGTTCTTCCTCCTTTTCATCACACCACTCTTTTCACCTCCCTCCTCTCTTTTGCTGGTTTTAAATTTCTCCTTATAACCACTTCTTTCCCTCTCCTCCTCTACTCTACTGGTCTTGGACCTTTCCTACTCATCACTCCTTCCACCGCCACTTCTCTCCTTTACTGATGTTTTCCTTAGCACTTACTTATTTTCATTTATCTCCTCCTGTAGCCCTGCTCACAACCTCTTTACTCCCAATGCTTATTTACTCTTCACCAGCCTGCTGGCCACCATTCTCCAGCCTTGTCCCTCCTTCTCCTCCACAATTTATTTCTGCCTCCAGCTCTCCCCAAAAGTCCTTCTTCACCTCCAAACTCTCACTCTGCAACATACTCATTTCACATATACTTTTATTTGGCTTAAAACCATCAAAAGCGTACAAAAACATTTAATCAGGGAATTATTATTGTCAATTACATCTATAAACCAAAATAAGTATAGTACAATTAAAAACCAGAGAGCAGTTCCATTGTGTGCACTTTCAAAATAATTAAAAAAATACAAAATATACAATGAAAATCAGATAATAAGAAAATATGTTACTATAGGGGAGAATAAACGTGCAGCCCCTATAGAAAGATAGTTTTACTTAGACATCAGGGTACATTTAATTCTGAGTAGCCACATACGATTAATTAATTTGGCTACTCTCTGTACCCTAATCAAGTCATCTGCCTGCTTGTAGAACTCCAGTGCTACATGTGATGATCTAATACCTTATACTCTCAGGATTGGCTTAAGATAAGTACTACTCAATGCTTTAAGCACCGGGCAAAAAAAAGAGAAAATTAATTTCAATTTCCTCACTGCTACCATACAAAGGGCACATACCAGAGTGGTCTATGTCCCATGATCTTGTAAAGGATGCCAACATAAGATTACCCATTCTAAAATTAATGAATAGGGCTCATGCAAAAGGTGGAATAACTTGGTCAAGGTATACTTTGAAACGAAATTCCAACTTATTTCTAAGATAATTGAAGCCCACTTCAGCCTGTCACAACAGCAACCACATTTTTCCTTATATGAGAGAGTGATGTGTCTTTGTCTATTCTATAGATCTCGGACTTAGTTATGTTCTTGAGATTAACCCAAAGATCTTGTTCGCCAAATTCATATAGGATTTTCATTACATAAGACACCCAGGGATGACTCCTCCTTTTAGATTTATACATGAATCAATTAATTGCAGAAATGTACCAGAGCTGGTGATTGCCACAATTGTAGCCAGCACATGATGTGTTTGAGTGAGGCCGCAATATTAACTGGAAGTACATCAGTTTTTAAATGAATCAGCATATTCAGGGATCCCTGATAAAACATCAGCAGATTTTTCAGGAATTTGTTCTTGACATTTGCAAGTTTAACATGTTAGAATTACCCTAAAGTTCTGCTATGAAAGTAGCAGCTGCAACAGCCTGTTCCCCATATAATTCCAGGGCCGGTCTTACCTCACCCCTGCCGTGTCTATCAAAGAATGTTCAAGTATCGCCACTATATTTTTCAAGTGTTGCACAGGCTTTAACCAATTGTGATGACCATTGCCCATTTTCACAGAACCGAATGCCTAAATAATCTTAGTCCTTGACCTGGTCTAACTTTTCATTATTAACTCTTATATCCACAGCTTGGCATTTAGCACATTTTGGTCTAAAGACCAAAGATTTGGTCTTGCCAATATTTAGATGTAATTTCAGATCCTCACATTTACTTGTGAAATCCGCCACTATGGCCAAAGTCCTTTTGGGGATGTGGAAAATAACACAGCAATGTCTGCAAAATAAAAGGGTGGGGATAGATAGCGTGATTCAATTTCAGAGGGTCTAGACAATTCAGTAACAGGGCCTTTATTACTTCGTCAACAAAAGTGTAGAATGGCATTGGGGCTATGACGCACCCCTGCCTTGCACCATTGGAGACGTCAAACTCCCCCTGCTAGGTCACACCTCACTACAGCATTGTTGGCATTATAAAGTGACTGGACAGAAGTTAACAAATGGAATGGCATTTTTTCTATTTTCTAATACCTGCTACAAAAGGTATTGGGAACACTGTTGAATGCCCTTATTAAGTCTACAAATACTGCATACAATTTCATATTTAATAAAACAATGTATTTTTGAATTATTAGATTTAGCCGAAAACCTTGATCAATTAGTGCCCCTACAAGCTTGGAATCCCCCTTGTAGAGTGTTGATAATGCAGTTGTTGTCTGTCCATGATTGAATATGATTAAAAATCACCTTTGCGAACACCTTCCCAGAACAATCTAAAAGTGAGATAAAACAATAGTTTGCTGCCTGATCTTACCCCCCCACCCCTGTTTTATAGATGGGGACAATTTCTGCAAATCTCTAAGTATTCAGGACCTTCTCCATATTGATACAAGCTGTGAATAATTTCCATAAAACTAATGCTCAAATAGTCAGTTTATCTTTGAACCTATCTATGGGAATTCTGTTGGGGTCTGATGCTTTACCCGCTTTTTGGGAATCAATAGCAGTGTAAATCTCCAGCCTAATTTTTTCCCACAGTTTGGACTAGAGTTGGGGCAATTGATGTTCTTATGTCTGTATCCACTTCATACAAACTGGCAAAATGATTGCACCAAGCATCAGCAGTATTGAATATTTTCATCTCGTTTGAGCTCCGCCGCTGAGAGTAACATCCAAAATGTTAGAGAATAACCATCCTCACAAGCCTCTGCTAAGCGCTCCCATTGTTTCAAGTGCACCTCTTTTTTTTCCAAATCATTTTTTTTATAGCATGCTCTTTGAGAGCGCAACAGTAGCTTGCCTACAGGGGGCATTGAAGCAAGGACAACCAATCATTGCATGCTTTTTTACATCCCTTTTAGTGTGCGTAACAAGAGGAATGTCAGATCTCTTCTTATCAAATGCATTAATGACATCATGATCTTGAATAGCATCACCGCAAATTGTCCCAATAAGGGAGGACAATTTTGTATAAATCTGGTTTAACATCACGCTGCATAAGTTTAACCGATTTCACCCCTCTTCTTGCATGCCCTAGAATCTCTATGGCCTGATTGGGATCTAAAACCTTCCAATCACATTCTGTTTTGTTAAAAACTAATAAAGAATCAATAGGGATTTGTGGTCGCTATTGTGTCTAACCATTTGGTCCGAAAAATGTACGGCAAGTGTAGTGTAGAGGAGGTCCCAAGTACAGCCCACACTCCAACCGTCCATTTTGAAGTACCAGGAACGTGCACGCCAAAATATGTGACGTATGATGAGCAAATAAACCAGCAGAGAGCCGCAGTGGGGCTCTGGCCAGTACCCATCAGAAGAACAAAGCCTATTGAAGTACCAACACCAAGGAAACCATGGACAGTAAGATACCCATTGAGAAAACCATATCAACAAATGAAACAAAATGAAGATCGTCTAAGTACAGTCCCTGAAGAAGCCAAAAAGGTCTTAACAAAAACGCTATGGACAAGGGTCATCGTGAACCTAAAGTGAAAGGACAATGTCAAATATAAGTAGCTTAAGCTGTAAGCATAACGAAGATATTCGACCAGTTTACGCATGTACATATGCTTGGAACCGCAAGAAAGCTAAGAAAATCGTGCGGCTTGCTATGCTTAGTAGACAGATAGTGCGGCAAGCGCCACCTATACATATCTACCTCAAATGAAGCACGTTATATAAGTATACTTCCACTTTGCACAAGAAGCAGAATTAACCAAAGGTTACTAAAGGCCACACGAGGAGAGCTTCATATTTAGCAAAATCGAGAATAAGCGGCAGAAACGAAACTCAGCAGAGGCAAATCATGCCAAGAAAGCCAAGGTCGCATCAGTTAAAATGGACGAACAGTAGCTACAATTAATTGAATCAAAGAACAGAATATCCTGCTTCAGAAAGGTCAAGATAAGAAACTGAAAGCAGGTGGTGGGTGAAACGAAAATCAAATACAAGAATTACATGAAGAAGAGGCAAATTCACGGTGTCTGAATCACGTGACCAGCCGAGCGAGAAGAAGTGAGACTTTCACACCTACGCATGGTAGTGGGCCAGGCGAAGATATCAGAACATTTCTAGACAGGAGATGCAGTCTTGTGGCCAACCACAGTGAAATAATTGACACATGGCCACTAAAGTGATGATTGATTGTAACAATAATTGGAGGAGGGCCGGGGGAGCTAAGGAGCACCCTGCACCTGGCCGACCATTCTGCATGCTGCTAGGCAAAATGAAAAAGTATGAGTGGGGTTGGTGCCAACCCAATCATAGTGGACCAAGTAATCTAGGGTCCTATATTTAGTAGAACCAATGAGACATCGTACTTTTAGTGATGTCTACAATAGCCATTTTTGAGGGAAGGGCTTAGATGCCCCACCTAACAGTGTGTACCCAATCCCCTTACTCCGTTACCATATACAGATATAGTACCTATATTAAAGTTACCTTTCCTGAACCAATAGAATTGCATGCCAACTTGTAAGCGTTAAACGTCAGTGATGATGAGTTTTTAGTATAAATGATGTGTTTTTTATGAAGTTCGTTGGAGTTGTGAAGCGAGAGAGAAGATCATGCATCCGCTGATATTCATGAGACTCCCAGTTTTTTGTACTTGTCATTAAATGGATTCCCTTTGGCAAACCGTTGAGTTGTCATTATTGATTTGGTGTTGGAGAATTAATCTGCACCCCCATCCATCTCACGGGTGCTGCTATCTTATCTTAAAGTGCTTCTGGGCAAACCTTGACTCTATGGGCCGGTTGGGGGTCCTGGAGTACACAAGCCGGTTGGTTGTTACTAAAATGGCCATTGCAAGCCCTTAGGTCAAGTGAAAAAAGAGTGCCCATTAGTTTGATTGCCAAGAGGTGGGACTTCTTTTGGCGGGGCAGCCAATAAGGGTGGTACTTCCCACACTTCATCCTGGTCATCCCAGATCCCTTACAAGTCACTGAAAGGCTCGATTTTAAGGTTAAGATCACCAACGACCATTACAGTGGTATTGGCCGGGTCAGATCCTTCCCATTGTTTTACCAGCTCATAGGTTTTATTAATGGTAGTAATTGAATTGGCTCTGTTATACACATTAAACAGCATTCGCACCCGGGAAAGGCGGATTGACCAATCACAATACGCCTTTCCTGGGCATGATTGTGCCTTCGCTGCCCGCAGCGTTTGAAAACAATATCTAAACAAAAATGCCTGCCACCATTAACATAGAAAAGGGACTATGTCAGATGACAGCGCCCATTTTAGAACCTGTTTTCCATGACCATCTTCATCTGAAAAGGGACCTAGCCCCTTTTCTTTTTTAATGACGGCAGCCATATTTCTGGTCATTTTTTTGTCATTTTGGTCATTTTTTGGTCAGATGGGCTCGCGCAGAGCTCTTCTCTCGTCGGAAGGTGGGGAAAAATGAAAACTATTCACGAAAAGCTTGCCACGCGATTGCGTAAAAAAAAGTCAAAAAGTTCCTTTCCCAGTGCCCATTGTTTTCCCCTCGGACAGGAGATGTGCTCGCGAATGTAGCTTTCACATCCCAGCTTCGCTCGGGCCTACAAAGCTCGGGCTGGCAGGTCGTTCAATCCCATGTCCGCCTGGGTTTGAAAACTACAATATGTACTGGTCATCTGGTAGTTCTGATATACCTGTCTCTGTTGGGACCACATTCCAATTCAAATTAGAATCTAGCAAAACGAGCAGGCCATCAGTAGGGCACCGTTTAGTGCCTTTTTGATCTGGAAGGACTGGTAACTCGGCATTTCCATCAAATCATTGGATCACGATTCCTGCAAGAGGATCAGCTGGTGTTCTCTGATGAAGATTTTCCAGCTTGGGACTTCCATATGCTTCAATAGACCAGCAATGTTCCAAGAGAGTAGACAGTAATGCTGGGTCGAAGGGTCCCCCCTGCCCACCCCGACTACCCCTCCGGCCAGCCTCCAAACCTTCATTTGTTCTGTTAGATGGCTCGTTTGTTTGGACCCTAATACTGGTCAAAGCTGGGGAATTAACAGAAGTAAGTACAGTTGGAGCCCCTTTGTTTGTATCAATGCTCTATACAGCTGTAACCTAAATTGGTTACTAACCAGTAGTCTATTATGATGCTGACTGCAGACTGTAACCTAAATCACTTGAGTTACTCAATCAGCATCATACAGTGTGTTATGGTATAATCACCCAGGTGCAAGGGCAGCGGTCAAGGAGAAAAGACGTATCTTCACATTCGCAGTGTGAGCGATCTTACCATGATGGAACGATGAATTGCCGAATAGGTACAGCGCTCACAACGGCCCACTGCTCATAACAGCCCGTGGCTCACAACAGCTGCCCTTTCCAGCTGGGCCAATTCTGTGGAAATAGTCCTCAGCATTGAACATGAAATCCTCCCCTGTATTGGGGAGTGCAGTATGACCCAGAGACCAATGATTGGTTGTTAGGAGAAAGACAGTTCAGAAGTGAAACTGATTTTTTTCTTTACCAAGGGTTCCCAGCCTGACTGGGAATATTCATGAACATGTGAATCCATGCCAGACCCATGCTGGAGAACAACAGTTACAAGGTAAGTAACGTTGTTCTTTCTTCTAGCACAGCATGTTCCAGGGGAACTGAATTATCTGGCAGACGTACTAAGCAGAAGTTTAGTGCTACCCTCAGAACACGAGTGACAAACGCAGATGTGCTACGCAACCTCTTCTCAAACTGGGGGTGCCACGACATAGACCTCTTTGCTACACAGGAGAATGCAAAATGCTAAGACTACGCATTGAGGTATTTCCAGCAAAATTTGAAGGGAAAACGCTCTGTTAATGAACTGATCAGTGTTAGACAAAGTTTGAATGCCGTATCTTCTGGGAACACTACAAACAACTTTGACTACAGGTATAGGCAACCCAACCTTTGGTATAAGCTTGTACTACACAGTTTTGGTTGCGTGTTGAGCAGCCAGGCTTAGCTCCTGAGGGGAAATGTGAGCTGTAGCGGAGTTACACAAAGATTCAGTTACAGGTATTCAAATAAACTCTTAAACACAAGATTTCTTGCATAAACAATTTATCAGTCAGTAATAGAATTTGAACACACAAATATACTTTAATACTATACACTTTGAGTTTCTGAATCAGACCAGGCCCTTTTGGGATGGCCCACAGACACAACCTACACCCACAGGTGACTTCAGTAACAAAGGTGCTGGGCACCTTAATATCTTCCTGTTGGCATTCAGAACACTCTTTAAAAGTTGGTAAAAGACAAAGTTTATTAGAACACAAGAGACCACAAAATATTCTTAAGCAGCACAGATACTTTTTGAGTTCACTAGAAGTCATTCAATTCAATAGGCTAAGCCAAAGTCAATGGGCAAAAGTCTTGGATAGGATAAAGCACTTCTGGTAAGTAAATTGAAGTCTTTGCACAAGTTCTTAGGAGACTTTAATGAAAAGAAAAATCAAATGTAGGGCCACAAGCTGATTAGGCTTGTGAGTTGTGGAATTTACAAGCCCTTCTGCAGTAAGAGGTAAGTTCTCTTAGACTTGTTTTACAGTACCTTGGTAAAGAAGAAAAGATGCGGCTGATGACTACTGTTCCTGCGCAGCTCTGCAGATCTCACTGTTCCTGGGCCTCAGTCGTGGGGACAAGAGGGAGGACGACTGGGGACTCGTGCAATGCACTGGGACTGTTAAAACCTGCAGCCGGCAAACTTCATTTTCAGTAGCGGTTTCGGGTTTCAGCTACCGCAAATAGCAACAACGCGGTTCCTGGCTGTCAAGGTGGACTGTCTTTGCTTCTGGGGTCCCGCACTCTGCTGAGGTGGCTCAGGCTTGGTCAGTCCTGCTTCATGGGAGTCCAGAGGATCTTCCAAAAGCATTAGGCCAGCTTAAAAGTACCGCACACAATTTGGTGTCTGCAGCAACTGAGGAAATTCAACCAGCAGGGCACTGCAGCAGGGCTTCACCTGGGAAACCAACGGTCCAGGAGTTGCAGCAGGCGTCCTCTTCAAGCTCTTCTTCGGTTCATTTGTCCAGTGGTTGACTCTGCCTTCCAAGCCAAAAGACTTGCCTTTTATTCACTTCTCTCCCATTCATTCCAGCCTAGCTGTCACTCACCCAGCAGAGTGGCTGTCCTTGCCGGACAGCCAGCCAGCCAATCACCACACAGTGCATTTGGGTCTCCTAGGAGACTAAGCGCAGGGAGTTTCGGGCACCTCCCTCACTTCCTACCTACCCCAGACACTCTGGAGCCAGAGGCGAGTTTCACTCCTGAAGCCCGCCAAAGGCGGAGTGAACGAAGAGACCACACCTGGTTTGGCACGCAGAGAAAATCTCTAGAAGGACCTTTCCTCAAATACATGCCGATAAGAGAAGACCGGGGACCATTTTGTCAAAGATGGCTCTGTGCCATTTTGAAAAAGATGGCTCCCGCGGCTAGCGTTACCGGAGCTGTGAACAGCCGCGGTAAATGCAAACCATGGTAGTTCGGGACGAAACCACTGCCACCAGCCATTCTGTGAGGAAAGAGTAACATAAAAATGTTACATAAGAATTTAGACACAGGCGATACGAAGTAACCCCTCCGGCACTCTATTGTAAGATAGGTTGTGCTAGGTCTAGCAAGTACAATGTTAAGTAAAGTCAATTTCACTCTACTGCTCTGGGAAACAGTTTATCCCAGAGAAGCTATTTAAACCTTGGGAAATCTAAGATTTCCCTGTGCCACTGCACTGAAGGTGCTGTGTGACTCAATGTAAAAGATGATGCCTAGGGAGTTTGTCAGACTCCATAACCAAAAAAAAGAGGTAAAATTCACATTAAAATGCATGAGTGGGGAAAAGGAGTCACTCTCTCCAGGATAACAAAATCAAGTCCTCGAAATCCAGCAAAGTTGCTTTGGGTCTCTAAGGTGGAGGGAATTAGCATATTTTTGAGAATTCTGCCCAACACTCAGGCAAATTTGCATATGCTTCCTGCACCAACCCCCAACACCTCAACAGAATATTCCACAAGCTACACCAGGAGCAAGTAACAATGATCCCAGTAACTCCAGCGTGGGCACAACAAACACGATATTCACACTTACAAATGAGGTGTTTGTACTCCCATGAAACTACCGTGCCCATTCAACGTGTCACAGAACCAAGTGACAACACTTCACCCATGTCCTCAGATATTGAATTTAGCACCCTGGCTTCTGAAGTCATGGAATTTGGTCATTTAAACATAGACCAGAGGTGAATGCACATTCTAAAAGAAGCACGTAAGTAAAACACATTATTTCAGCAAATGGAAACGTTTTATGTTATGGTGCAAAGCACGTACAATCAATACAATTGACTCTTCAACTTTACAGATAGTACACTATCTACTGTATCTGTTGGACTCTGTATTCAGTTCATTAAGAGTACATCTACATGCTCTCTCAGCCAACACCATATCACAAAGTACAGTTTCATGGTGGAAGGGGCCTGTGGTCAAGGCATTCATGCAGGATGTTAAGAAATTATACCCTGCAGTTCTAATCCAACTCCTGGCTGGGACTCATGGGATCCCCCTTGGAGCCAATGCACAAAGCCAGTAGTCTTAAACATCTCACTTATAAGATCGCTTTCTTTGTTGCTATCACATCTATAAGAAGGGTAAGTGAACTACAAGTACTGTCGGTACAAGATCCCCTCGTAATTATTCACTCACCCACGCCCCCATCCGCGACCCCATTCCGCGTGTTTTCTTTTTGTATTTCTCCCCCCCCGGCCCCGCGTTGACCCGTGGTTCCCTGCCTCTCCCTTCGGGAATCCTTCGCCCGCCCGCCTCCCACCCCTGATTGGTCACCAAGTTTGGCCTTGCTGGGTCTAGCGACCCGTGCCACTGCACCTACTCCTCTTTCCATCTGAGGAGCAGGTGAGTGCGCCCCCATCCGCGACCCCATTCCGCGTGTTTTCTTTTTGTATTTCTCCCCCCCCCCGGCCCCGCGTTGACCCGTGGTTCCCTGCCTCTCCCTTCGGGAATCCTTCGCCCGCCCGCCTCCCAGCCCGCCCCCCACCCCTGATTGGTCACCAAGTTTGGCCTTGCTGGGTCTAGCGACCCGTGCCACTGCACCTACTCCTCTTTCCATCTGAGGAGCAGGTGAGTGCGCCCCCATCCGCGACCCCATTCCGCGTGTTTTCTTTTTGTATTTCTCCCCCCCCGGCCCCGCGTTGACCCGTGGTTCCCTGCCTCTCCCTTCGGGAATCCTTTGCCCGCCCGCCTCCCAGCCCGCCCCCCACCCCTGATTGGTCACCAAGTTTGGCCTTGCTGGGTCTAGCGACCCGTGCCACTGCACCTACTCCTCTTTCCATCTGAGGAGCAGATGAGTGCGCCCCCATCCGCGACCCCATTCCGCGTGTTTTCTTTTTGTATTTCTCCCCCCCCCGGCCCCGCGTTGACCCGTGGTTCCCTGCCTCTCCCTTCGGGAATCCTTCGCCCGCCCGCCTCCCAGCCCGCCCCCCACCCCTGATTGGTCACCAAGTTTGGCCTTGCTGGGTCTAGCGACCCGTGCCACTGCACCTACTCCTCTTTCCATCTGAGGAGCAGGTGAGTGCGCCCCCATCCGCGACCCCATTCCGCGTGTTTTCTTTTTGTATTTCTCCCCCCCGGCCCCGCGTTGACCCGTGGTTCCCTGCCTCTCCCTTCGGGAATCCTTTCGCCCGCCCGCCTCCCAGCCCGCCCCACCACCCCTCCCTAGTCCAGCTCCCGCCCCCAACCCGCCCATCCCTCCCTTCATCACTGCTCCGTCCAGGGCAGCCCTCTGCCCAGCAACCCATCGGCTAAGGACCCGAGGCAAAGGACGACTCCATTATTGGCGGCTCCAAGATGTGTCTGCAGGTGTCCGCAGGGGACGCCAAGGAAGCCAGCAGCTAACAGACACCACCAAAACCGTGAGTGTGGGATGGGTGGGGAGTAGAGCAATCACTCCACTCCAGAAAGCCCATGCCACTCTATCTTACCCCCAAATAACATAGACTGCCATAATACTAGCATGTCCGCACCTAGACAGAAATGTGAAATATTAGCATGTCCACTCATAGATGGAATTGTGAATGTTAGCATGTCCGCACCTAGACGGAAGTGAGAATGTTAGCATGTCCACTCTTAGATGGAATTGTGAATGTTAGCATGTCCGCACCTAGACGGAATTGAGAATGTTAGCATGTCCACTCTTAGATGGAATTGTGAATGTTAGCATGTCCACTCTTAGATGGAATTGAGAAAGTTAGCATGCCCACTCTTAGATGGAATTGAGAAAGTTAGAATGCCCACTCTTAGATGGAATTGTTAGCATGTCCACACCTAGACAGAAATGTGAAATATTAGCATGTCCACTCTTAGATGGAATTGTGAATGTTAGCATGTCCGCTCTTAGATGGAATTGTGAATGTTAGCATGTCCGCTCTTAGATGGAATTGTGAATGTTAGCATGTCCACTCCTAGATGGAATTGTGAATATTGGCCTGCGCCGCATCTAGATGGAATTGTGAATGTTAGCATGTGAAAGTTGCATTTAGAAAGTGTGCCCTATAGCCTCTCCTTGAATTTTAGAAATGTGCCCAATAGCCTCTCTGGTAAATAGAATTTAGAAGTGTGCCCAAGATCCTCTGTGAAAGTTGCATTTAGAAGTGTGCCCAATAGACACTCTGGAAAGTTGCATTTAGAAATGTGCCCAATAGACAATCTCGAAAGTTGAATTTTGAAGTGCGCCCAATAAGCTCGCTGTGAATTTAGTAGTGTCCACAATAACCACTCTGTGAAAGTTGCACTTAGAAGGGCACCCAATACCCCCTCTGTGAAATTTAGAAGTGTACCCAATTACCCAATAACCTCTGTGAGAGTTACATTTAGAAGTGTGCCCAATAGCCCCTCTGGTAAACTGAATTTAGAAATGTTCCCAATAGCCTCGCTGGAAAATTGAATTTAGATATGGGCCCAATATCCTCTGTGAAAGCTGCATTTAGAAAGTATGCCCAATAGCCACGCTTTGAAATTTGTATTTAGAAGTGCTACCAATAGCATCTGTGAAAGTTGATTATAGAAGTGTATCCAATAGACATTCTGGAAAGTGGCATTTAGAAGTTTGACCAATAGCCTCTCTGAAAACTTGAATTTAGAAGTGTGCCCAGTAGATGCTCTGTGAAAATTGCATTTAGAAGTATACCCAATAGCCTCTGTGAGAGTTACATTTAGAAGTGTGCCAAATAGCCTCTCTGATAAATTGAATTCAGAAGTGTACCCAATTGCTTCTGTGTGGAAAATTGTACCTAGAAGTTTCGCCCAGTAGCCTCTCTGGGAAAGTTGCATTTAGAAGTTTGCACATTGAAAAAGCATATAACCCATCATATCACACCACCACGCTTACTCTCTCCTTTACATCACCACTCAACTAGAACACAGAGATACTATGACACCATTCGGTATAACTGATCTCATACGAACATCCGCCGCTTACTACACATCATTCTATGTAAACACTGCTGGTCTCACACCCCCAGCCAGGCGTTTTCCTCAGGCCTAACGCAGCCACATCCGTTCCGGATAAATCCTGCCAGAACGAACACATTCTCCTGATCTCTCAACCACCACACCTACCGATAAGAAGCAGCTATTACACAAGTACCGCACGAGCTGCACACATATCCGGTGCTCACACGCACCTTTTGACTCTCCCTACTCTCTCTACTGATCTGAACTGCGGTTCCCAAGGGCGTTCAACCTACCAGCGCCTTCAGACCATACCAATGGTATATAAGGCGCTATATAAGTGCAAAATAACATAGCATAACATAACATAAATCTGAAAACTCCTTAAATCAAGAATATGAAGTGGTCCTTTAAAATATGGGATGTGCACAAGCCCCCGTTCTTTTTCAAAATGGGTGGAACCCATAGCGGGAGACTGAATTTGTAGACAAGATAGTCAAGTGAATTCTAAGTGTCATAAATTAAACCTTGAGGATCCTGCTGTTAAAGCATCTACAGCAGGAGGATCAAAAACATACTCTCTCTGGATCCACAACTGTGGTTCACTGTTGTTTTGGGTGGGTACTGGCCCTTAAATAGGGGTTGTGATGAATGTCTTGACGCCAATTGTCTAGGAGGTCATGTGATCCTTTTGAGCATGCTCCATACCTGGCATGCGCTGTAATTGCAAAAGGACATCTTCAAATAGGCCAGCTGCCATCGTGAATCCCATTCCAGCATATTCTCTCTGCTGTAGTGGCTCCTCTCGATCATTGTGTGCTGCTGGAAAGCCTCCTCCTCATCCCTGGGTTTCAGAACGGCTGGATACTGTACATTACCGGTCAGTGGGTGTGCCTATCATTCCCCTTGAGGGGCGAGGAGGCAGACCAAATGCTTTTCTGGCATAAGTCTTAGAATGGACATTTTCGCCATCAGTCCCAATAAAGTGAGGGGTTCAGGGTTTTCTTTCCCCATTTTACCTGCAGTTGTAATGGAGACAGAAGCGTTTCCCCTTGCGTGTGATCCACCCGGTGTGTCCCCTATGTAGAAAGCTCTGTTGCTTCCCAGCTAGGTTTACACTTTAAAAATCCAATACATACAAAACTGTTTCTCCCTTCCAAGTGTCTCCTCGCTGTGGGGGAATAAAAAAGCTCTTTCCGAGTCTCCTGCTAATTCGTGGGTGAGGGCTGCACTTCATTGTGCCCCTCTATGTATTACAGGGGCAATCAGTACGAGTTCCCCATGGCTGTCCTTTTAGGGGGTGGACAGGCATTTCTATTGGGCACTCAGATCTATCCCAATGGTTTCCCAATGGTCTTCTTCCACACAAATCCATGTCTCACTCTCCCAAATTTGGGCTATGATTGCCTTCTTACCAAGTACAAAATGCTGGGAGTCAAAATGCTTGACTGTTCGCTTTCTACACAAACTGGGCGACTTGGCCTGAGATTACAGCTGGTTTTGAGGACCTGGGAATGCTATCTTCAGGTCCATGTGTCAATGACCATGAGGACACTTCTTTACCACAACCAATGTGAGATCCTGAAGCACTTATAGGTGCACAAAAGCTTCAGCACTTTGCCATACATCATCATGCACTGTGTGACATCCTAGGAATGGTATTGAGTGCCTGCTCTGCAGGACAATTTATAATGCAACATGTAGGGCTTGGCCAACATCTTGAGCATGGGTTCTGTGGTTTGCATCTAGTGCTAAACCATTGTCCTCAGGCCTATTGGCAATGAGGGGAAATGTGGAAAAATGTGGAACAAATAAATAAATAAATGTCTTCAAGACTGTTTGCCCAGATAAAGGGCTTGTATCACAGCATCAGACAATATTAAAAACCGCTGTTGATGACAAGTATTGTAGTGCTTAATAAACGTTGCCCTCCATGTGGTCACGATTAAACAATTGTTCTGCTAGATCGCGTTTGCCTTAATTTATGGGAAATATGACAATGTCTGGATTTAAGATTTTGTATGGAAAATAAGTCTAGTCAATAAACTGGTGTGGTGTGTTCAGAAAGGCACTTTAATACTTTGCTGTATGAATTTTAAGAAACATCAATGTGCATTTGTTCAGGATTGTGGAATCATTATTTAATGCCTTACCGTTATTACTTTAGGAACCAGCCACGGTCGAAGATATTGTGAGAACCTGAAGGTGTCTCCCTAACTAGTCCCCGGGGATCTGTCATACAGGTGGCCACGACACGGCCATCGCTATTGGATCCAGTTCCTGGGGTTGGACCAGTTTGGGAGGATCACCTGGATGGGGGTCCTCAAGGAGTGGAGCGGAAACACTGACAGATGAGACGCAGTATTCCCCTTCTCATACCCCCTCTTCCCTATCCTACTACATACAATGCTCAACCTCTCCAACCTCCCTCCCCTTTTTCTAACACAAACATTTTCGCACACCACGAGAGACGACAGACTAACATCAGGGCCCTTTACCCAACATGTCCCAACACAAGGGTCAGGCAAAGTCAGGCAATTGACCAGAATCACTCACACCTGACAGCCCTTAGAGGGATAGAGGGATAAAAGGTGGAGCACGAGAGCACACTATGAGCAAGGCAGATAGCATGACGAGAGAGCGATTCCAGGGCAGCAGTTCATGAAGAGGAGAAAGGCAGTGAGAACTGAGGGGGTGCCAAGGAGAGAAGCGACCTTGCCCTTTCCATCCCAGACCCGCGATTCCTCTGTGGAAGAAATCATAAGACCGCAAACACAAGCTAACTTGTGCTGCAGCAGATGTCAACGGTATACAGAGCGTGGCTACGCTGATAAGCAGGAGAACAGAAGGTGCTTGCTACCGTGGTACCATCCTTGACTCCAGATACAAGGAAAGCCAAGGGGTTCATCAGAGCTGGTGGGTCGAGGGGAGAACCGATAAGAAAACTGAACTGTGTTGAAAGAAAGTTGCAAATTGAGGAAAGTTGAAAGAACTGTGAAGGTTGCCAGGGAAAACCAGCTGAAAGGGTCTGGCACCACGTGGGTGTTAGGCGGGAGACTCTGGTTGGTTCCCCATCATTGTTGAAAGTATCAAGACGAGAAGGCCATGCAAGGGCCGTGAGAAGAGTGACAAAGTAGTCATACAGAGGTCTAGCAAAATCTGCAGTACAGTCGAAAGTCTTTGGCCAGCAAGTAATGAAAAGCGAAGGGAAACTAATCCCGCATGGTGAAGAGAAAAGATTAGCAATAGTAAACCCGACTGAGGGATGCCGATAAAAAGGAGCTAAATCTGATGCCTCAATGAACATTGGTGCTGATAATAGTGAACATGATAAAGGGAGGTGCACCGTGAACTGGTTAAAAAGACATTAAGAATCATGAATGTAACATAGAAGATTATTTGCAATCCTTGGAATACAAACCATAGCGAACCCGGCTGAGGGAGGCTAACATTCAAGAGGGGACTGAGCCCGGAAGAGGGCAACCCAGGGGTGAAGAGACATCACCCAACGTATAGGCAGAAAAGGAACTCTTTTGTTTATTAATTTGCATGCAGCAGGTCCTCGGAGACAAGATATTTTTTGTAGAAAAGAGACTTAACCGCCAGAGGTCCTGATTCCTGAGAATAGAACTGTAGGCTTGTGCTGACAAAAGCTCAAGTGTATGCTGTGCTTCAGAATCCCACCTTGCCCTGTACTGAAAACGTGGGGAAGGGAGACCCCGACTACTACATCCTTACTTATCATTTGTCAACACTTCCTTCTTTCTTAAAGAAACCTTATCCCACACTTTTCTGTATTTAGTTGTAAGGATTGGCAATAGGTTTTTTTTAGTATAGGCCCTTTTATTTTGACACGACGCCAGAGGACTGCACTGCCCTATTATTATTTGATGGTCGTAGCTTGCTCCCATCTTAGATTTAGGTTTAGATTAGGCATTTTTCCAACCCATTTATACAGTTTAATAAACACCCTTGAACTGTGATCACTTGTGTCTGTCTTAACTGTTGCCACCATGAGTTCCTCACACTATACACCTACGTTTGTCTACTTGTCTTTCACATCGTGTGTCAAAATAACTACAGCATGATCGCTCTTCACTCTCTGCTGAAACTGCATATCTTGTGTCCTTACAATAATGAAATCAATAATGATACTATATCTTGACGAAATCAAAGCTGTTCCACCTGGGGTGGCAGAGCTTGTTCTGCTCTTAAGAGTTATCACGCCCATAACAATAGCTCAGCTACCACTTTTTTATTTTTATTTAATGTATTGTTTAAAGCATGGACCTAGCTTGAGAGCAGCATTGCACTGTACAGGGTGTTGGAAGCCAGTGCTTGGGCGGGAGTCTTAATAGTAGCATACGTGAGGGGTCAGAAATGAGAGGCAGACACAAAGTTGTAGTATTCTCATTATCAGACATTTTATTTAAAAAAGAAATGGGTTGGAAAAACACCTCTCTAGCCAAATCCTAAGAAAGGAGGTTCCCTATAAAAACTAAAACACTTTTTGCTGTACAATGTGCCTTATAAATATTCAATAAATTTTAAATACTCAATAAATAATCAGTCTGTGTCAAATAGTTAGTAACTTAGAAACTGCTCTGTGTCCAAAACCTTCTAAACTGACCCTCACATTGGAAACCAAGCAACCAAGGATGTCTGACGTGTTTAGTGAAAAGTGTTCATATTCAATACATATAAATAAATCCAAATGTATTTTCCAAGGGGAAATCCTTGAAACCAGAGGATAGTTCCCTTCCCCTGGATTTTTATGCAGCATGGCAAAGGTGTCTCTTTCAAACAAGTGTTTCTTTATATCACAAAAGTGTCACTTTATCCAACAACTCCTTGAGGGTTTCACACTGGATTCAGAAAGTTCTTGTTCAACAATATCTTTCAAAACATCCATCAATGCCTTTTGTAGCAAACGTGTCCTTCTTGAGCAACAATGTCTTTATATTCAATTCACAAAATTCTCGTTCTGTAAACCTAAAGATTTGGTTGGTATACTGTCCAGACTCCCTGGTAAACTTCCTTGCCAGGTAGTTTGTATCATTAACATTTGCATTACAACTTCTGTTAGATTGCCTGGCATACTCCTCTGCCAGGAATCCTCTCATGGGTTCTTTAGATTCCCTGGTTTACATCCCTGACAGGTATCTTCACCAAGTGTTAAAGTTCTTAATACTGTTTTCAAAGGCCTGGTATGTTTGACTTCCAGGGTCTCTTTTTATGGCCTTCTTAGATCCCCTGGTATACTCTCCTACCAGCTATTCTGTCTCAATATTCAGTTGTTTCCTAACTTCAGTGGATTGCCTGGCATACTGCCCTGCCAGGAATCTTCTCACAATGGTACAGTCTTTTCACAACTTCAGTGGATTGCCTGGTACACTCCCCTGCCAGGAATCCTTTCACAATGGTACAGTCTTTTCACAACTTCAGTGATTTGCTTGGTATTCTCCCCTGCCAGGAATCCTTTCACAATGGTATCACAGATCCCCTCCTGGTATACTCCCCTGCCAGGTATCTTTCCCCCAATGTCAGCTGCCTGGCACCTTCTCTTTACCAGGACTTCTCTATTGGCTTAACTGTTACTCTCCATATATAATATCAGCATCGGCTTTGATGTGTCCAATGTATTCGCTGCGGGTAACACTTGCTTCAGCGCTACCCCACTTTGACATTTCATGCACATGTAATTATTCAGATTTCATAGTTGCAGTTTTTCTTGTCGGTATTCAAATCTTCTTTCTCTTAAACCTTGATTTAACATTAGGTTTTGCCTGTGTTTAAATCTCCTTTGAATATTGTCCAAAGTATCACTCTCACATACCTAATTTACTTGCTTCTTGTTTATCATTATGCCACGGGGTCCCCATGGCTCTGGGCCGACTCACCTGTGGCTCTTGGCGTTGAAGCTTCCTCCCTGGAATGGCGTCCCATGCGATGCGGGAGTCTCTCCTGCATTCCCTGCAGCTCTGAGTTTACTCGCTGGCTCCCTTCTGTTGCCAGGACCGGAGAACGCTGCTTCCTGGCTCGACCGTGACATCATGAGCTCCGGTGTGCTTCTCTGTGCTGCCGCAATCCTTCAGGTATGCTTGCCGCACTTCTCCTTCTTTCCTGCCATGCTGGTGTCTGTAACTCGCATTTGCGAGCCACTGCCTAACAGCACCCGTCTTCTCTCCTCTGCAGTTCTCTCCGGAACTACCTTTCTGAATGCTGTGGTTGCCATTTTTAAGGGTCTCGGGCAATTTAGTGTGAATGGAACTAGTCTGCAGGTTCGTCTTTGGATTTTTCTTAATCTGCATGAACTCTTCCGTCTTCTTCGTCGCAGTACTTGAGGTGTTATGAGAGTTGAAGTCCTCGGATGCTATTGGTTTTCCAAAATTAAGTTGTTTAAAAACTTCACATACAGAAATGTCAGAAACAGAAGATTTTTTTGTGTGTTGTGAATGTTGGAGGTATGCATGGAGATTTGGTTAAAGTGACATAAGGGAAGGGGTTTCTGATTTTTAAGATAAAGGGAAATTGTTGGGTGACAACAAGCCATCAAGAAGTTGGGTATTATCATCAGGTCTTCATCAGAGTCAGGGGGGAATATTGCTTCTCCTCTGATGGAATCATCCCTTCTCCCCGGTAGTTGTTCCCTCCCCTGTGATCCTCCCTAATATAAACACCCCAAGGATCAGGATCAGGTAGCGGGCGCCGTTCCCTGGCCACATGGCCGGAGGTCACCGCCGGGAAATCAGTGATGAGTCAATCGGATTCATCACACATAGTACTGTGAATTGCGGGTTGTGCATCTATTGGGATTAGGCCATGGTCAGGTGTTGTTGAAAAAGCCATGTTTTGAGAGATTTGAGAAATTGGAGAATTGTGGGGACATTCTGAGCTGGTATCGAGATTCAGTTCTAGAGGTTGGATGCGTGGCAAGAGAAGGATTGTTTTTGGGTCTTGCCTTTGCAGACGAGTTGTGATACAAGCTGGTTGGTCGATTTGCTGAACTTGTCACTCTTTATCCTCTCAATTATTCAGTTTCCTTTGTCTTAAATAACCTAGTTGAGAATAGAAAAATAATCAATACAGAAAGGCAACAAAACAAATCAACTTCTTATTGTATTACACATCTTTATGTAACAGTGTCTCTCTGTGTGTTTTTTACTATATTAAAGATTTAATTCCCTCTGAGAATCCCTCTTCAAACGTTAAGAAGCTTATAAAAAAAAATAAAACAAACAGGTAGCTAGATTAAGAAAAGGCGTGAAACTAACAGTATACTTGATCAATCTACGATTCCCATTACTCTGTAGGTAGCCGGATACTGGGAATTTCTTACCACCTGATACCGTATAAGCACAGGACAGAGCAAGAATATCTATCAATTTGAGGAAGGCTTTTTATTGTTGGAAAAAATCATGCACACAATTAAGGCAGATGTGTACCATCCTGTTCTACAGGTAGCATCGTTCCACCATGCCCGGAAGGTCTTCATACCAAATAGTTGCTTCCTAAAATTAGCTCAATAGCACCATAAATAAATAAGTGTTAACCGATATCAAAGTCCCCACAGCTCTCACTTTTCTCCCCTGATAAGCAGTATTCTGTCCTCGGATTACCCCTTGGTTGAATAGAACTAATGTACTAGTTACTAATGGGAAGGGAACGATGTGGAAGAAGGCGGTTTTACTATAAGCACTTTCCGGATGACAAGGTAGCTCAAGGTTTTGCAGTTGTTACCTGTGCACACTCAGATGAATACATCTCATTACCTTCTTATTTTATGAGTTCTGGGCTGGTTTATTCATAATGTGATAACCTTCCAAATTCAATGAGAATTTATCCTGTGGGAGGTTAATATGGGATTCCAAAAATTCCAAGCAAGCACCATATTCCTTATCCGCCATCCCAGCAACATTCCAGAAGATTATTTTGACTATAATGTCCGGTCTGCCGATAGATCCACCAATCCAAAGACTTAATTCCGCTGTGGCGACTAGACCTCCTTTGTCAGTCGTCTTACTGAGTGAGGAGGGAGTTGATAAATGTCCTCTGGTGAAAGTCAGCCCTCGAAGGTATTGGAACATGGGCCTTTTGCCAGATGGTCTACTCATTTTGACGGCATATCATGGACAAAAAATCCCACAATACAGAGATCGTTTTTATTATTTCTCTGTACTTGTACCTGCTGCAGAGTGCCTGGCTGATGGCAATTTAATAAAAGTAACACAAGGGAAGGCGCTATGTGCCTTGCGTTCGCTCTGCTTATTGCGCCTAACACCACAGTAGTTGTTCTACCAATCTGGGCTTCCATAACATGGTCACTCTACAATCACCAACTCCATACTTCATGCATGGCTCTCATTTAGTCACACATTCTAGGAAAGGGAATTTCTATTTGTGCTATTGTCCTTCTGTCAATGTTTGCTATTCTACTTAGTTCTGCGTGTAGAGTAACATTCGCAATACAGCTTCACAGATGTCTCATAATAGCAACAGTGATGTTAGCCTTCGTAATTGACATAGTGAGCCATGAGAAACTGGGAGGGAAAATAGATGGCTTAGAGGTTTAGCATTATCTGAATACAAATTGAAAATAAAGAAAGAAAACGCAGAATGAAATATATATGAACATTATGAGTAGCCTTCAATAGCCTTTCAGCCCTCATCTGCCATCATTAATTATTTAAGCATTTAAATGGCATTTAACATGAGTGGAAGGGACACAGCACTGGGAAAGACAGACCTGCTGAGGAAGAGGGACTTCCACGGCAAAGGCAAAATGTAAGATTGAGCTAAATAAAATTGTTTACATTGATTAATTTATTTCCAAGAAATATGTGCAAAGGTTTACTCTGTAAAATATCTCAGTCCTAATTTTTACAATGATTCTATAAAATAGACTCAAGTCATTTTAAATAATAGCAGTAAAAAACGAGCAGCATGGGTAGGAATCCATTTGTTTTACCACTGCATGAAAATGTCATGCTGTCCCGATGCCAAGTGTTTTTGAAGAGAGAGCGAAAAACAAAGGCGGAAACGTAATTTGGGACGCTGCCCTCTCCACTTTTAAAAACCACCAAAATGACCCGTAGCGTGGATGAAGGTGTTAAGACACGCCTGTCTTTTGCACCTTCATTTACGCTCGGAGGACTTGGAAAACAAGCCCCATTACTTCATAATATTGCACACCAAAGGAGCGCTTCTCCAAGATTAATTAATACAAATAAGTTTGAAATCACTAACCATAGACAAGTGGCAAGATAGATATTTTTGGTTTTTCCAGGTTTTCCCGCTTCCCTGAACCCCTATTCATTACATTTCTATTTCCATTTTCTGCACTGCCCCTCCTGCTTTTCTCATCATTAAAATTTCCTAGGAATGATATCCGTCCACCACCTGAACCGCACCATCTGTGTATAATGTCCTCCCAAGACATTTAACACTGGGCTCACTGCTTTACTAGTACTTTGATGCACCCTTGTATATACACTCTGCTTGCCTTCTTATTGTTATTATACTGATGTTAACTCTGTAATATACCTGTAAACCTCGTAAGTACTGCCCTGTCTGCTTTCATCATGTTGTACCTAAGAGATGCGCCCAGTTGCCCCTGGGCCTGGTGCGCTATAGAAATAAAATAAATACATATACAAATACAAATAACCCTTCTTGTTGACCTTAAACTTTCCCTTCGGATGTTCCTCACTTTCAGTCCATTAACATTTTCATGGGGTGACTCCATGTGCCACCATCTCACCTCCCCTCTCCACACGTCTCCCTTGGGCCCTATGAACACAGAACCTCCAGTGAACAGTGCAGTACCCTCCCAACCGCAACATCCATAACTCGCAAGACAAAAAGGAGGCATTCAGAAGGTAATAGTGCAGTTGCAAGACTATTATTTTAGGTAAACACAATTGATTGTTGTGTTTGTACTGACATTCCTTAGGGCTTATTTATGCAAACAATTTTTCCTATAACGTTTTGGACTTTTTTTTTTTTTGCTACACTGCTGGGATTTGAACCGCAGTTCCCTGTGATAACATTCCTGTTTTTTTCTTGTAACTTTAGTATTGTGTTTTTTACTTTACACGTTTGTTCTGTGATGCTTGAGGGTAAGTATAGATATTTTAACTACAAAACTATTATATTTAGGTAAGGCTTTTCTGGTGATTTGTTTTATTTGATGTTTTGGTTGGCAAGATTTTTTACATCACCAAAACAAGAAGGTGAATGACATGAGAGCAGTAGACCTGAAGTTTCAAGTACAGTATAAAAGCAATATTAGGAATAAGGGCATGATACAGGAAATATAGAAGAAAATATGGAAGTGGGAAGCATAGGAGTGTATGCCCAAAGAAATCTTTTTATTCTGCAAAATTGCACCAGAAATGAAGACATAGCAAAAGAAAATATCAAAATCAGACTATTGAAACAAAATTCGGAATATTCAATTCGTTATAAACGTTTACATTTTTTAATTTGTGTTATACTATTGAGAATCCCCTTTGTCCTTTCTTCAGTTCTGCCCATCATGCCACAGTTTTATAAGCCCCAATGTTTAGTTTGCACTCAACACCAAGCTCCTTTCCGATTTCACCTTGCTCCTTTGGCACGAGATGGCACTCCATTCAACCACTGCGCCATTCACAGGAGAGAGGCGTCTGCCCAACTTTACTCTCCATATTGTCTCATTTTGATTGTATTTTAAATATCATGGTTTAGATTTCTTTAGGTTTTTCATATGAATAGTGTTATATCGCATACATGACAGTCAGGCGTTTTTCCAAGAACTCAGGAGGTGGGTTCAAGCGGCCTACCGATATAGGTGGGACAGAGGTGGCCTCGGCCATCCTTTGCCCACATATTGGTAGTGGCCATCGAGCAACCAAAGACTAGCTCTAAGCAAGGAAGCGAGGTTCACAGGAATACAAAGTACCAGATTAACACTTTGAAAACAGCTATGTCCAACAATTGGTATACTTTATATCTCGTTGAGGGTAGATAAATCGTTATCCACAGCAAAACTTACCATGATTCACGTCAACCACAAGTTTACGATCGACACTGTGTTCACTGAAGAGTGGTATAGTTACTGATCCTGACGGGGCTACTCCCTACTGCTCTCTGCCTTGGAATAAATCGTAGGGGATAGACTGAATTCTCATTGGTCAAGAAGGATATGGCTGTAATGCTATCTGATTAGGAGATGTTGAATAAGACTTGCAATCGAACCCTTGAACCAGAAGACGTGTCAAGTTGTTCTCCAGCACTTTGAAGCGTCTCATGTGCCAGATGGAATTACAAATCATGATCTCAGACCCAAATAACCGGACAGACTCAAAGAATATGGCAAACTATTGCTAGCTAAAATAAAGTAGGGCAATCCGGCGAACAACAAACTTTAGTCCACGCACTCGCACTTCAATTTTGATTACGCAAAGTTTTTATTTATTTATTACATTTATATAGCGCGCAAACAGCCCAAAGGCATGAGGCACTGTTACTTGCGAGAGCTTAGTTACAGGTTTCCAGAAGTAGAAACAGTAGTATGGAGCATAACAAATCAGTACAAAGTTACAAATCAAGTCAGTACATAATTCCATCAATACAGCTTATGCAGTGGGTCAGCAGTAGAAGTGAGTATTCAAGTCTGATAGAGTGGGCATTATGAGAAGAGGATGGTTTTCATAGCTTTACGGAAAAAGATGGGGGAAGCCTCGCCTCAGAGCATGGGAGGGAGGGTATTCCAGTGTGTGTGTGCGAGGTACGGGAAGCTGGATCCACCTGCTCTGGCTTTTTTTACTAGGGGAACACAAAGCATGTTGGTATAGGGTGATCTAATTGGCCTCTTGGAGGAGACGGGGTGGATCCTTTGCGAGAGGTACCCAGGAGCAGTGAGGTGAATGCATTTGTGGGTCAGTGTCAGGGCTTTGAAGATGATTCTCTCCTTTATTGGTAGCCAGTGAGCTAGTTTCCTGGCTTCAGAGATGTGTTCTCTTTTAGCAAGGCCTTGTGCTGCACGGAGAGCACTATTCTGGATGACTTGGAGCCTCTCCAAGTTTTTTGTGGAGGTACCTAAGAGTAGTCTAGCCTAGAGCCAGTATTGGCTCTGGCTATGTTTGTGCAGTTCTCTTTGGAGAGAAAGGGCCTAACTGCATTGATTAATTTAGCATGATATGCGGCGGAGGAGGCTATTGCATTGATTTGCCTGTCCATGGATAGGTTGGAATCCAAGTAGACTCCAAGAGTTTTGACTGAGTCTGAGACAGGTATTTTGATGGAGTCAATGGAGAAGTGACTGAATTGGGAGTCTAGATTTCTTAATGTGCCGGGGGAGCCTACCAGGAGGAGTTAGGTCTTGTCTGAGTTCAGGCATAGACCATTGTCTGCCATCCAGGCTTGGATGGTGTTGTAGAGGTTGTTGAGTGTCAAGGAATCTGTGTCAAAGTTGCCAGTGAGGGTGAGGAGGATCTGGGTATCGTCCAAGTAGTTGGTGTAAGAGATACCCATAGCGTTGAGGAAGAGGGGCCGTGTAAAGATGTTGTAGAGGGTGGGGGAGAGGCAGGAGCCTTGGGGCACACCACAAAGCATGATGGTGGGCGAGGCACAAGCTAGGTCCGAGCATACTTGCATAGTTCTGTCTTGTAGGAAGGAGGTGATTCAGGCTGTGGCGTCGGGGGAGAACTTGGCGGTGGAGGAGAGGTGGTGGCAGAGAACGTCATGATCTACGAGATCGAATGCCGCTGAGAGGTCAAGAAGTAGGAGAAGGGCTGGCTTGCCCATGTCTCTGGCATCGTCCATCTGGTTTTTCAGGTCAAGTAAGGCTGTTTCAGTCCCGTGTCTGGGGCGGAACCCAGATTGGCAGAGTTTATTCTTTTCAACAAAGTGCTGAACTTGCAGGTAGGCTGCTTTTTCCAGTATTTTGAGGAGTAATCGGACAGTCGTGATGGGTCTATAGTTGTGAGGGGAGGTGGGATCGAGAGTCGGTTTTTTTAAGAGGACGAACCCAGCCTTCCTTGAGGGAGGCAGGCACTATCCCTGTGGCAAAGGAGGCGTTAACAAAGGCAGTCAGAAAAGGTGCTAGGGCTTCGGTACAGTCCTTGATGAGGGAAGCTGGGCATGCATCACCTTTACAGTTAGAGGGTTTGATGTTCCTCATTAAGTTGATGATGTATTGTTCCTGCATGGCTTTGAAGGAGAAGGGTTTGTGGGGGTCTGAGGCTGGCGGTGGGGTGGGAATGTGAGTATTAGGCAGAGCTTGTTTGGTAGCTAGAATTTTATTTTGGAGAAGGCGGAGTTTGGTTTGCATGGCCAATTGTATTTCATCGCACCAGGCTTTGTCTTTGGTGAAGTTCTGGGGTGCGGGAGTGGGTGTCTCTAGCTCCCTAAAGATGGCAAAGATTTCTTTTGTGCTAGATTGGGCATCAGAGATTCTGGAATCAAAGGATTTGGCCTTTGCTTGGGTGATCGCCTTTTTGTATTTGTTGGAGACAGCTTTGAAGATGGTCTTGTCTTTGTCGGAGTGGGTCATTTGCCACTGTGTGAGTGCAGCTTTTTTCTTGGTGCGAAGTAAGAGAAGTTCAGGGGTGAACCATGAGTTTGAATGGGTAGTGGGTTTGGATTTGCAGGGTTTGAGTGGGGCTATGGAGTTGATGGCAGCGTCATAGGTTGATGCAAGGGTTTCTGGGTCAGAGGAGAAAGGTGGTCTGAAAGTTGGACCTTGGAGGAAGGGTAGTAATCGTTCCTTGGTGAGCTGGCGGGAGCTTCTAGCGAGGCAGGGTGGCAAGGGTTGGGGTGATGGAGTGGACGGGCTGGTGGTGGGGATACTAAATGTGATGATATGGTGGTCAGACCATGGGGTGGGAGTGTTACCAGTGATGGTGAGTGGGCAGTTATGTTGTGCAATACAGTGGAGTGTGCTGCCCAGGGTGTGGGTAGGGTTAGAGATGGTGTTCTTGTAGCCTAGTGCCTTGAGGGCCGAGTCAAGGGATTTGGCTGCTGGGTCCTTGCTGTCAAGGAGACCTAGGTGGACGTCCCCACGGAGAACGGCTTTTGAATGTTTAAGGTTGTCAGAAAGGAGGTGGGTGAGAGAGGCTTGAAAATCCCCTGTGAGACCTGGGGGGCGATAGACAATGTGAATAGCAATAGTGCAGTGGGGAGAGAGGTTGATTTTGACTTGGAGGTAGTCACTGTTGTTGTGCATCGATTTCTCTACCTTTCCAGTGGAGAGGCAGTCTTTGGCAATGATTACAATGATTTGGCGATCTTGTCTGGGGATGGAGTAGCCGGGGGGCAGTGCAAGGGAGAGCGCAGGGCCGGATGCCTTATGTAACCAGGTTTCCGTGATCATGAGCAGATCGAAGTCATGGGTGGTTATGAGGTCGTGGGTGTCCAGAGTGTGTGCATTGATGGACCTAGCATTGACATGGCACATTTGAGGTGGGGTTCCGAGGAGGCTAGGGTGGAGTCTATGGGAGGCGCGGGTGGGGTGGTGGTCGTGCCTGGGGCATAAGTAGGACAATTAATGGTGGCAGGTTGTGTGGAAGGTTTAGCAATGGGGGGCTTATTTTCAGTGGTGGTGGTGGGCACAGGTAAAATCACATTTGGCACAATAGCATTAGAAATGGGGGTAGAAGATTTGCACATCACAGGTTTTGCAGTAGGGGCTCATTTTCAGTGGTGGTTTGCACATATAAAATCACATTTGGCGCGATAGCATTAGAAATGGGGGTAGAAGATTTGCACATCACAGGTTTTGCAGTGGGGGCTGGGCACAGGTAAGATCACATTTGGCACAATAGCATTTGAAATGGGGGTACAAGATTTGCACATCACAGGTTTTGCAGTGGGGGCTCAGTTTCAGTGGTGGTATGCACAGGTAAATTTACATTAGATATCAAAGCAGTACATTTGGTGGTGGGGTGTTAATGTTAAAGGACATTTGTATCGCGCACTATCACCACCGGAGTGGTCCCCTGGTGCACTGGCGGCTCTGAAAGATAAAGGGAGGGTGAGTTAGTGGGAGAAAGCAAGAAGAGTGGAAGAGAGCAGTGATGTGCTGTTGGCTGTCTGAGCCCGGTGAGTCCGTTGGCTGGGCCTAGGTGTTTGCGGCCGGTAGTCGTTGTGTACTGTTGTGGAACTCTATGTGTGTTTTTTTTGTTGTGTTGTTGCAATGTAGTGAAGTTTTTGCGGTTTGTTGTGCTGTGGGTTTGTGGTTGTGTTTGTTTGGAGTATGAGAGGTGTGTGCAGAGGAGGGAAATTGTTAGTGCAATTGGTTAGTTGGCATCTCGATCCTGAATTGAGGCGCTGGGCTTGTGTAGTCTCTCCTGATGCCCCACAGATCTGATCTGGGGCCATCTTGCATTCAATGTCCCTTTCACATCTGTCCCCCACCTCAACCAGCCTCTCTCACCACCCCACCTGTCCTCCCTTCCTACTTCTGGGGCCAGAGCACCTGCCAATATCCACCACTCAGCTAGTGTGGTGATTGTCAGTGTCTCGACAATTCAATTGACACTTTGGTACCTGGTGGCAACTAAGGGGGTCTGGGGGGTGAGGTTGTTGGTGGGATTGTCTGGGGTAGTTGGCTCCGTCTCCATGTGTTTGTCTATCTGGTGTGATCCGTCCCGGCAGGGTCAGACTGGGACAGGAAATAGGGGCGGTCACCCAAAAAAAAGTGGCCCACCCCTCGCCTCAAAAAAGTGGCCCACCCCTCGCCTCATGACCCTTGACCTCTGATGACATCACTGGAAGTGATGTCCTTTGACCCTACCCCGAAGCGACATCCCAGGAAGGAAGGAAACACAACCTTTCACCCCTTGACAAAACAGGAAGTGGCATCAAATAGCATTGTTCCTAAGTACACTAAATTACTGTGAAACCAAGCAGACGTCCAAGGCCAATTGTGTTATTGTATAGCACTTACGCTTAAACTCTTTTTTATATAACAAATATGCATACAATAACACCCAACCTGTGTTGGTACTCATTTATGGACCTAAGAAGGATGAAAGGCTTTTTGGAAGAACATTTTTTTGGAAGAAAATATATTTTTCATTTTTTCTTCTTCCAAACCGGCCCAGGCATGTCCAGAAACCAGCCCCCACACCCCAAGGATGATTTCGGCCCTGCCATGGGCCGAAAGGCCAATCTGACCCTGCGTCCCGGTACTGCGGGAGCTTCCCTGTCGGTTATGGGACTGTCAGTATCATTTCCAGTATAGTCATCCTTTTTCTCTGCTGTTTCGGTTTTCAGTTTGAGTCTGTGTCTTGAAGAGCCAGGTTTTTAGTAATTTTCTGAATTTGTGGTGATCTTCTGTGTTTCTTATCTCTTTTGGGATGCTGTTCCAGGTTTTTGCGGCTAAATGGTAGAAGAAGGTGCCTCCAGGGTTTTTCTTAAGGTATGGTTTTAGTTCCAGGCGGATTTCGTTGCTGGATCGGAGGGGCATCTTTGGTTTGTAGACTGTGATTTACTTTTGAAGGAAGTCTGTTCCTTGTCCTCTAATTGCCCTGTGCGTTATGCATATGGTTTTGAAGGTGATGCAATGTTTTCCTGGGAGCCAGTGTAGTGTTTTTAGGGCAGGAGTGATGTGGTCTCTTCTGGATAGTTTGAGGAGTAGTCTGGCTGCCGCATTTTGGATTTGTTGTAGTTTCTTCAAGAGGTATTCTGGTATTCTGAGGTAGAGGCTGTTTGCATAGTCGAATCTTGACATGATGAGGGCTACGATAGTGAGTGTTTTGTGCGTGAAGGAGAGGAAAGGTAGGATTGTTCTTGCTGTGTGGAGGAAGAAGAAACATTTCTTCACTGTTGCGTTTATTTGTGGTTCTAAGGTTAGGGTGTTGTCCATCAGAACTCCCAGATTCTTTACTAGCTTAGATGGTGTTGGTGCGGTTCCCATTTCCGTTGGCCATGGGATGGCGGTTTCATTCCCTTGGTCTTTGGATATGATCATGATTTCAGTCTTTCCTGGGTTGATTTTTAGGTTGTTTGCATTTATCCAGTTGAAGACTTCTTTCAGACAGTTGATTAGAGTTGAGTGATCCGCTTTGTTGTCTTTGATTTTGTAGATGATTTGAGTGTCATCGGCGTAGTTGTAGCAAGTAATGTTGTATTTTTTTAAGATTCTGATGACCGGAGTCTGGTAGATGTTAAAATATAGTGATGATAGGGAGGATCCTTGTGGTACTCCACAGTCGTTAACTCGTGGAGTGGATTTGAAGCGTTTAATCCATACACTTTCTGTTCTGTCTGCTAGGAATGATTTAGTCCAGAGTAGTGCTGTGTCTGTTATGCCTATGTCTTCTAGTCTTTTGGTCAGGGTGTCATGGCTAACTGTGTCAAAGGCTCCGGAGAGGTCGAGTAGAATAAGGGCTGAGGTTGTGTTTGAGTCTGTGTTAGTTTTAAGGTCATCCCAGATGGAGAATAGTGCTGTTTCCATTCCTCTCGCTGGTCTGAAACCTACTTGAGCTTGGTCTAGTAGGTGGTATGTTTCTATGTGCTCTTAGGTAAGTTTATATACGTAGGTTTCCAGGAGTTTTGCCGGGTAGGGAATGTTTGAGATTGGCCAGTAGTTGGAGAGGTCTTCTACGTCGCCACTTGTGTTTTAGAAGTGGCTTGATATAGGCTGAATTGAAGGTCCTCGGCACAGTCCTTGTTGCTAGTGATAGGTTTAGAAGGTTTATGTAGTGTTCTGCTGGCATTCCTTGTGCGAGGATTGATTTGTAGATGTCCGGGGGACAGGGATCCATGGTGACCAAGCTTTCTTGCTGCGTTTTACCAGCAATATGAATGACTCTGCTGATATTTCAGGGAAGTTTTTGAGTTTGTGCTGTGGTTCTGTGTTAGGTTCATTTGGTTGTATGTTGTGATTGGTTGGTCTCTTTTGTATGGTTTGTCGGATGTCATTGATTTTTTTCTTAAAATGGTCTGCCAGGTCGTTGCAAAGTTTCTCTGAGGGGGTTGGGGTGTTATCACAGCCTGGTGGGTTTCTCATCTCTTTAACAATGTTAAACATTTCTTTTTGTATGTTGGTGGCATTGGTGATCGGTCATCATAATGCCTTCTCTTCGCCTTTTGAATTTCCTTCTTGTATGCAAGGATTTGTTTTTGGAACAGTGTTTTTTTGTCTGGGTTGTATTCTTTCCTCCATTCCAGTTCCATCTTTTAGTTTTCCTTTTTCATGGTTTTTAATAGTGGTGTGAACCATTTTGCCATTGCTCTTTTTTTTGATGGTGTGAATGGTTTTTCTGGGGCGATATTATTTATTGTGTCTGCAATCCATTTGTGTAGTAGTTCCGCTTTCCCGTCTAGATCAGCTAACTCTAGTTCTGTAGTTGAGGGTTTGGTTAGTTCCAGTTGTTCGAATAGGTCGCTTTCTTTGAGGTGTTTCCAGTTTCTTTTGGTGGTGGTTGCGAGTTTAGGAGGTTGGATGCGTACTTGGGGTGGCATGGTGATCATGAATGGGATGATGAGGTGGTCTCTCCACAGTATTTGTATCGGAGGTGCCGTGGTGATGAGTTTTTCATTTGCAAAAATTGCATCGAGGGTGTGTCTGCCAAGTGTGTTGCCCCTTTTACTAGCTGTCGTAGTTTCATGGTGGCGAGTTGTTCAGTGAGTGAGTTATGGGAGTTGGCGTGACAGTCTTCAAACCAAATGTTGAAGTCCCCCAGGATGATTAGGTGTTCGTGGTTGATGGCTAAATTGGTGATGGCTTCTATGAAGTTGTCGACAAAGGTTGCCTCATATGTCAGTGGTCTGTACACCAAGATTAATGTGATGTTGGTTTTTTGACCCATTGGTGGGTGTATTACCATGGTTTCGCAGTTGAGGATGTTGAGCGGTTTGTACGTTTTTAACTTCAGGTGTTCTTTGAATGCTATTGTGATGCCTCCTCCTTTTTTGTTTTTCCTGTTTATTCGAAGGCATTTGAAGTCGGTTGGAAGGCAGCTTTGGAGTGTGATTTTGTAGTTGTCGTCCAGCCATGTTTCTGTGATGAACAGGATGTCAACGCCATTGTCATCGAGTAGGTCTCTATTGAGTGTTTGTACATGGATTTGTGTTTATTAGATTGCAGTGGAGTTTGGAGGTGTTGTTTGGTTTGGACTTTCTTGTTGAGTTTGTCTTCTGATCGGTGTTGAGGTTTCCTTCCTGGTCGATCATTTGTTGGACTGTGGGTTTCGGGGTGTCAGCGTCTTCAAAGAGTTTCTCAAGGTTCTGTCTTGGGTTTTTTTTTTTAAATCAGGCTCGTCTTCCGGGAGTTGTGTTTGTCGATTTGACGTTCCTCTTGCTTTGGTGATGTAGGGTGTTATCGCATTGGTCATGCGTGTGTTGTTTTTTTTTGTTGTTCATCCTTTTTCTATGTGCTTTTTAGGTTATTTGATGTTGTTGCTTCTAGCGTTGTGCTGGTTTGCTGTGGTGACCAGTTGTCCGCGACGTAAGGAGTTAAGTGGAGGGATTTTTCTCTTCTCTCAGTGTTGGTTCGATTTTTGTTCCCGTCTGTGAGGGTGCGTTCTGTATTTGTCTTTCTTTGTTGCTGTTCTGGGGTGTTTGTTCTTTCTTCTTCTCTTGTTCTTTCCTTTGGAATGTGTCGTTTGCGCGGCTTTGTAAGATTGATAGTAGTTAAGTCTGTTTTTTTGGTGATGTCCAGTTGGTTCTGCTTTGGTTAGGTTGTCTTGTGGTGTAGTAGTCGGTGTGGAGGGCTGTCTGCCACTGGTTCAGGCTCTGTCTGTAGGTGGTATTCCGGCTGATGTTGCCGACTCGTTCAGTCGCTGTCTTGAGAAGGATTAGGGGAGGTGGATAGGGGTACATATTGGGTGTTATTGGGGGCTTTCTTTAGTGTCTGTTCCCCTGGACACAGTTCGCTGTGGTGAGCTAGCTATCTGGGTTTGAGAAGGGTGTCTCCTAGTTGAAGAGAGGCTTAGAGGGGTGCAGCTAGGGTTTACACCTTATTAGGCGTGAGCCTCTAGTTGGGGTGCCACTCCACAGTAGTTCCCTATTGGGTTCTGTCTCACTTTAGAGTGAGGTGGTCAGCAAGTTTGAGAGACCTGTGTAGTGGGGGATGCACCTATTAATGCAATCTAATATCAGAGTGCAATTGGAGACAGAACCCCAGCTAGATTTGAGAGATCTATATAGTGGGAGAGAGGCCTATCAATGCAGTCTAGATATCACACAGTGCAATTGGAGACAGAACCCCAGCTAGATTTGAAAGACCTGTATAGTGGGAGAGAGGCCTATCAAATGCAATCTAGATATCATACAGTGCAGTTTGGAGGCCTGTCAATGCAGTCTAATATCACCCAGTGCAAATGGAGACAAAACCCCTGCTAGATTTGAGAGACCTGTATAGTGGGAGAGAGGCCTATCAATGCCATCTAAATATCACACAGTGCAATTGGAAACAGAACCCCAGCTAGATTTGAGAGACCTGTATAGTGGGAGAGAGGGTGGTGTGAGTCATTGGCAGCTATAGCAGAGGTAGCTATCAGTGCCGTGGGGCGTATAGTTGGGTGGATGTGACTGGGCTTGTTAACACGTATAGTGGGTGGCTGAGTACGGGAACATAGCCGTGCATTGCGGGTGCTTGTGGAGGGGGGCTGGGAGATGGTGGTGGCCTCGAGTGTGGGCATGTAATCTGAGGCTCCTGGCAGCAGAGCCTGGGTTAGGGTGGAGTTGGTAGCAGTTGGACTCCTTACCTCCAGGATGCGGCATAGTGTCTTGGCAAATGGCAGACGAGCAGCGAAGAGCTGCAAAGAGGAGTGCAGGCCTTGTCCTCTGCCCTTCTGCTCGCTGCTTTGCCTGGCAGTTCACTCCCTCTCCGTTTAAGGCGGGGGGTGGAGCCAGCAGGGCTGAGGCCCGAATGGGGCTGCGGGCTGCTGGCGGGATGGAAAGCAATTTCGGCGGCAATTTTTTAAGATGCTTTCTCAGATACAGGCACAGCGACCGGGCCTTCCATGAGGAGGGGATCAGCTGTGTGTGCGGAGCACACTGCGGCTGGTGCCCCGAAGGAGATATTCTTGGCAGTGAACAGCTGATCCAGCTGAATGGATGTTGGCACTCACAGCGGAGCTGCAAAGAGGAGTGCAGGCCTTGGCAGTTATAACTCAATGTACATCAGATATGACGTCATTCTACGTGGCAAACTGTAAAACCTATTGGGCCTCATCAGGAGTTGGGCTGAGAGGGGAAAATGCAGTGGTAACGCTATTAGCGCCACATTTACCACTTTGCCCAATCCCGATTATGGCTCTACCTGGACGCATTTACCTCCAACTTTTAGCTGGAGGTGAATGCGCTGGCAGTATGGGCATTTTCAGTGCTATTACCATCAGCAGTATTTGTGCCGGTGGTAATATCCCCACCCATCCCCATAGTGTCCAATAGAGCCAATGGGGGATGGGGATTTACCGCCTTACCACTACTTGCGATCCGGCGCAAATTGCACCAGACCGAGTAGCGGTAATGCTAATTGCGTTGGGTGATATCCTGGCGCAATTACTGCCGGGATACCGTGCAGCTCCTGATGAGGTCCATTGAAGGGAGGTATTGGTTAAGGGAACATATATTCCTATATATCATATGAGTATTAGTAATATCACTGGATGCTCCTTATCTAATAGGCGCACCTTCAACCACCTCTAAATATATATTAATACAGATTATAGCAGAATAACAGCAGCAGGTTGGCCTGTGCAACATTGTATAGCATGTTGCTACATAGACCCTCTGAATGGTTGGCATTCTCTCCCAAACTTGGAATTTTGGTTGTTAGCAGCACATAAGTAAAACGAAACTTGGGTGCAGAAAGCAACGTCAGACTACTACCCACTTGCCCAATTAGTCCATCATCTCTCATCGGTCAGACCCCAAGCCAAGGCTTCTTCTTTATGGTTGACCTTGCAGCCTGTTCTCTGTTCTGGGACTTTCAAGTGAGTGTAGGTACACCATTATCTTTGTCTAAAGCTTAATAAATAGCCCTTGTTTTCAACTTCTCAGTGACGTGTGATGAGACCACGATTTTGTCAATGTTGACCTTTTATTTACCGCTATTTGCTTTAATCAGGTTGGGTGTCATTACTCCTCTTGGCCTCTGGAGACTTGCTCACTGCACCTTGCATATTATTTTCGCATCCTAGATTGTCCCATACTTGGCGCTTGCAGATATTTTCTTCTTTGCTTAATCTAAGAGAAATATGTCTTATGTACATGGCTTATCCTCTTGACTCCCTTTTGTGCCTTGCAATTATTCCTTGATGTGGCATCCTTGATCCAGGCCAATAGACTCTTTTTTGTTCCTCACACACAGCTGGTTGTCCAACGTCTCCTGACTCTGCCGCCATGGTCCGTCTCTGATGTAGCTTGATTGGTTTCAACAGAAGTCCAACATCCATCTTTTTCTTATGGCCGTTTTAGCCACGTTATGTTTTCTTCTGCAGCAAGCTTCTATTTGTCTCAGCTACCTTTTTTTGGTGCATATGATTTCTTCATCTTCAATTACATGTTTCTATTTTCACTCCAGTTACATCTTTATCCTTGAAGTATTTGCATATCATTTCATTGTGTCTTCATGTGTTTTCCTCATGTCACTCTGCCTTTGTCAGATTTCACTTATAGCTCTTCGATGTCCAATGGTGTGTGCAGACATCCTTCCACCCTTTCAATGCTAGGGCACATTCAATATGGTTGTCTGAGTGCATCTCGTCTCTCATACACTCAATGAGGTATGGTCACAATACCTGGTGTCCCACATAAGGTTCTTCTCCTGTTGTTCCAATATGCTGGATCTGCGGGTTTGGGAGCTAGGGATGATGTGTCCATCGGCCCCTCTACAAGGTACTCAGAACCCAGTGCCAGGAAGGTTCCTCTGGCTTCCCTGCAATGACTGCCAAACACTCATATACCTCTGGTCAGTGATATTTGGGTCTTTGTAACCTGGACTGCCCGATGCGGAGCTCCAGTTAGGGTTACAGGTTGCAAAGGCAGAACATTCATAATCCAGTGGTTTCGAGGTGCTGCAGATGAACTTTTAGGCAGGAGTAGAATCTGAGATCCAAGGACTACAAAGTGCTTGAACTAACTTACAGTACTGATCAGTCAGGTTTAGAGGATCCACAGCTCCAGCTGCAGAGGTTACAGGGGGACTCACGCAAAGAAACTTTACTTTGGGTAATGATTTGGTTGTAGAAGCATTCATTGGTTTGTCAACTGCAGCTGCTTCACTGTATAAGTGCTCTTGCATATTCATGATCGTGATCACCATACTGATCAGGTTCAGCAAGGCTTCCAGAGACCACAGTGGTTGAGATTTGTGACAAGGCTGTTGCCACAGAATCAAGGTAAGTGAGCACCACCCTCAGTCTCACCCTGGTAGAAACAAGTTCTATACTAAGGCCTCCAGTCACAGAAAGTAGAAAAACACACAGGAAGACGTGAATAGTGATCTATTTTTTGTGAGTAGAGTGGTATGACCTTCAGAAATCTTTTTTAGATTTCACTGTGAATGGCCCTGAATGTCAAGCCATCAGTTAGGAAAGAACAATTTGTAGTGGAAAAACCTGAATACAAGCTTTCCTGTACTGGGTCCATGGGTTATGACTGCCTCTTTTCGAGGGTTATAAAGTGGTTATAAAGGGATCCAGTCCTATACCAAAAACAGTATGCCAGAAGTGTTTATCATAGCTGTTTTCGAAAAGAAGGCCTGGCAATAGGTAAGAGTTCTGTTTTGTCTGTACACAAAAACATGCAATTTTTTACATAGGACCTGAAACGCAGGGAAGTAACGTTATGCATTCAGTATCACAATTTTGCCAAGTTTGTAAGACAGAACCTGACTTCGATTCTTGTTTCATTAAATGGGTTACCAACCTCATGTCCTGCAAACTGCACTTGTGTTGACCCAAGACCATCTAGGCAGATGAAGCATTGTGATTTTGATTAAAGTTTATCCCCAGGGAGTGTCTAATTAGCAAACAGCCTTACTGGTTTTCCCATAGTGTTCTGCACCTGATATGTCCCTGTCACCCCAAGGGGTTAACATAGTGTTGTTCCCTTGGCTGTATCATGAGGTTTGTACTGTCAGAGAGTATTGAAAATACATGTTTGGTAGTGTGGAAGCGGTCTCATTCCATTAAATCACAACCAGCCTAAACCATCTATAGAAAGCACAGCACCCCCAGTGTCAGCTTTAGATCAGTCTTCACATCAGATTTTATAGTACGAATATTTTGCTTTTTACTTTTTGAATTTTAGAGTAGAATTGTTTATAGTATTTCACTGAACAAGCAAGTGCTTTGATTACAAACACCATACACAAGGATGATTAAGCAGGTAATAGTTTGGGTTGGGGAGAGGGTATTTCAGTGGGAAAATGGACAGAGGACAGTACAGACAATCATAACCTAACATTAGTTCTATACAATAAATAATCGGAAAATCAGAAATGAATGCACTGTGCAGTGGTCAAATAAACAGTATGCAAACTGCTTACATATATATCTGAAAAAGAATACTTTAACAACAAGTTAAAATTAAACCAACAAAAACTTAAAGTCTACAAACATTAGAAATAATGACGTTAAGCTAACAGCATAATAAGCGTTAGCAATAAATTAAAAAATATATTATATTAAAATCAAATATCATGGTAACCTGAACGCTCTGACTTTTTGGTTTTCAATATTTGTTTTTTGCTGTGAAATGTTTTATAGTGAAAGTGAAGTAAAGTGTTTTGTGAATGTTTGGGTTTACTAAAAATGTTAAACTGTTTTTATATGTTTTAATGTGTTTTACATTTGCATTGCTTTTGTTAGTAATTATATTTTGCCTTTAGTCAATTTAATTTAGCAGACATTACAAGTTTGCATATTTTTTAATGCATGGTATAATGGCTATTGTACTTTAAATAATACTAACTTTGCAAATTCTAAATGTGTATATATTGATGTTATTTGCTGAAGTAATTGTTGCTAATGTTTTACTCTGTATGATAATTTAACTATGTTTTAGTTTATGTTTTATTTATTGTTTAATGAATTAAATATATGCAAACATTACATGTAGTTTGTTCATTGATATTATTGTATTTGTAAAGTCTGATATTAAAAAGGTTTATGTATATTTTGTTATTGTAAATTAGTGGTTAATTTACTATTTTTTTTAATGTCCAAAATATTCTGTGTATTTTATTTTTTTAATTTCCCATTTTTGGAGGAATCAGGCAGTAATCTATGGAGCAGAATTCTTAGAAAAGAAAAGAACCACTTACCAACCAACAAGAGCACCATCATGCCCCTACGTAGACCATGGTCGCTGTGGCATCGATGGTCCCCTAGACGGATTTCGGCCATCTTTACTACCAAGATGGCCGCCGCTACAGAAGGTGTGGGTCTAGACGTTGAACAACCCCGCGCTGTGGAAGGACCGCCCTCCTACTCGGGAGCCGGTTCATCTGTTCCTGCCAACAACCCACGGATGCGTTGCTACTCTTCTACAACAACGCTTCGTGAGTTCAATTCTAGGATTTTACTGCCTACCTGTTTGTTTTCTATATTCCTTCTGTTTAACCCTGCCCTTCCATTTCCCTATTACAGACTCGACTTACTCTCCCAACTCCTGCTTGACTCGAGCTACCGCTTTAACTCACGCTTGTTTCGAGCCGAACCTCACTGAACAGTCCGCTAGTGAGATTCCCTCCCTAACGTTCGGTACGTGAGACTTAATAGTCAGACTGTCCTTAATACTCCCGGGGGATAGTGAGAGAATCATAATTGACACTTTCTATTTTTCACCAACTTTAGAAGCTGTGAGACTCAGGGTCCAATCTGCATTATTGGGGTTCGCTAACAGTTTTCTTCCTGATACGTCCTCGAGACTGATCCCATCAGAGTCTCATCGGAGGACCTCCAATCTAGCTTGATAGGTCGTTACCCCCTTTCATTCAGGTACTTCCTGGCTTTTCTCTGTTTATACTCTGCCTTCTACTTACCCTTCTCATACTCAGCACACTCTTCTGTCTTCATTCAGACGGCTCCCCACCTGCGGATATTTCGGATACCGGAAACCTCTCCGTCCAGACGACATCTATCCAGCAGCCGTCGACACAGGGTTTTTTCCCCCAGAGGGTTTCCCTGAGGTCCTTCCGCTCCTCTATCCTTTACTTGAAGGCGGAGGAAGGGTCTCAGGGAGGCAATCATTTTCACCCCCGGTCAGACCCTTTTCTGGAATAGGAAGTTATAAGGAGGAAGAGCGATTAGCGTTTCTCTAAGGTAACCTTTCAGTTGAATTCAGATTACTCACGGAAAGTATAAATATTACAAGCACTCAGATCAAGCAACGACAACCACCTAGAACCAAAACCATACACAAGGAAAAAACTTGGAGGATCTTAATTCTCCCACATAGCAGCAAAGACCTGGAACACCCTCCCAAAAGAAATACGCAATACAAAAGGCCACCTGAAATTCAGAAAATTACTCAAAACTTGGCTCGTCACCTCAGAACGGGATGGAAACTATTAAAAAACATAGACATGACTGGAAATAGTGAGTGCCTCAACACACGCACAGGATTGTACCCACCCCCTAGTCTCTCATCCACGTTAAGCACTGCCATAGGATGAGACACCTTGGTTGGAGATGACGGAGAAAAAAAACACACAACGCACACAGAAGGCCAGGGAAGGCATAAAGATCAGAGCGAGGGGATCCCACCCTGGAAGCTCCGGTTGATGATGGCAGGCACACCCCTTTAATGACCTTAGAGCAAACACCCCAACCAAACCCATCTCGACCCGGGCTTGGGGGGCCCTCACCACACCCCGGCCCACAGACCACTAGACACTTAGAGTCATGCCACAACTATGCACAGAACCTGGCAAGTGACCCGCCATGGAACGCTGAAGTACATAGCATGGTCAGAGACACCTAACACTGAAGTCCAAAGCAACAGGCAAGAAAAGCTCATTAACCACACCCACTTAAAACTCAGTTCTCTGCATACACCTGTCAAACACTAAACAAACACAATCACATCTCTGTACAGCATTCCACACTCACTTCACTACACTGCAACAACAAGACAAACCACACAGTCACATACAAGAGCTCATGGAGTCTACCGATCCGAAAATCACATCCATGCTCTGCGGACAGTGTTAACCAAACTGAAACTGTCAACAGGACATCATATCTCTCGCTCTTCCTTTTCCCACTATAACCTACTAACAGACCCCACCCTCTTACCTTTCAGATCCACCAGAGCACCAGGAGACCACTCCAGTGGTGATAGTGTGCGGTATAAATGTCCTTTAACATTAATATTAACATAGACCATTTTTTTGTTGATTCAACCACAGCTCTTTTATACAAAGAAAAAGTACAATTCAAAGAATGTCAACTTTTTTATGGTTAGTTGATTGTTTTGATTTGTAATGGTATGGAGTGAGTGTTTATACCTCGAGTTGTACCTCTAGATGTGCATGTACATTTTGTATAGAAGCTGTACATACATTCTGAGCATGTTTTACATGTCTGTGTACATTTTGTATATGATATGTCAATTATAAAGCACCTGTACACAAGTGTTTCTAGGTGCGACAAGGCAAGGGAGGAAAGAGAGGGAGGACAAGACAAACGATTTTACTAAGCTTTGCGTCATTCAGATCGTGAAAGTATAGAAGCTGAACAATACTTCTGTACATGTGTAATGTACATACTCAACATTTGCATGTGCATTTTGTATAGAAGCTGTACATGTATTCTGAGCATGCATAATGTACAGACTCTACATGTCTGTGTGCATTTTGAATAGAAGCTGCACATTTGTTCTGAGCTTGTATGATGTACATACTCCATGTTTAATCTACATACTCTACATGTCCATGTACCTTTCATAAAGAAGCTGTACATGTAATGTACATACTTTATACGGCAGTGTACATTTTCTATACAAACTGTACTTGTAATGTACGTACTATACTTGTGTGTACATTTTGTATAGACCACTGCATTCATTGTAAGTGTACATAATGTACATAATCTGTGTTTATGTACATACTCAAGTCCATGTACATTTTGTATAGAAGCTGCACGTGTATTCTGTGTATACATAATGTACATACTCTACATATCTGTGTACATTTTGGACAGAAGCTGCACATTTATTCTGAGCATGCATATGTGCATACTCTACATGTCTGTGTACATTTTGGATAGAAGTTGTAAATTTGTTCTGAGTGTTCATAATGTACATACTCTACATACTCTACATGTCCATGCACATTTCATATAGCAGCTGTACATGTAATACTGTGTCTGTGTACATTTTATATAGAAACTGGACATGTAATTTACACACTCTACATGTGAGTGTACATTTTGTATAGAAGCTGTATATTCACTGTGAGTGTACATAATGTAATACTCTGTGTTCAATGTGTATACTCCTGTCCATGTACATTTTGTATAGAAACTGCACGCTTATTTAACACGTTGGTAATGTGCACACTGTACATGTCCATGTATATTTTGTGTAGAAGCTGTGCATTCATAATAGACTTCCATAATGTACATGCTCTACCTGTCCATGTACATTTTATATAGAAGCTGTACATTAATGTTGAGCATGTGTAACGTACATATACTACATATCAGTGTAGATTTTGTATAGAAGCCAGATTGGCTGTAAACTGCAGACCCCAAGGCGGTCCTGGTTATGGCTGTTGGACAAGTGAAAGATGCATGAGCTGCTGGAGAAGCATAGGGTGTCCCAGCATGAGCAGAAGTCTGTGTGAGTTAGGAGAGGAGCAGTTGGGTTTAGGTTAGAGGAAAGAACCTAACCAACAGAGCAACGTGCTTGCCAATTATTACCAATGTACACAAGCGCCGCCATGAATATAAAGAGTGCATCATCTTCTTCGTCTCAGCATTCGATGAATATAACAAATGCGGAATCTTCTTCATCTCAGTGCTTGACAGCTTTTGGTTTGTGTTAGGTGTAGCGAGTGAAGCATCTTCCTCGTCCCAGTGCAGGAGAAGGGGAGAAACATGCCTAGTACTGTTCATCCTCCTGAGGTGTTCTGGTCTAACCCTGGGGTGCCAGAAATCCACTGGAATGACTGGAGGTAGTACTGGTGTAGCTACTTGAGCGCAGTGGATCATGAGGCGATGACTCCATAGAAGAAAACGCTGCTGTTACATGCGCTTGGACTAGGACAGCAGAAGTACCGGGAGATTCCACCGATCTCTGATGATCAAGGGGATGGAGATATGGATGTGTATGAGAAAACTCTCAGACAACTGGATAACTACTACACTCCCTAGACCAATATAGTGATTAATCAGCATACCTCTACACTCACAAGAAGGAAAGTAACAAGAGTGTGGAAGAATATGGGAGTGTGTTGAGGAACTTGGCCATTTTGTGTGATTTCATAGCTAGGATGGCACGGATGAGCACATTAAGGATCAGATTATCATACACACCAACAGCCTGGTCACACAGAGCGTTTGTGGATGTGTGGGAACCCCACATTGGAGGAAATATTAGCTATTGCTAAGAAAGTGGAGCATACTCAATTATGCTTCAAGACTATCAAAGAGAAGAAAAAGAAGAAGGAACTGATGGGTGAGTGGAGGTGGGCCAGGTTAATGCTGTGATTAAGAAGAGTAAAAAGGGGGTGCTGCAAAAATAAAAGGTGAATATAACAAAGAAGGAGAAGCTAGGAGAGAGAAAGAAAAGACTTTGACCCTGGCAGAGTATGAAAAAGGCAGGTGCGATAGGTGTGGCAAGTTAGGGCATTTTGTGAATTATGTCCTGTGATACACCATAAATGCTAGAATTGTGGGATGAAGGGGAAGTTTGCTGCTATTTGTTCCAGAAAAAAGAAGGTATTGTGTGTGCAGGATGAGGACAGCTCTGATAAAGATGAATGGGTGGTGGTGGTACAAAGAGCTGCAGAAGATTATTACGAGATGAAGTGCCCTGGTTGCAAGATAAGAGTGGATGGGCTCCAAGTCAAAGTGATGGTGGCTAGCTTTTCAACCTACACTAATTTGATGGAAAGTAGATGGAGCTCAGGAAGCCTACCATCAAGAAGCCAGGAGGTTTGAAGGGTTGAGGATCAATTTAATGGGGTTGTTCCAAATCATAGTAGAATACAAGGTCAGGATGGCAGTGGTGAGTTTGTATGTAGTGAGGAAAGAAGTGGACATTCTGGGATGGCGCAATCAGGTGGCCCTTTGCATTCGGTTGGATCCCAGGTGTGAAGAACCTGCTCTGTTTATTAAAGGGAATGCCACGGCAGAAGAGCGGTTTCCAGAAGTGTTCAACAATAAGATTGGGTGCTTGAGAGGGAATGCTCACACAATTTTGTTGAGAGTGGGGGCACAACCTGTTAGTCATAAGCTAAAGTAAATACTACTTTGGTAAGAGGGGAGGTGGAGAAAGAGTGGGAAAGACTCATGGAAGGAGGAATAATTGAGCGCATCGTCTCAGCCGAGTGGATCAGCCCAATAGTGGTTTGAAGAGGAAAGCAACTCAGCCAAATCATTAACCCCACAACTCACACACAATACTTCTACAACAATTAGTGAAGGGAGCAACCCACTTAGCTGGGCACATCCTTCGTGCAATTTTCTGCAAAAGAAACCTGGTTAAAACTGCCTTTCCCCCTCCAATTCACATTATTCTCTGGATTGAACACCTTAGGAAACCTTTCATGATCCAATCTCTAGCATGATGACAAACTCCCCCGCCCCCCTCAAAACATATCTAAAATACAGGAAATAAACTGCTGGAAATCCCTAAACACCATGGATCTCCACACCAGATTGGAATCCACAAAACCACTGAACACCCTCTTGGACACACTCCATAGAGGAGAAAGAACTGAGACAATCCAAAAATAGATCATAGAAGCTCTAGAGGCTGTCGCACTAAAAACGCTTTTCACCCCTTCCCAAAAGAAAACAACCGCCAGATGGTTCAGACCCCACCTCAGAGCCCTGAAGAAAACAAACAGGAAACGGTATCAAGCATGGTGGAAATTCTACAACTAACAGGACAAACTTCTCAAAAGCAAGCAACATCCGTTTATTTATTTATATCACGTTTATAGTGCACTAAGCCCATATGCATCAAGGCACTGGTTAAGGCATTCAAATTACATAGGTGTTACATATTGCTGAAAGAGTGTGACATTTATACAACAGATAGTGCAGGTACATAGTATTACTTAGATGAGCAATACAAATACTGCAAAGCTTGGGTGTGTCAGTGTCAAAGTCAGGTAGGCTAGGTTGGGGCTCCCGGCTCTCTACGGTGGCTGGAGTTAGCGGCAGTCCATCGAGTTGTAGCTGCTGGCTTGTGGAAAGAAGGGCATCTGGCAATTTCTTTGGAGAACAGTAGGGTCTTTAGGTGTTTACGGAAGGTGAAGAGCGACTCTTCTGCTCTTGGCGAAGGTTGTTCCAGTTTTTTGTGGCTATGACCGGGAAGCTTTCACCCCATCAATATGAAAGGATTTGTAGGCTTTGTCTAGTTTGTTAAGAGTTTTTGGTGTACTGACTAAGAGGATCTCGTTCTTATCGTCACTGAGGCAGAGTTGGTGTGATGTTCTCCAGGCCTGGATGGTTTGATAGACTGCCTGCAAGATGTTAGAGTCGACGCCATAATCGCCTGTGATGGGTAAGAGTAGTTGTGTATAGACTGCGTACTTGGCATATGAAATGCCTTGGGAGTCTAAGAAATCATAGAGGGGATTTGTGAAGATATTGTACAGGGTGGGGGGATATGTATGATCCTTGGGGGACTCAACAGGTGACTGGCTCTGGAAGGACTGGGAGGAAAACACTCATGGTTCGTTGGAGAGAAAGGAGGCAATCCAGGTTATGGATTCTGTGGAGAAGTGAGCTGCAGAGCTGAGATGTTGGCATAGAATTTGGTGGTTGATGAGATCAAAGGCAGCCGAGAGGTCAAGAAGAAGGAGCAGTGCTGCCTTCCCTGCATCCTTGAGTTCATCTATTTGATTCTTCAGGTCTAGCAAAGCGGACTCAGTGCCATGGCCTGGTCTAAACCCAGATTGTCATGTGCCTAGGAGGTTGTTGGATTCTAAGTGACATTAAATCTGGAGGTAAGCTGCATGGTCTAGGACTTTTAGAAGGAAAGGCACTGTGGTGATGGGGCGGTAGTTGGTTGGAATGGTTGGGTCGAAGGTTGATTTTTTTTTGGAGGTGTAGGACCCAGGCATCCTTTAGGCTGGAGGGCACAGAGTTAGTGGCGAATGAGAGGTTCATCAGAGTGGATAGTATGGGGGCCAGCAAATTGGCACAGTCTTTCATAACAGTGGCAGGATTGACATCTCCTTTGCATTTGGATGGTTTAAGGCCTTTGATAATGTGGATTACTTCAGGAATGAAGACTGGCTTGAAGCTGAATAGTATGCGGATGTGCTTAGGGGCTGCCAGACCTATGTCGATGGGAGTGTGACAGTTCAGTATGTCAAACTTGAGTTGGATATGTTTGTGCTGGGGCTTGGTGATTTTGTCTAGGAGGGCATACTGTATATTAGCACACCAAACGCTGTCTTTGATAGTTATCTGCTAGTGGTATTGGGGATTCCAGTTCTCTTAAAATAGCAGAGTTCTCGTGTGTTTGAACTGGCTTCTATGATTCTGGCATTGTATGTGGAACCGTTGGCCAGGAGGATGGCTTGTTTGTAGAATGTGGCGATAGTAGTAAAATAGGCTTTGTTGAAGGCAGAGGGGGTGAAGGTAGGAAACCGGACAACCCACAACAACATATCCACTCCCGCCAAGAAACTGTGCGATGACCTTGCAAATCACTTCAAAAACAAAATCATAAACATCCAGCAAGTCATCAACAGGACACAAACAATAACTCTGCCAACCAGCCAACTCTAGAAACAACCACAAGAATTAACTACTTCACATCAATTGACAGAAAACATCACTAAAATAGTGAAGCAAAATAAAGTTGGATCACCGGTAAACCGTAGCCCACCAGACATCTACAAGATCATCCTCAGCCAAGAGACACCTGCAGAATGTCTGCAACCTCGTGAACAATCCAATGGCAACAGGAGCTGTACAGCAGAGTTAAAAAGCAGCACACTTTAAACCACTTCTGAACGACCGTTATGGAAACACAGACGACTTAACCAACTACCGGCCTATTTCAAACATCCCTTACTTAACGTAAATCCTAGAAACCTGTGTAGAGGAGATTCCAGATATGGCCTGCACTCAAGCCATCCATTGCGAAACCCCAGGAACGTACACACCAAGACATGTGACGTATAATGAGCAAATTACCCAGCAGAGAGCCGTGTTAGGGCTTTGCCCAGTACCCGTTGGAAGAGCAATACCTGTTGAAGTGCCGATATCCAGACAACAATGGGCAACACGGTACCCATTGAGACAACCATACCAGCAGTTGATACGACATGAGGACTACTTTCCAACTGTCTCACAAGAGACCCAAAGGGCCTTAATCGAAGACGAATGGTGACGACAAAGGGCCTGGGACAGACGTACAGATAAACGAAACAACAACCAAAGATGACACACTAAGACTAAACACCATGAATAAGGATATCACAGACATAGAAGAAGAGACAATGTTGAAATGTAAAGAAACGTAACTGTAAAGCAGAATGAAAGTATGCAACCTGCTAAACGCCTGTACATAGGCTTGTACCGCAAGAATCTAAGAAAACAGAGTGGCTTGATATGCTTAGTAGAAGAATAGAGCGGCAAGAGCCAACCATATATATCTACCTCAATGAAGCACATTATATAAATGCAGTCCACTTTATACGAAAGCAGAATTAAGCCCAAGATGGTAGGGGCCAAACAGGCAAAGATTCATATACCAGCACAAAGCCAGACGAAAGAGCGGAATCGAAACTTAGCAAGAAGCAGCTCACGCCTTGGAATTCGAGGTCAACCCAAGGAGGGGAGGAGAGTGGCAACTTTCGAAGAATTGAAACTCAAGAGCATAGCAGCCTGCCCGTGAGGGTGGAGATAAGGAGGCCCAGGCAGGTGGCGAGGCCGAAGGGAGAATCAAATATGCAAATAGATGGAAAATGAAGCAGTTTCACTCTGAACTAACACGTGACCAGCCAAGCGTGAAGAGGTACCAACGTCTGATGTCACCCAGAACCCGAGGATGCCATAACTTTTCCCAATAAAAAGCTACAGTTCAAGGCCATCCTCAGCCAACTAATTGACACATAGCCCTAAAGTACTGATTGATGGAAGGGAGGCAGAGTGAATCTTGGGGCATACCGCATCTGGGTGACCATTCTGCATGCTGCTAATTAAAAGTGGAGATTTATGTGTAGGGGTGTAACCTACCCAATCAGAATGGACCAAATAATCTAGGGTCCTATAGCTAGTAGAACCAATGAGACGTCGTACTTGTAGTGAAGTCTTTCACGAGTGATGTTGAGGGATGCGCATAGACGCCCACCCGATAAGAGTTATCCAATCCTCACACTCTGTTACCATATACAGATATAGCACCTAGACATAAGTTACCTTTTCCAACAAATAGACGCGCATGACAAACTGAGTGTAACACATCAACGATGATGAGAATTCGCTATAACTATTGCTGTCTGAATGAAGTTTTTTATATTAATTGAAGCGAGACGGGCAATCGCATCACTGCTGATTTCCATTGTTTCCCTGTTTTTTGTACTGGTCCTTAAACAGACTTCCCTTTGCCAAACCATTGAGTTGTCTTTATTGATTGGTGTTGGAGTAAGAGAATCCTGCACCCCATCCTCCTCAAGGTGCAGCCATCTTGTCTTAAAGTACTTGAGGGTGAGCTCTGATCCCATGGGCCCGTCAGAGGTCGCTCAGCCCTCCTGTACACCTGCATATATGGACACATCCTAGAACATGTAGAAACAACTAGATAGTAAACCAGGCACAAGTCAGTTTCAGACCCATGAGAGGAATGGAATCAGCACTCATATCCATCTGAGACAACCTAAAAACAAATGGCAACTCCAACATCACATCCATGCTACCACGATACACTCATCAAAAGAACCCAAGAAATAGGGATCAGCAACATGGCTTTGCTATGGATAAAGTCCTTCGTAACAGAAAGACCTGAAAAAACCTGGCTACCCCCCCTTTAACTCAGGACCGCACACACAACCTTTGGGGTTCCACAAGACTCTAACATCCACATTACCCCACTCATCAAAAAACATGGGGCCTCATTATGAGTCCAGCTGTAGCCTTGCTGGTAAAATCGGCAGTCTGTTGCCGGACTCGTGCATTTTTCCGGCACCTGGCTCCACGGAAACGCCTGGGGATTACAACCCTGGTGTTCCTGGAAGTCAGGCGCCAGAAAAATGTAAATCCCCATTCCCATTTGAGTCCTATAAGACTCAATGGGGATGAGGATGAGGGAAGCACCAGCACCGTTACTAACGGTGGCGGTGCTTCCCAGAAAGTCTGCGAGCGGGTGCCGTTCCGCCCACCTTGTTTAACCTGGCGGGAGGGACGGCTCCCGCCCGCAGACTCGTAGTGTGCCGGTCGGTAACAGTGGTGCTGGTAGGTTTACATGCACCATTGTTACCAGACCGGCACACTTGTAATGAGGCCCATGGACTCAATTGTTACAACTATGCAGACGGCACGCAAATCATTTATGAAATCAATGCCACCGGAGAACTAGACCAAACCCTTCCCAACTGCCCAACACAAATAAACAGATGGATTAGCACCAACAGCCTTCAACTCAACTCGGACAAAACAGAAATCATGATCACATCCAACAACCTATCAACTGAACATCCCATTCTATGGCTTAACTAAATGGGAAACCAACCCGAAGCTTCCAAAGTAATTAAAACATTTTGGAATATTAAAGGACAACCACCAAAGTCAATACAGTAGTAAAGAAATGCTTCTTCCATTTACGCACAATCAAATCGATACTAACCTTCCTCATCTTCCCACGCAGAACACTCTCCATCATCTCGCTCATTATGTCAAGAAAAGACAACACCAATAGCATCTAAATTGGAATGCTGGACTACCTCACCAAAAATTACAACATATTGCGAGACAAGCATGTATCAAGAGATGACAAAGACAACAGATTGTGAATTCAAAAATAGAATCTTTAGGAAGTATCAGGATGGGTGTAATGCCTAACTTGCCCTAAAACTATGGTGGGGATTTCGCTAGCTAAAGAAATTAAGAAACCTCTAAATCAAAATCAAAATCTGTCTGTGTCAACACCTATGCTTGCCCTCACGTCTAATAATGAAATGTAGTGCAAGGTTCTTCTAACTCCAAAGTGTTCAAAAGTAAAGTCTGGAGCAGTCTCTAGCTCCCTTCCACGAGTTCAGGATACAGTCCCAACAATTATAGGTTTAAAATGTTCCTTCAGGCCTTGGGTTTCACTTCCCCAAGCTCAAAATACACTTGGTTTCAGTATACAGTGTTCCAAAGGAGCTTAGTGTTCCCTTCTCCAAGCTTCAAGTACTGGTTCATGTCATCTTTGCTTTGCTTTGGATGACATCTATGCCAGTGGAATTTGACTGGTTGTTGACATATCTGAGTGAGTCCGGTTGGAGGAGTCAGAATAGGGGGCTCTGCACGCAGGCATTTACAGGCACCCGAGGGGGTGGAGGAGGTTGAAGGTCAGACCGTGGCGGGGAACCCCAGGGACGGTGTCTACATGAAGGGGGCATTTTTCCCTTGGTGCTGGCTGGAGCACGCGGATCTGCGTCTGGGTTACGAGACAGCGCGTGGAGCCCAAGCGGCAGTGGCCTACAATAATGGGGTTGTGCAGGAGTATCCAGCATGGTCGCTAAATCCCGCTGGGGAGCGAGTGAGATGGCGTCAGTTTCAAGGACTTACCGGTGCAGAGTTCGGCCTGAGCTTCTAAGACGGGGTTCTCGAGAAGCGTGTGAGCTGCAGAGGATGCAGCTTCCTGGTATAAAGTAAGCAGGATGATGATTGGTCGGGTGATTGAGCAGGGTGGTTGGCTGAAGGAGACGGACCCGCGGATTGGTTCCTGCCAGCGAGCACGTCTTGGGGGCGGTGCCAGCTTGGATAGGGTATGTCAAGGCAAGGGAGCAAATCGAAAGGTCATGACGTTTAAGTGAGTGTTTGGTGTTAGTTATATGGCTGCATTGTGGCAGCCCAATTTAGAGAAAACCCCGGGCTATCCGGGCAGGTGCTGAGGAAGAGGCCGGTTGGATTAGTCCGGCTAGCACAAGGCCCAGGGATGGGCCAATCGGCTCAAGAAAGTTGAGCAGGAGTAATAAGAGGGGGGGCCAATTGGCCAGGATTGGTTCCAGTTGGTTGAGGGAAGGAAAACTGATGGGAGGTCAGATTTAGTTTGTATACGTGTGTGAATCTCAGTGGTTGGTAGTTGTTGCATTATTCTGAACAGGGCCTAATGGGATAAGGCATGGATTGTTTACAAGAAAACATGGAAATCGTGATCACTGTTTAGACCAAAGGTGACGGCGCGATATTTGCATATCAGCCTGGCTTCTGTCTGGCAATGTTGGAGTTCTCTGTCGCCACCTCTTCTGTCTGTAGGTATTGTTTCGAGTCCCACGAAGGAGATATCTTCTTTGTTGTCCCACTGGTGTTTTTCCTGCCAGTGTAATGTCAGTGGATAACTCATATCTTGGGCATGTAGGGAAGTGAGGTGTTCCCTGATTCTTGTTCTAAGTTCCCTCTTAGTGCTCCCAATATATTTACGATTGCATACACAGTTAATAGCATAGACCACATGTTTAGATTTGCAGTTGATATACTGTCTGATTGTATGGGTGTCAGTAATACTGAAGTTCACGGTCTTGGTGGTTGTGGCAAATCTACACATGGAACAGCTTCCACATTTGTAAAAACCCCGACACCCTTTCCTGGGAGGATCAGCCATCAACTTTTCAGAATTCACCTTCAAACTTGATTTGGGTAAGATCCATATTCTGTTTTCAATCACGAATGCCATCTTAATTCTCTTGGCCTCAACACTCAACTAACCGCTCTCCTTCCTTCCTTCTTCTCCCTTGGTACATCATCTCTGCTTTCCTCCCCTGTTACAATTGTCAATATGCTTACATACTTTTATTTTACTGTTATATGAATCCTGTTTTTTCTGTATCACCTTCACCACCATCACTAATCACCACGGATATGCAAACTACCACCTTGCTAAAAATGTGTTCCAACAACTTTATGTCCTAAATACATTCATGTATGCATATTGGATTAAACACAACTGTTTATGATTTGTATATCCACCAAATATGTCACTTCACAACGTGTATCACCATCTCACTGAACCAACTCACACATCACAGCCTTGAAAAAGACTAAGGTTGAAATGCACGTTGGCTGTGTTGTTGTTTTCTCACCATGTCAAAAAATTGTCATTCATTAATACAATGATGTTCTTTTTGGTACCAACCAAGAAATAAATATTGCTTGTAATGACAAAACAAGAAGACGCGATCATTGATTTTACCAACTCGCACAAACTGTGACACTATGGACTAACCTATCCAACCAGCGCCAAACCGATCCATGGATTTGTCATCCCCATAAAGTTATGCAGATGACACCTATCTCTCTTTCAGGCTCCCCTCAACTGCCTCTTCTCCTTCTCTCATTCCAGATTGTCTGGCCGCAATTCAGGAATAGTGTGCCGCCATTGATCTCTGCCTTAATGCCAGGAAGACTGAGATCCTCCTCAGCGGAACATCAGCTCCCTCCTTTCCTCTCTTTCCCTGGCCGCCCACCCTGGGCCCTCTTCCTGCTCCTACCTGTGAGGCTAAGAACCTTGGGGTCATCTCCGGCTCGACCCTCTCCTTCTCTCCTCACATCTCGGATGTCTCTAAGAAGTCAAACTATCAGCTGCACCTCCTCAGAGGTATTCTCCCTTTCCTCACTTTCCCCCAGAAGGTCACTGTCTCCAGAGCTCTGGTCCTCTCTAGGCTGGACTACTGCAACAGCCACTTTCTAAATCTTCTGCCTCTAGTCTCCGACCCCTAGAACTTATCCATAACAGGACTGTGAGACTTGTCCTTGGCCTCAAGCCCAGGGATCGTATCTCTCCAGCTCTGAAATCTCTTCATTAGCTCCCAGTGGCAGCAATGATCAAGCTAAAGACCCTCTGCATCGTCCACAAGAATTTCTGGGGCCTGGGACTGCACTACCTCCAACTCTCTCTTCCTAAACATCTTCCTTCTCGAGCTCTGCGCTCCTCCACCTCGAACTCTCTGAGGGTCAGTCGCTTTTCCAAGCAGAGAGTTGGGGGCAGACCTCTCTCTTCGGCTGGGGCCTGACCCTCTCAAACTCAAGCAGAACCACCTTTGGTTCCGATAGCAACTCAAGACCTCCCTCTTCGCTTCCCCTTTCTCTCTTAGTCTGCCCTGCTGATGTCCCGACGGCTCCATGCACTGGTCACCTGGCTACCCTCAGAACCTGGGCTCATGCTCCTGCATGTCAAGTTACTCTTTGCACTGCCTCCCGGCTCCCGCAGCACTTGTGGTCTGTATCTGCAACACTACAGTCCCTTCTCTCTACACTTATGAGCCACTCGTTGGCTGCACATTTTGAGTTACTTGCACTGAGTCACCCGCTGGCTGCGACTTTTTGAGTGGGTGGACCTCTCCCCCCAGTCCCCTTGGCCCTTTCCCCATCACTTCCCTGTACTTGCACAATATGATTGACACAAGGCCTAGTAAGATCGTTTTGTCCTCCCTCTGTTCCTCCTCCTTGTCTTTTCACGCCTAGAAACACTTGTGTACAGGCGCGTTATAAGTGCCATATATCATATCAAAACACTCTGCATAACCCACAGAGCAATCCATGGCCAAGGAGCAGAATTTCTGCAAGGGAACATCTCCATCTACAGACTGAAACAAACCCTCAGATCCAGCAATGGCATACGCCTTGAACCAAAGCAATATTTGAAATTGAAATATTGCTTATCAGCCTACTCCTCCATCTCAGCAAAACTCTAGAACTCACTCCCCAAGGAACAGCGCACAACAGAAGATCATTTGACTTTCAGGAAACTACTAAAAGTAATACCCAACCTCCATACAATGAGAGACACTGCAAACGACAGAGCCACCATAACCAACTCAACCAAACCAGGCAGGTGCAAAAAAATACTGCATAATATCACTAATCAGCATATAAGGAATTTCAATCTAAACCATACAGTATACGCAACAAAGGCATACAAACCTCCCCATTCTTACCATTAAGCCTACTAAAACACTCAATTTTGCTGTATACACAACACACAACCACCAAATACAACACACGTCTACCACAGCACCAACTTGAAATCACACTGCACGTTAAACACCCCCTACAAGATCTCACTCAATCATAATGCACGCAAGCTCCAACACTATGCCACAGACATACAAAACAATCCTATACAGACTCACACACCAAAACACTACCAAACCCATGCCACCCAAATAAACAGTGACTGTTTATTCCAAACTGAAACTACCAACAGAACCGCAAAATCACCCTCGGGCTGTCTCTCTTTCCACTACCTAATCCTCCTCTTCCCCTCTTTCCTTTCAGATCCGCCGCAGCGCCCGGAGACCTTGGAAAAGGCAGTGGTTCGTGGTAACATAACATATTCTTGTCCCCATCACATGCCCCAGTGTTCCTGTAACACATCCGATGCGAAATGACAGCAACTGCCTAAATGCGTCATGTTCCTCACAGACACGCCACGAGGCCACTGCGACCTCGTAGAAAAATCCAGAACAGGGTGTTTGTGATCGGCCATTTCACGCTTTCAGAACATTCAACATGAACACTTAAGAAGCAGGTTCGCATTCTACAGACCTCAGCACATGGGAGGAGTTCGCAACGCGTTTTACCAACTGCAAATGCATTTGCCAGCTGTTAAAATGTGCTTGTTGCACCCTATTTGTGAAAAAGTCCAGTTGTGACCAGGTACAAAGAAAAAAATGGCTTAATGTGACTGTTTGGGAGAGTGGTCTACCTCCTGACACGCCCATTTTGCTTACGCAAAATAGGTAAAAAAACGTGCATCTATGCAGTAGTCGGAGTGTACGAAAAGAAGTAGTGGAACCATGCTCCCTGCTGGCCTCCCTCTACTCCCCACAAACCCTATCACCACCCACACCCCCTTCCACGTGCAACCCCAACCCCTAAATAAACACAACTGCTGTTTAAGGGAATGTTCAGTGCAGTGCACTGAAATGCAACTTTAAACGTATTCCTACACTTTTATTTTAAAAGTAAACCATTCCGGAAAGGTTGTTTTTAAAAATAAAAGTAGAGGAACAGTAAAAAAAAAATGAAAAATAAAAAAATAAAAGTAGAGGAGCACCCCGCTCCAACCACTGCACCTATAAAACGTTTCCCTTGTTCACAAGCAAATATTCAGGAACGAAGTCTACGTTTTTAAATATGTTTCCCTCAAAGTGCTCTACTTGTCCCAAACTATGGGACCACTCAGAAGAAAAAAAATCTAACAAGCATGCCTTTTTACATTTCGTCTCCCAAGTTATTTTAAACTGCGTGGGACTTGCGCCTGCTTTTTTTGCGTGGAACAGCGGTGCGTTTGTGTGTGGAACAGCGGTATACGCAAATTGCATACACCACATGTGTGATTCTTTGCGAATCACCATGTGTGTATGCAATTTAAGGATGACGGCGGGCACAATTTCCACCTATCACACTTTGCACCTGCGCATTAAAGTCCCTTTGACCCAGGCCCGTTATCTCAATTATTGATGGCCAGTACTTAAATGGATATCGATTGGCGCCCATACAAGACGTCAGAAGTTCAAAACTGGTGTTAGAATTGTTTCAGAGGTTCAGAGAAATGCACTCCAACTTTCGGCCATGTTAGAGCACTTTGCAGATGGACTACAGAAGAAGAAATCGCCATGGCACCCACAGCAGATGGTGGGCGAGCGCCATGTTTACACGCAGGCATAGACGTCGAAGTCCAATAGCTCGCGCCATTCTATTAGACGCTTTGGTGGGAGAAGAATTGAGCTGAAGCCAAAGCGAAACACATTTGCTTTTGAAGTGGAGTTTTGAGGCTAGCCTTATGCATCTGAGCAAAGGTAAGCAGAAGGGACACTCCAGTGAAGGAAACAGAGCACCAAGACAACAAGATATATGGAGAGACTCGGGCATAACTTCATTGGTAGTACAACCGGTGTAGTGGAGCAGAAGCCACACCCTATTGGGAGCAGGAGAGACCCGCCTGGGTCACAGTGAGAAAAAGTGGGGGTCAGGGAAAGAGGCGAGAAGGGGTAGAAGAGAGATGGAAGGACACTAGTGTGAAAAGGAGTTGGCAGAAAGTGAGAAGAAAGTTTGAGAAAGAGGTATTGACCCTAGACAAAGAGAAATGCTTGCTGGCCATTTCTCAAGCAGGTGGAATGTTTAAATAACAGTCCCCAAACAGTGATAAGCATTTCTCTTCTACAAACAAGCTCATTCATTAAGAATTAAGTGTGCTGCTTAATAATGTTCACAGTTTATCCATTAGGAATTTATTGAGTAGTTACTAAAATGTGTGTTGCATTCTAAAAAGATTTGGTCGTCTTGAATGTTTACTTGAATAGCACTTGCTAAAAAAACCCCCAAAAAACAGTTGATGAGCAACTTTAAGCATTTGCTTGACATTTTCAAACCAGCATGTCATGTGACAAGTCCAGTGCCCTGGCCTTGTCAGGAAGGCAACCAGCACCAGTACTAAGTAGGAGAGGGACGAAGGCAAAAGAAAGGGATTCAATTCCTGCCTCACCCCCTCGTGTCAGCATGTGTCCTTGCAGACCCTAGTCTTCCACCTTGCCGCTTGATGCAGACACTCGCCAGTGTTTTCTCTCCTTTTCAGACACATCCAATCGGAAGCAGAGAAGAGAAAAGCCGCCATCCAGACCTACCGCTCACACGCCGAAACACCAAATACAGCCACAGTGCCGCAGAGAAACCGCTGATCGCAAGAGTGACACAGAGGCTGCAGTTGTACACTGCTACACGGTGGGATCCAACAGCACAAGGCCGATGGAGGATACCAGAAATCCTCCACTGGAAAATAAAGAGTCCATAGGCCACCAGGGACTAATGAGAAAAACCAAATCATTCCCAATAAACATGGTCCCGGTAAGCAGACCTAGGAACATGAACGGTACCATTGAACTTCCAGCGCCGCGATGTTCATGCCGCGGCCCACACAGAGAAAGTGGGCAGGGATGAACCCCCTTTTAAAGACTTCCCCCTGTACCCACACCTCCCAGGAGGGAGAAGAAGGGCTTGCTAGGGAAAGTAGGCCATCCAGAACAGAGAGAGGGACATTTATGCAGGGGACGGGAAACAGGAAGTGTGGCTTATCCGGGTGAGGTCAGCAGTGAAGGTGGGCCAAGATACCTGCAGAAGGAAGTAGGAAGCAGCAGCCTTTGAAGGAGATTGTGGCACTGGTGAGGCATTGGCTTAGGAATGATAGTGGTTCCGCAGTATGAGTGTTCATGTGTGAGATACATGTGTAGAAAGATAATGTAAGGAGTGACGGGGAGGAGGATGGGACAGTGTAAGGAGGGCGGCTGAGTCGTAGCGTGGGAGGAGGAGTAGAGTGGGTGTAGGATCATTAGTGGTGTGGGAGGTGAAGTGGTGTAGGAGGAAGACTAACAGTAGAGAAGGAGAAGTAGTAGTGGTCTGGCAAGAGCAGTAGTATTAGTGTGGGAAGAGTAGTAGTGGGCAGAGGATTGGTGATAGTAAAAAGGAAGGATTAGTAGAAGGGTAGCGGATGGAAGAGAGGAGTTAGTAAAGTGAGAGAAGAGAGAACGGAGTAACCATTAAAGAGAGTGGAGGCAGAAGACACAAGGGGCCTCATTACGAGGTTGGAGGGCGCCATGCCGTTTTTACTGGCATGGCTACCCCCAAACTCGAGTCTGGCTCTGGGTCCGGCGAAAGGGGTTTTACCAGGCCATTTCGATCTCGGCGGGCCCGGAGCCGGTATGTCCCCATTCCCATTTGAGCCCCCATAGGGCTCAATGGGAATGGGGAGGATGGTAGCAGCAGTACTGTTCATAACGGTACCTTTGCTACCATCCAGTTCCGCTCGCTGGTGCCGCTCTGCGCGCCTGGTCTGACCAGGCGTGCAGAGCGGCACTCGCGAGCAGAACTCGTAATGTGACGGTATGCTAACAACAGCGCCGGTAGCACTACCGGCGCCGTTGTTGCCTTACCGCCATAATCGTAATGAGGCCCAAGGAGTGAAATATCGGAACAGAAGGTTGATGGGGAGAAGTTAAGCAAGAGGAGGCAGATCAGGTCGGGAGGATAGCTCAGGTCGAACACACTTGTCTTGGAAGTAAGACAACGCAGAGCAACACAGATTTGGATCCCAGTTCCGCGCTTCGATACTGGTCTCTGCTAATAAGCGGGTTATAAAATATATTTTTTAGAAATATGCAATCAAAGATGAATTATAGAGTATCAGGATAAGGTGACCGTGGGCATGAGTGGAGCCAGCTGCACCGTACAGCGCAATTACAAGGCACTACCCCAATCCCTATCACAACCTGTGGCAAGAGAAGGGAAAGTTAGGAAGTGCCTAAGAGGGTCAGTGAGCATGCACTTATGAAGCTATTGCTAGTGTAAGACAGATATAAGATAGTAAGGGTTACTGCTCAGTGGAACTAACTGAGGGATATGGACGCTGGAGTCAGGCAAAGGACCCACCAGAGAAGAAAGAGGGACGGCCTTAATGCCCACAAATGGTTCAATGGAAACCCTTCAACTGTTTATGTGACCGGACTTGGTGTTCTGTCTGCCATCTGTGACAATAAGCATGATCTAATTTGAATTGTTCCAGCCCTATCCTTACTTGGGCAAGGCTTAGCAAATGCTTAAATTCGGCATTCTGTGAAAGGTTCGCATCCTTACGCAGCTCAGTGGAAGTGTGGGAAGGGATTTCGGTTTGCACTGGGGCCCCTGGTAAACCTTCCTACGTCGCTGTATTTACAAACCTTTACTTGTTCGGGAAATTCCATTTCTGCAGAAGGGGTAGGCAGACCTCAAAGTTCCCGTAATTCAAATTTAAAAGTAAGACAGGTACCTTTTGGAACTCACGGTGCACCGCGATTGGGCAGTTGTATCCCCGTTTGCTGTCACAGGCGCTAGGACTCACCCCTCCAGTTCTTGGAGCGCAGCGAGGAATTTCGAACAGTGTAGCAGAAAAATAAATGGATGAAACCAAACCACCCTTCTGCTTCATATTTGCGGTTTCTGCACCTCAGCGCGAGCTGTCCTAAATTCCTTTCGTTAGTGACGTTTTGAATTATGGCCTCTATGAAGTATATAAAAAAAACAGGCCTGCAGGGATGGACATACCGAGGCACCGTGATATGCACGCAGGGTGGCATGTGCGTCATTGGGTTTTTTTGTTTGCGAGGGGCGGGGGCGGTCTCGTCAGAGTAATGCTCAACTGAGTGTCCAGGTACAGCCTGCGTATAATGCCCGAGTAGCCTTGGGTCAGGGGCGGACTGGCAAGAGGGGAAAGGGGCAAAGAGGCAATTGCCACCCAGGCTGGCTGGGCTGTTGCACCATGGGCCAAAACGCCAACATGTAATAAAGAACACCAAAAAAGGCAATATCCTTCCAAAACTAGCCTGCCACAAAGGAAGAGGGTGCTGCAAAGCCTGCGCAGATTCTGTGTACATGGGTCAAGGCATTCGTCTTAATTTCAGCAATGCTGTGGATGTGCGTTGATGACCCCCGCGCATGCGCCTCCACAGCGAGTGAGATGGGGCGGAGTCTAGGCTGCAGGGACATGTTCATACCGCTCAGTGGCAATGTATGCATGTAAATAACAGATTCTGTGACCCTGGATGGTAACGTTGACACCCCTGCTCCCCTTGCCCCATTGGTCTGTTTGGTTGTTGGTTATTTACATTGCGCTTAATACCCAGAGTTTTCTAAGCACGGGCCCAGGGATAGAACCTGTGTTAGTCCTGCGTCGTCTTGCGCATTGCCCCTGAGCTATCCTCCAGTCACTTGTTACAATCCACAGCATCATATCACGACTCCCGCTTGCCACAGTGGTAAGCCATCCATATCTTATTAGAGATTGTCCTCGGCTTGATTCTGTAGGACTGCTTTCTCTATGTTCTGGTGAATTTCTTGAACACCAGTGTGTTCATGCAAAAAGAGTTTAAAACCCACCCTGAATAGCACCCACGGATGTTACTTAAATAGTGGTTATAATGGCTGTTGGACTGTTTGTGGTACTTACTTTTGGACAGAGTTGAAAAAACACGCATAGAAAGATGTAATATTCAGGATTTTTTTTAATACCACTGAAGAAAGTTACTAGCTCTGTGCGTGGTATTTCTAGAAATCCACGCAACTCAAAGTTTACCACCAGCCAAGGTGGCATTTCTGGAATAGGGCCAGTGCTATTTCAGAAATACCACCTCTGATGGTGGCAATGTAAGCTTTTCTTTAACCTTTTATGTCATCCATTTTGAGCATCAATGTGAATGGAGAAATGGATTATGTACATTAGTGGCTCATATCACTCCTGTTGATTTTCTTTATGCATAAAAGGATCAAAAATGGCCCTTTTATGCATTATGTGGGTAATGTGATGCCGCGAGGGGAGCAGTCGCAACTAATTTGCATCGCTCCTAGACGCTCCAGGCCTTATTTTTCTGGCCAACTTGATCTGATTTATCCAAGTCTTTCCGTGCAACCTTATGACATGGCATTCACAGTCCAGTACTCCAGATAGGACTTTGAGCACAGCATCCCTGTTACAACCACAGCAGACGATTACCTTCACAGACAGCACCACTACCAGCGATTATCCTGATGAAGGCCACCACCACCTCGGGCTCTTACCCAGCCAAGCTTGGCCAAAACACTTCAGTGTCGATGTTTTGTGGCACAACCCCGGTGTTTATAGATAGTGTTGTGTACACCATCTTGTTTAGTACCCCTGGACCTACTACAGTCCTGGGCCGCACCCTGTAAAAATCCTATGTCACCACTTACCTGTATTGTATACTCGTGCATCACTTTGGAAATTGTACCTCGACAAAATAGAGGTCGATACTTACCTGTATTTCCAGTGTTAAAAAACATCTGTCCTTACACTTTCGTGCTTATCGAAAGTTATGTAAATATTTCATTTTAATTATCTGTGCAAAATCGTTTTGGAGGCAAAATAAAATAGCTTCAAAACTTGACTGCCGTCTACGGATCTCGCTCACCCCGATTTCTAGCATTTTGCATACAGGTACACCCGTGGGCATGTCAGGACTCCGCCAGGCGCCCTTTATATATTCTTTACCCATTTTCAGCATCAATGTGAATGGAGAAATGGATTATGTACATTAGTGGCTCATATCACTCCTGTTGATTTTCTTTATGCATAGAAGGATCAATTCTGGCCCTTTTATGCATTATATGGGTGATGTGATGAGGCGGCAATCAGAGATGCCCACCCTTTTACCCCTTGATCATAGACATTTGTGAAACCTTATTTCCCTCAATTGCAGGGAAGCACCAGTGCTTCCGTTCTGTACAGTAAAAAGAAGGATTTAAAAAGGTTGGGGGACAGTTTTTATTTTTGACTTCCACCATTACGGTGAAAGTAAACATAGGTGGATTTTCTGTAAAAACAGCTGTTTAAAATACCACTGCTGGTATTTCCTGATCGTAATTGATCAAATCCTGAATTGGGTGCATGGTAAAATCAATGGTGTGTGCCAAATACTGACAATTTCACTGCAAACACCCAACTCTGTAAGACAACCTCAAGTCTGATTGTTTTTCATTGGCTTGCCGAGAATAATCTTCTTTTATGTGACGAAACAAAAGACAGACATGCAAATCAACACCAGAGTCAGATATACAGATCAAAAGTCACATGAACACAGATGCATCCTTCCACCTATACTTCACACTGTCACAGATGCACTGAAACTCATTACCCGAGTCACAGACACTGAAACACAAACTCTCCCTTATTTGAAAACAAATAGGCCGCTCTTGTTCACTCTCCATCGTAAGGAGCAAGGTGTAGTCCCCTTGCTGATCGCTCTGTTCCTGTGAGCTGAAGTATGCAGCCGAATCTCCAAAAAAGTGCAAATCGGGAGCACAAAAAAAAGCCACAATTAGCAACAAGACACCAACCAAGGCTTCTTGCTGTGTCTGGCAGAGGATGATTGGCAAATCAAGGTGGTCTAGTGTCTAACTGTAAAACAGGGCAATGGAGGTTGGTCAGGGGCAAGGACTGGGCCTGGCATGATGGGCAATTAAAGGACATGAGTGGCAAGGAATTGGTGAGTGGGCAATGGATGGAGCTGTGGGCAAGGTAAGGGAAAGGGACTGAATGAATAGTTCAAGGATGGAGCAAAAGGGTAACAGAGGTTTGAAAGTTAATTGTAAGAAACACAGGGGCATTGGGAATGTGGTGCAATAGAGGGACACCAGAGGATGTTGGGTAAGTAAAATAGAGCAAATGAGACCGAGGTACACACCTGGAATGGTAGGTCAGCAGATGAACTGTTGCGGCAAACAATGTCTGACATGCATGTATATGCTTCAATTAGTACTTCTTATATTTTCATGTTGCTTTCTCATGTGGCTTGGTGCCTTTTAAGTACACACAATTGTACGGATTAAAATTATAATCATAGCATGTTTTCATTATAATTATAATCTTAGTCTGCATCTCAGATGTATTTGCTTCAGGATATAGATGATTAATAGGTTCCCGCTTATATATACATTGTTGCTTTGAAAACCAGATGGATTTAACAATGTTGTGGTTAATCCCATGAACAACAACTTTGCAGAAAGTATTTTGTGTGTCTCTTCTTCTGAAGAAGGAATAGGAGAAGATGAAGTTTCCCCTGCTTTCTGAATTGGAAACTGTGGAATCAGAAAGACAGGGTGCAAATCCCCAAATTCCACACTTCATACATTATGTGATCCTGAGCAAATAACTTTTCATCACTCTGCCTTATTTTCATTAACTATCCATAGAGAAAGCTTCATTTATATGGGTTTATACTTTATAGTGTTACTCAATAAATAATTGCAACAATGTATGTTAAGCATACTGGTGAGGAGGCAGGGTGACAGGTGAGGGTCTTATGTTGTATTGGTGGCTACTGTGATTAATCTGATGTACTCATCACTGTTTTCCCGGCGGTGACCTCCTCCCATGTGGCCAGGGGATGGCAGTCGCTAACTGATCCTGACCCTGGGGGCAGCTATATGAGGGAGGATCACATGGGAGGAGACAACCACCAGGGAGATGTCATGGCTTCTTTGTACGAGATGCGGTAACCCAATTTTCCTCATGGAAACTACCCGAGGTACCCCCCCCCCCTAATGGTCTATTGCCATGCATCTGTTCCACCCTTTAGGGAAAAAAGAGTAACCGTTTCCCATCACCCTTTAGGCCAAACTCCCATCCATGGTCAGAAAAGTAAAAGCTCCAAAAAAACCTTTTTCAGTTCCAATTCCCCTTCATATAGAACTGATCTTTCATATAGAATCATTGAAAGAAATTCTCCAAGTACTATGCATCAGTTGATATCAGTGCACTCCAATTCTCACAACCACCTAAGTACTGAGACGAGGAGGATGCAGGAAATAATGCAGAGCAGCAGGAGCTTCAAGCTCAATGAGCGTGCTAGTTGTTTTGTGAAAGCACCTGTGCATGGAACATTTAAAAATGGAAACCAAACTATGAGAAGTTGCTGTTACGCTCACCGGCTCCCACAGGGGCGTCGAGCTGAACTGGACAGCTGTGGTCTCCACTAATGTGACGCGTAAGGCCGAGATGACGGACTGGACTGGCCTGGCCTGGCCTGGCCCACCTAGCTTTGTTTGCTTGGCCCGTAGGAATATTCTTCTGTAAATGGAGAAAGGGAATTAACCACCCATGGAGTTGAGCGTCAACCCCCCCCCCACTGTTCTCCCCAGTGATCACCTTTGATGTTCCCTCTTATAGTCTCACCTGATGGTTTGGAAAGATGAGCTCTCCATCCTGCATTGAGCGCAGGGGCGCGTAGATAACCAGTTGCTTCACTGACTCGAAGGAATTGGTGAGTTCCAGAACAAGATTGACTCTGAGATTCCCGGCAAGACGGCGTAAGTATGTAGGTCGTAAGATTTCAAATGTCTGACTTTCACTCTGTCCTTTCAGGTTGCAGCTTGACCCTAGCGAAGAGTTCCTTGTGGCAACCGGTAATATTCAGGTAAGGATTTGTATTATCCAACACAGTTCGATAAAATAATGTCAATATGTAACCTTTTGCTTTCTCCCTTATTCAGGCGCTGAGAGAAAGTATGAAGTCTCGGGGAATAATGCCACCGGCAGTAAAATCAGGTAAGTCTATTGTGGTGAGGAGGTTTCCCCTGGTTTGTCCTTTTGTTTCCCCTTAGGGGCCGGAGTTCGGCGAGATTGCAGTGGAAGCTGCGCCGACCCGTGAAGAGGAATAGTACCCCCGGTGGTAAAATCAGGTAAGTCTATGGGGGGCAACTAATATTGCCTCTGTGTATTCCCTTGGCTCACCTTGCTGTTCTTGTGTTCCCGTCAAGTGCCGAAGTGCGGCGGGAACATGCAGAAGGGCACGGTGGAATGTGAAGATGCTGCAAAGGCCGGTGAGGTTAGCGCGGTGCTGCAGCAGGCGAGGCGGCGCGCATTAAATAACTTCTTTCTTCCAGCTCGAAGGCGCGATGGATCGAGAATTCAGGTAAGGATCAAAGGTATTGCTCTTGTTCTAACCTTTTCTCCTTCTTTCTCCCTTTTTCTAGGAGCTCCAGACTCGAGGCGGGCGTGGCAGAAGACTGGATGCAGACTTGCAGACACAGTGAGCGTTACGCTGCTGAATGCAGAATAACGCGAAGCGTGTGCTGCTCTTCGGGCGTGGTTTAAATAGCCTCCAAAGTAGTCCCAGGTAAGTATTCCTCCCCAGCCCCACCCGAGTAAAAAATAGTACCTAGGTAAAGTAGTCCCTTCCAAGCCTCTTTTGGCTTGGAACTCTTGCAGCATGGTCTGCATCAGGTAGTTTTAATCTATGAGCTTGGCGCCTATGGCGCCAGGACTGACTCTCCATATGAGCCTGCCGTCATAGACGCCAGAACTGCACCCAAATAGCCCCTAGCAGGGGTTGTTGGGCTTGCTTGGAATAACTTGATGCCTTCTTCCGGGGTTGCTGGACTTGGTCTGGGTCCCCGGGGGTAGGCATCATGACAGCTGCTCAAGAGAAAAAGCTGCATCTCCCTTGGTGGCGTGTGAAAGTTAGAGGCATGAGCCCATGTGTCAGAGCCAAGGGGCTCGCCAGCAAAGAGAGAAAGAATTGTTGCGTGAGCAAGAAGAGCAGCAGAAACGCCAAGAACCATGAGATGATTCCTGGGTGTTCGACAGCTGGAGGAAGCAGTGTTATCCTCACCGGGACCTGGAGGGAAGTAGGCGTACAGGAGCAGAGCCGCAGGAAAAAGCCGGAGAGACATCAAAGTAGTTCAGAGTGCAAGGCAAGTGGCAGAACTATGCTGCATAAGCGCTAACTGGACCGAAGACGCCACACAGAGCCAGTGAGCCAGCACAAGCAAAGTGGGGACCCCGGGGTGTTTCAGCAATCTCACCAAACACAATTTGAACTTTGTAAAGCACAGAGACAGAAAAAATAAGTCAAAAAGGCAGAATACAAATACAACCCCAAAAAATGTATGAGTGCATGGAATGCCAATATGGTGAAAACTGAAAGTAAACAGTGAAAGAATTAAACATAACCAACCGAGGAAAAGATATACAATTATCGAACCGATGAAAAGATATACAATTGTGAATGTAAAGAGAAAAAGTTACAAGAATATGGAAATAAGAAGTCCTGGCAGGCAAGTAAACCAGGGAGCTACAAATATATGAGAAGTTCTGGCAGGAGAGTATACCGGGTATTTACAAGTGCTTAAGACGTCCTGGCAAGGAAGTATACCAGGAAAGTGGAAGTGCATAAGAAGTCCTGGCAGTATAGAAGGCAACAGCAAACCTACAAAGAAGACCCAAGAAAGGACTGCAAATGTTGAACAAAGATTGTGGAGGTAAACAAGAAACTGTTGTTTATGATTATAAGAAATCCTGACAAGTATGTATAACAGGTAATCATAAGAAGTATAATAAGCTCTGGTAAGGGAGTAGACCAGGCAATCACAAGAGTCATTGAGGCGGGAGAAGAATCCAGGGGAAGGGAGTAAGCCTCTCGAGCAAAGGCTTGTTACTCTTGGTGAATTTTGTGTTAAGAAGGAACGTTTTAAAAGAAGGAATCCAAAAGGCTTAACAGTTTTGTACCGAACAGGATTGTTGTGGGCCAAGAAAAGAGCACAGAACTTTTAGACCAAGAGACATAGCCATCCCTCTGTTACCTTGGGGAACGTTTATGTTGGAGCCGTTATATTTTAATTTATTAATACTATTTGCAAATACCAGGTTAAAGACATTTTCTTTCTCGCCTTATTATGTAGTTTGTAGTTTGAGGGTCAAGATAGAGCATTTGGACACCAGCACGGTTTTGATTTCTGATATCCTGATGAAGAGAGATCCTTAGTTTTTGGTTTTAGGTAGGGATATTGCTCTTAGATTGGGCCATTGAGGCATTTTCCCAACCCGTTTACCGCAATAAAAGTCTTTCACCAAACACATAACAATGTTGTGTCTGGCTTTCATTTCTGATCCATCACAGTTCGCAGGTTGGAGGCATGGGTTATGTGCTGTGGCCTGGGAAGGCAGGAAGCCAGGTATGGGTCTTTTAGCATGGTAGTTTATGTTGGACTCTGAGAGCAAACCTAGACCTCCTGGTTCAGCAATGACTGCTCTACCAATGAATTATTTCGCTTCACCACCTCTTTACATTGACCTAAAACTAAATATGGGATGGGAGGAGATGTATCCTGCTGTCAAATTACAAACTGTAACACACTGAAAACTGCGCTCAAAACCCAGCCTTCCCATTTCACCAATTATATTATCCTGGTGAAATCATTTTACTATGTTAGGTAAGTGGAATAATGTTCAGGGATCCGGGTCTCAAACTCTCTAGTTCCGAGATCCTTCTAATAAACTTGTATTGGAAACCCTGTTAGGCATGATCTCAAAGGCTCATTCAATTATGCTAGGAGGGGATTTTAACTCCAATTGTGTGGAGGGCTATAAGTTGAATGCCCAAAATGTTAAAATCCAATCTGCAAATGAGACTATCAACAGAGGGCTGGCATGGCCACAGGCCCCAGAACACAAAAACCACACCATCTAGTGATGGGGGCAATGGGTCACTTTACTCACTTATGTCCCTTTGGGAAGTATAAACACAGGGGCCCTGGCTGGACTCAGTCCTGGCGCCTTCGGCACCAGGCTCATAAAGAGATGGGAGCAGGAATACTTTATTTCAGTGCAGGAGTGCTTTTTTACAAGAACTTTACAGGAGCTGAAAGCCTTTATTCCAGAGAACATCCTCATGTGCTGACTCATCGGGTGTGGCTCCCTAGGCCTGGTCTTCATGTGCTGGCAGGGTGTGGCAAGCAGGCTGAACCTGGTGGACATGGCTTCAGAAGCTCAGCTATATAAACTGCTCCATCCTTAAGGCCGGTGCTTCACGTTACTGTGCACTCGCATGCAACATGACGCTCACCGCCGCTTGGACCAGTTTACTTACCTTTGAAACCAGACGTTCTGCTGCATACTCACCTCCAGGAAACCGGTGCTTCATCGCTTCATCTGCACACTCATCTCCTAACATCCAGTGATCTTGATCCTGACGCTGCAGCACGGTTAGAACATCGAGAAGCAGCAGGACGGAGTGCTCGCCAAAACGAATCAACAGGTGAGCTTTCCAGGGATAGCGCATCCCACAGGTACCACGGTTTGGGAGAAGGGATCTGGACGGGGATCAGGCGCACAAGCTGGCATACTCACGCCCCCTATTCGCCACGCAGAAGCAGTCCTGAGCAGCATCACCTATTACCACCAGTCACCACATAAGCACAGAGGGCGAAGCTGCACCCGAGCGACCTTACCCCCAGGAGGGCTGCAACCGTGCCCCAACTTCTCTGCAGAGACCAGGTGAGCGTAACAGAATGCAAAGCCTCTTCGAATCTCTGCCTGGGCATTATGGAAACTTCTGAAACGGACCAGTTGGCCCGATAACGGAGAGTTGCGCACTGAAGTTCATGCCTCAAGACAGGAAACCAATGCCCTAAGGAGAGATCTAATTGCAGCGGACAGATGAACTAGCAAGGCAAATGCTCCAGGCACAGGCAGGCCAGGCCCCACTGCTGGAGTAAGCCCCTCCTGCCGCGCCTCCACAGCCCACGCCAGTACATGTGGTTCTTCCAGGGGGGTTCCACTGGCCCCAACAGAACGCTTCACAGGCGATCCGAATAAGTATGCCATCTTTATGAATCAATGTCGCCTACATTTCTTGTACAGACCGGGGGCACTCCCCAACGATCAAGCGAGCGTGGCATTTGTGCTCTCATATTTGGGAGGTAGTGCAGCGGACTAATCAATACCCTTGGTAAACCAGGATGATCCTTTGCTTCGAGACTTCCGAGGTTTCCAGCGTGAAATGGAGAAACTATTTCCATGGCATACTCAAGGGCGGCTCTGGACAATGAACTGTTATCACTACGGCAGGGTAATCAAGACCTACTAACATATCGCTTCCTTCAATCGTCTGATAGCACAAACTAACGGGCCAGAGGAGAAAAGGACTATGCTCTTTTACCGAAGCTTGCAAGGGGAACTTAAGGACGTATTAGCCCAAGTAGTAAATCCCCTAGAAAGATGTGCTGAATACATCGACCTTACAGTGCAGCTCGATCACAGATTGCCCCTCGGTCCGATCCATCTTCCGATCATGCAATCGTCTACGTGTGACCCCGTGAGAATCAAACAAAATCACACGATCAGTCCAAGCCAATGCAAATTGGAGGCTTGCAGAGCCCACTCACCAAGGCAGAAAGGGAGAAAAGGAGACAGCAGCAGCTTTGTTTGTACTGTGGTAAGGCAGGTCACTATCTCCGAGAATGCCTGGTGAAACCACCCAGGAAAGCAGCTGGAGCAACTGACAAGGGTGAAGAAGAAGAACAGGACTCCGGAAACTCCACCGCCCGACAAGCATAGGGGTCCACTTGTCAAGCGGTGAAAAGGAACCTATACAGACCTCACATCTAGTCATCCCTGTGCTCCTGGTATACCACAAGCAACTGTTGAAAATACATGCCTTGGAGGCATACATTGACAGTGGGACTGTGGGAAATTACATGGACCAAGATCTGGCTACCCGGATAGGCCTTCCTTTCCGACAGAAGCAGGGTTCGGAAAACGTCACAGCAGTTGATGGATCTCAGCTATCATTGGGCCCAGTGAAGCATTACACCGAGGTGGTCAAGGTCACGCTTCTGTGTCAGGACGGTCACCAAGAGGACATCACCTTCGATCTCATCGGTGGTCCTCAGTTCCAGATGATATTGGGAATGCCCTGGCCGGAGACTCAAAATCCCAGCATTGACAGGCGTAAACAAGTTCTGACCTTTCCCAAGACTGTGCTGACACCTGTTATAGCAAGGGATTCTCATTAAAAGGTCTTACCAACCCAGGTTCATCGAAGAAAGAAACCATATTGGGCCGCACCAGTTCACTACCACCTGAATACCTGGATTACCAAAATGTCTTTCAAAAAAGAGCAAGCGAACATCCTACCTCCGCACAGACCGTATGACTGCCAAATTGATCTGGTACCTGGAACTCAAGTTCCCTGCAGCCGGATTTACGGCCTAACAGAACAGGAAAACCAGCTTTCAAAAACCTACCTCGATCAATATCTGGCAAATGGCTTCATTTGTCCGTCCGAATCCCCTGCATCCTCGCCCCTCTTTTTAGTGCCTAAAAATGAGGAAGACCTGAGAACTTGCATTGACTACATAGCACTTAACCAGATCACAGTAAAATAACAGTACCCGTTACCGCTTATCCCCCAAGCTCTTGGATCAAGTCAAAAACACTCAGATGTATACAAAAACTAGACTTACAAGGGGCCTAACATCTAGTAAGAGTCAGAAAAGAAGACTAGTGGAAGACGGCCTTTCGCATGAAATATGGCCTTTATGAATATCAGGTAGCCCTTTGGACTATGTGATGCCTCAGCAGCGTTGCAATTTTTCATGAATGACATGCTCCACGAACTGTTGGACTTCTGCACTCTTGTCTATATTGATGACATTCTTATCTATTCGACCACCAAGGAGGACGTCAACCATGTCCAGGCAGTTTTGGAAACTGTGGCAACACCGGCTATATGCCAATTTGGAGAAATGCTTTCATGTGACAGAGGTAGAATTCATTGGCTTTATTCTCACACCACGGGGCGTAAGCATGGACACACGCAAGGTAGACGCTATCCTTAACTGGCCCTCACTGACATCCATAAAGGGAGTACAGAGTGTACTCAGGTTCGCCAAATTTTATCGCCGGTTCATTCCTGGGTTCTCCCAGATCATCCACCCAATCACCTCTTTACTACGGAAAAATAAACAATTTAATTGGTCCAGCCTTCCAGGAGCTAAAACAAGCATTTACCACAGCACCAATTCTACAGCATCCTCAACCAGAACTACCATACGTGGTTGAAACTGATGCTTCCAACATAGCAATGGGAGCAGTCCTGTCACAACGAGACCCCAAAACAGGTTAGTTGCATCCCGTGGAATTCAGGTCTCGCAAGTTTTCAGCCCCTGAATTGAATTATGCAATCCCTGATAAAGAACTGCTAGCAATTAAGGCAGCGTTCAAAGCCTGGTGACATTATCTTCTTGGAGCTAGATATACAGTCACTATCATCACGGATCATCGCAATCTACAATATCTGAAGATCGCTAAAGTGCAATCATCACGGCAACTCCGCTGGGCTCTCTTCTTTGCTGAATACGACTTAGTCATCACCTATAGACCCGGAGTACGCAATGGAAAAGCAGACACCCTGTCTCGCATGAGTGAGGGAGAAGAGGCATTCACTACACCAGACCGCGTGGCCATCATACCTGAAGGACGAATACAAGGCATGATTGCCGCAACCACCACTCTAGACAACTTAAAATCTGACCTGCAACACTTGATGAGTCCACCAGCGCAACAGGAATGGCTAGCGAAGGGAGACCGGTATACGATCGTGGACAACCTACCATACTACCAAGGACGATTGTACATCCCGGATAAGAAATTACAGAAGCAAATCATCGCAAACTATCACGATTCATTAGTAGAAGGGCATCCAGGAATAGCCAAAACTCAAGCTAAAATAAGGAAAAATTACTGGTGGCCAATTTAGCAAAAGGGCATTGTCCAGTTCATCGCAACCTGTGGCACCTGTGCACAACACAAGCCCCAAAAACAAAGTCCTGCAGGTCTGCTACGTCCTTTAGAAGTACCCCCAGCACCTTGGCATACGCCATCAATGGATTATATTACAGACCTTCCCTCCTGTAACGGATACAATACCATTTTAGTGGCGTAGATCTGTTTTCCAAAATGGCCCACTTTATTCCCCTGAAAGGTCTCGAAACTGCTTCTACTCTGGCTACCGTGTTTTTGGAACAGACTGTCCGGCTACACGGGTTCCCATCAATATTGATATCATACCGAGGAACTCAGTTTGTCTCTGCATTCTGGAAAAGGTGTTGTAAAATTGCCCAAATCAACCTCTGGTTATCTACAAGCCATCACCCCCAAACCGATGGCCAGACCGAACGGACTAACCAGACCCTCGAGCAATACATAAGGTGTATGCTGCAACAAACCGAAGATACCTGGAAGGACATACTTGGGTTAGCAGAATATGCATATAACAACTCCATTCACACCAGTATAGGACAAAGCCCATTCTACATAGTGTACGGTCGACATCCACGGACATCCGTTTTTGACCCACTCGAATCATTAGAAATGCCGGCTGTAATGACCTTACACAAAACCATCACCCATGTTTTTAAGGAAGCAGCAGAGCATCTTGCCAGAGCCAAAGAGAAACAGAAGCAGTCTGCGGATCGACACCGAAGGGAAGCTCCCAACTACCAAGTCAGAGACAAGGTTTAGTTAGCATCCAAAAACATCCCCCTGAAAGGACCACGGGCGTTCCGTCCCAGATATCTGGGACCCTACACTATCAAGGCTGTGATCAACCCCGCGGCCATGAAATTAGAATTACCGGTCGACATGCGGATCCATCCGGTGTTTCATGTCTCTACTAAAACCATTGAGACTAGGTACGCGGATCGATACTCCACCGGATCCCAAAACAGTTGAAGGAGAACCAGAATACAAAGTTAAAAGGATCCTAGACTCTAAGATGGTCTGGTCCAAGTTATACTACCCTATAGAATGGAAAGGTTATGGACCCCAAGATCGGACCTGGGAACCTAGTGAGCATGTCCACACTCCACGATTAATCAGGCAGTTCCACCGCAATAACCCCATTAAACCAGGGCCGGGGGGGGGGGAACCACCCATAAGAGGGGCCTTGAGGGGGAGTGCCATCAGGGCCACAGGCCCCAGAACACAAAAACCACACCATCTAGTGATGGGGCAATGGGTCACTTGATCACTTATGTCCCTTTGGGACCTAGAAACACAGGGGCCCTTGCTGGACTCAGTCCTGGCGCCTTTGGCACTAGGCTCATATAGAGATGTGAGCATGAACACTTTATTCAATGCAGGAGGGCTTTTATTTTACAAGAACTTTCCATTCCGGAGAACATCTTCCTGTGCTGACTCATCAGGTGTGGCAGGCAGGTTGAACTTGGTGGCCGTGGCTTCAGAAGCTCAGCTATATAAGCTGCTCCATCCTTAAGGCTGGTGCTTCGCGTTGCTGTGCACTCGCGTGCAACGTGACGCTCACCGCTGCTTGGACCAGTTTACTTACCTTTGAAACCAGACGTTCTGCTGCATACTCACCTCCAGGAAACCGGTGCTTCATCTCTTCATCTGCAGACTCATCTCCTGACATCCAGTGATCTTGATCCCGATGCGGCAGCACCGCACTCCGCATCCACGAACTCGGACCCTGTGAAGAAGAAGAAAGACAAGGTTAGAACATCCGTCCTAGGGCTGTGCCGCATTTGAACCTCGCGTGCCACCTAGTTTACAATTTACCAGCTACTGTACTGCTGCAGCTTCGTTCCTCATTCCCTCTGGCTCTCGCCTCGAGCTCTGCAGCTTCTACCGGGCCGGCAACATCACCTGCAAGGGAAGAAAGCAAAAGAGCAAACATCAAAAGAAGAACGGACAGCAATACAAGACAACGGAATTTACAATACAACAAAAACAGACGAGGAAAGACATAGGCAAACAGGAACACTTACCTGAAGTATAGTGGCTTAGTCCAGCAGGACTGGACTACCACGTGCAAGGGACCAGTGAAGGAACTCGGTCCAGATCATACAAGCTCCCCTGCCAGAAGCAGCAGGAAGGAGTGCTCGCCGAAACGAAACAGGTGAGCTTTCCAGGGACAGCGCATCCCACAGGTACCACGGTTTGGGAGAAGGGATCTGGCAGGGGATCAGGCGCACATGCTGGCATACTCACGCCCCATAGATTTGGACGGAGTGAGCCTTTCCACGATGATGCACTCGAAATGGGCAGCAAGTTTCCTGGTATTGGGGTTCTGCAGCTCTGGAAACTCCTAGGACCTCGGGAGATGGCTTGTTTCAAAGTTCGTCTTGGGACTGGTTGTTCCCACCAGCCAAAGGGAAGGAGGAGTTCTCTTCAGAGCTCCTCTGTCGCATAGAAAATGGGGTCAAGACAGCAATGGTCACTTCACAGTCTTGCAAAGGGCCTGCAGACGTCTCTGGTGGTCATCTTCTTCGGTTACTTCCGTTTCCTGTGGTCGACTTGCTTTACACTCCAGAAGCGTCATCTGTTATACAGTTCCAGCACACACACTTCTGCAATCTCTCTCTGCATTTTACAGAATGGGGCGTTTGGCTGCCCAATCACCCTGTGGGAGCTGGTCCTATTGAGGCACTCTGACAGACAAAGTATATGGGGTGGAAGACTCCTCCCCCAATTCCTGCCTGCCCAGACACACTGGAGCCTAGGCAGGGATACCTACTGGTTCCTGCCAAAGGCAAAACACACACACAGACCTCCCCCTCCCAGAATGCTAGAAGGGCTAACAAAGAACAACCACGCTAGTAATAGCAACAAAAAAAAAAAGAAGGGAAACTCAAGTTGGTACTTGGGCGCCCCTATTGTGCACTACCGAGACTATGGACATAGCCTGCGGTATACAAAATAGACAATAGTTGGTAGAACACGTCCACTGCCACCAGCCATAAACAGGTGATTGTCTATGTGACTAAAAAAGTCATAGGATCAGAGAGGAGGATACTAAGTATCCGTATGTTTCTCCACTGAAGGTGGTGTGTGCCAATCACTCAGACTATACAGTTTTGGGAGCGATACCAAGTATCTCTCTATCCTTAAGAACTGTAGTTTACTTAAGGATGTAGGAAAATAATGTTAAAAGAGGACCCTAGGGGTCCCCAGCAACACTGCCCATAAAGTGCTGTGTGCTGCAGTAGTAAAACACAGATGCCTTTAAGAGCTACGGAACAGACAGACTCCATAGTACAGGTAGATTTACAAAGAAGAGTTCCAAAAGACAGAGCCCATAAGAATGAAGGAGTGGAAAAAGGCTCCTCATATTCAGGATTCAAAGAAAAAGGTCCAGAAGTCCATCCCAATGTGCTGGGGGTCTCACTAGGAGAGGGGATGAAGCACAATGATCAACCTCCCTAAGAGCAGCCAACAGCAATCCTCCTAGGACTTGCATTGATAGCATCCCTTTTGTTGGAGTCTGATTATGTGTATGTTTTGCCTGTTCTTCATTGGTTTTGATTATTTTTTCTATTATTTTTTTGTTCACTTATATTAGGGAAGGATGATTAATCAAATGAGATTAAACTTACCGGTTAGGTTTTGCTCTGTTTCTTCTTTTTATTTCCTGGTCTACAAAACTGTGGGGTATAATATTTGGGGAAATACTTTTTCCGGTGGTTTTTAGTTCTCCAATAATAATTTCTTTTATGAATTTTTCATTTTGGGAAGTAGATGGTATTTGTACTTCACTGGCCAAATCGCTGTCATTTTGGGGCTCAGTCATTCTTGGTTTTCTTCACGCTTATTCCCATTTTGATATGTCCAAAGGTCAATGATGGATGGGATGAATATGTGCCAATCGATTGACCAATATTGGTGTGAGCTAGCATTCAGATGTGGCCAATTGCACCATGCACTTTAGAACCGGATCTTGTGTTCCAACCTCACGTTTACATTTGCACTTTTAAATATATATATATATATATATATATATATATATACACTTATACCAATTTTTTCTGATTCCATCAGATTTTACATTGTCATTGACTTCATTTTCCCAGTTCGTATTTAATGAGTATTATTCATAACTGGTACTGGAAATGCACTATGCACTTTATAGGTTTAGTTGGAGCTTACATCTCATGCTTTAAACCGAGATCGACGGGGAGTACTGAAATCATTGAACTTAGTTCCTGGCGAGGTTTTGCACATGCTTGTTGGCCTGTTACATCAGTGATTTAGGCATGTCATTTTGTGCCTGATGCACAACTGTAGCCCTTTGGCCTGTAAACAGCAGAGGCAGGTTAGAATTGCATTAGGCAATGTATACCTCCAATCTATTGTTTACAATTGTACATGCACTATGCACTTCAGAGTCTAATCCTTTGTTTACAATCGCTATTTGCACAGGGCATTTGATTCTGATCCGAGTACTGCTGCATTGTAGGGGATATTGGTATAAAGATAAGGCACTGCACACTTTATAGATGGCCCCATGGTTTCTAGTTGTTACATGCACTGAGCGTGCGTTCCGCTTGTTTTCTGCAGTTCAGTATTGGCTATTTATTTTTCATTCCCACCCAAACCTCTTGGGCTGCATTGGTCTCATGCCCTATTTTATAGTTTAATGGCGATTTGGCCACTATTGGATGCATGCATATGGATGCATCCCTATCTTGCAGCACTGCACCAGCGATCACAGCCAGTACAGATAGTGGGAAATAACAGCACGCTTTGGGCCGGGACCAGGTTCTTTCCATCAATGTTATGTAGGAATAAATGTAGTTGGTGCCATTTATTGTGATTATTTACAGACATGTGGCTGATCATTAAGTCATCAGATGCAATGTATTTTGGAATTTGAAATGGTCACACGTTTTTCCCTTTTTAGCATTGCACACTATTGGCCTAAATGCATGATTTGTTTTTGTATGGTTTATTGCAGGTGGCAAACACTACACCCCAAAATGACTGCTCTGCTCACATAGTAATGTATCTGAAAGCACAATACCATGGAGTGGGAGTCTGCTCTTTTTAAATGCACCATTCTGTTGTTGAGTGTGATTAAGTGCCCAGACGAAGCACGAAACGTGTTGCAGTGGCCGTGGTTTTCATGTGGGGACATTGTCCCAATGAAATATTTTTTTTTGCCCTTTGATGCATTTTCTTTGTTGGCGTTATGTGCCTTCCAGACATCAGTTGATGTCATGCGCTGAGGTTCCCAATTATAGGTCTACCTTGTTAATAACTAACTGTGATTCTCTTAAACTTGTGTATCCCAAAGTAGGGGATCATTGTGTCCTATATTCTACAGTCGGCTTTCTCCATGATACTTATGAACAATTTCCGATTCTGGCATGCATCACACTTGGGAGGTCATAAGACTTAAGTGGAATAAGAGACGATGTGAGAAATGTTTTACTTCTGTGTCAGAGATGGTGGATAAAGTGGGACAGTCAACATTGATGCTCATCAGATACTGGGATGGTGTCAAAATGTAATGAAATGTTAAACATCTGCCTCTAACGGATTACCCAAGATCAACTATTAAGGGAGGGTAGTAAGACCAAATACTCGCATCAATTTGAAGGAAAAATGGCAGCCTCAAAGAGGGTCAAACGGAAAAACATAAAAGGGGTCGGTGATCGTGGGCGGGGGGAGGGGGGGATGTTATCCCCGGAGTATCACAAAGAAAAGAATACCATCTGTCAAAGCCATAGAAACCTGGTAAAAAAAACCTTAAGATGGACTTAAACATGGGAGGATAATGAATATATGCTTAAACATCTAATGCAGCCTAATAGCATTCAATTTTGGGCAAGGATTAATAACACCATTGGTGGAGCTCGTTCCTCTATAAATTGCTCCCTACCAGAGGATATATGGGTTGATTTTTCTAAGGATAACTTTAAACTGCCATATGTTTAGCAAGATTTTCAGGACCCTACAAATAGTTGTGTAATTTCGGGTTCCTGCCCGTGGACAGAGGAGGCTGTTGAATGGGCCATCTCAAAACTCAAATCATTCAGGGCCTCTGGTCCGGATGCTATATCACTGTTTGCTATAAAATATTCTCCATCACTCAGGATCCCCTTCAGGGCACATTTCAATTATATTTTTGAGACTCACATCATACCATTGTCATGGTGCGTGTCGATTATAATTCCGGTGTATAAGAAGGGTGATCAGAGCTGACCAACAAACTTTAATTTACAGAGCGGTTGGGGATTTTTACAAAGTAGGTGCTGCACATACAATTCATATAATGTAGAAAACTTGAATTGCGATTGTCATGTTGTGGTTACAAAAGGTCACAACCACTTGTATTTTGCATGGTATTTCAATGCTACTAGGGTGCCGACACGCGTTACGACCACTTGGGGGTCCTTATCAAGGCAAGTGGATAGTGTGGGAGAACCTAAGTCTAGGGAAGTTGTGTACTTGGCAACAAGATGGGCACCGAGTAGTGCTTCTGAAGTGTGGCAGAAGCTCCAGTAACTTCTGATTCTCTGGCCGGTGGTTGTGACCTGTTGTAACCACAACACGACAATCACAATTCAAGTTTTCTACATTATATGAATGCTATGTACAGCGCCTACTTTGTAAAAATCCCCAACCTCTCTACAATGTCTAGCCAGGGGCTCTGAGCACAGCCCCCTTGGATTTTTACAACCGGCTGCAAGAACGCACCAAATACAGAGAAGCACGCCTCAGCGCGGTAGCCACACCTTCCTGGTGCTCACACCTACCCTTTTCAAACTTTAATTTACCATTGCGCCTAGTGGTGCAATTAGCAAGGTTTTCTTCATTCTCCTATTAAGAGATTTGAACCGGATCGTGGGAAAATTCTCTGTCTTGTCAAAATATAAAGTCGGCTTTCGACAGAATATGGTTACACCTTTGAATGCAACTGTACTAGCGCATCTGCTCCATACTGTCAAGCATAGCAACATCAGTCCAATCTACTTGGCAGCATTGGACATGACCTCAGCTTTCGAGACAGTTGTCCATGAAACATTTGGACTAAAGTGTTAAAAAGCAATGTCCACTTAAAACTGGTTCAGCTTATTGCCTTATTACATAGGAACACCTCCATAAAGATGTGTCAAACCCGAGAGGGTGTGCTTTCAAGATCCATCTCCTCTTGGGATGGATTTAAACAGGGCTGTGTCTTAGCCCCGCACTATTTAACCTGTATCTATCTGACAGAGGAGTTGTGGCAAGTGGAAAATATTTACCATGCAAGGATAGTGTAACGCTCACCTGATTCCCGCAGAGGCGCCGGTCTTGACTGGGTGAATGCCGTATCTTCAAAGGTGATGTGTAACACACGGTTGGCTCTTTGGGCTGGACCTCTGTGCACTGTATGTCTGACTTGAAGAGTAAGATGTCTGCAGATAGAAAATATGGGATTAATGAAATGGGGTTATTGGGTGCCTCTCTCCCTTTCTCTTCTCCTGTAGAACCCCAAAGGTTAACGCCCTCACCTTAGGTAAGTGAAAGCCGAGCTCTCCATCTGCCTCGGGGCAGGGTGCCGTAACCAGTTTCTTCACTGGATAAGGGTGCAGGCCTCTTGACCTCAGAGGACGGCTGTCCGTCGTTAACTGCACGAACGGTAAGTTCTGGGCACTTCAAATGTCTTAAAAGTCTTTTGCAATGATCTCTCTTGTTTTGCAGGGTTCCGGCGATGGCGGATGGCGGGCTGATGAGAGTTGAGGATCGAACCCGCGTGAGGAATAGAAGCGCCTGGAAGCACGTAAGTAAGCGCTTGTAGCCTGCTTCACGATGCGCACTAACTGTCCCTTTTATCTTGCAGGTACAAGTTCGGAGCTTTAGAGAAGCTGAAGGGTGCTGGAATACCCACTGGATTCGGCGTGGGAAGGAGTAATGGCACGTGAGTAATAAAGTTGCCCAATGTCTTTAAACGCACCTTCTTTTGTCTTTCAGATGCGGGATGCAGCGCCGAAGGCCTCCGGAGCGTGCGAAGAGTAGGTAAGCCTGTGTCTTTCAGATGCCGGAATGCAGCGCGAGGCGTTGGTGTCAGCCGATGGACCAGGTAAGAGATGCGCTGCCACTGAAGACCGTAGTGCTAACCTGTTCTTTCTTTGTCTTTACAGGTGCTGCTGAAGACTGGATTCCAGGATGGTAAGCCTTTGTTCCCTTAGGCCCAGGATCAGAAGCAGAAGACACGATGAGCGTTCTGCTGCAGAGAATGCAGAATAACACAAAGCAAGATTCATCCATCGGGTGTGGTTTAAATAGCCTCCTGTAGTGCTTAGGTGTCTCCTTCCACAGCCACGCCTAGGTAAGAAAAGAGTTCCTGCTTTCCAGAAGAGTTCCAGTGTTCTGAACCTAGGGAGTGGCTCCTGCCCCACCCAACAGGAAAAGTAGTCCCAAACAGAAGAGGATCAGGGGTTCAACTGGCAGGTAGGTAAGCAGCATGGTCTGCTGCAGGTAAGTCCACCCAAGCATTATGAGCCCGGCGCTTCCAGCGCTGGGACTGGGCATCTTTATGAGCCTGGTGCCACTGGCTCCAGGACAGGGTCCAAAAGGTCCCAATTGGGACTGGCTGGCACTCGGAACCGGGGTTATGGGTCTGCTTCCAAGGGAGTCGGGCAAGTCCTGATCTTTTGGAAGCAGAGATCATGACAGATAGGCAAGTTAAAACAGCATTGGCTTGCCTTTGCAGATGGTGTGATTTTCTTTGACCATACTCCAGTTGGATTGCAGCGAAAACTGGATTTATTTTTCCAATATGCTAGTAAGAAAAATCTTCATGCCAATGGCACCAAATCCAAAATTGTTACATTCACCAAAGCCTCCAGACTTAAGGTGATGACGTGGGTGTTGGGAGAGGAGAGGATCGAGCGTGTTCCATCTATCAAGTACCTGGGCTACAATTTATCAAATGCCACTTAATTGCTTATGTGGAGGGAGCCCTTGAGGGTCAAGCTCCATCCACTCATCTCACATATGAAATGCCTGCTGGCGTGTGTACATATTATCTCATCTTCCAGCTCTTTGCTATCACTTAATGAAGATTGAGCTGGTCCTGTTATATGGGTTAGATCTATCCCCTCTTGGACCTAGGAAATCACTTGTATATCATGCAGGGGCAGTTGTGGAAGGAGGTCCGTGGCCTTGCCCCATCAGTTCCCAATGCACTAATCTGCCGTGTGCTGGATCTTACATCATTACAGTCTCGTTATTTGTGGAGACAATTATCCAATTATTCAAAGTTTATGATGCCAGTGATTAATTCATTGAACTAAGGTGGCTAGGGACAAAACCTCTCAGTCTATTAATATCCATGTTAAAAGGATGCAGGAACCGATTGTCTCTATTGGTTCTTCTAAGGAGGAACTTGCAAATTGCCCTGGGGGGCCAGAGGGTGGGGGAAGCACGAAAATAAACCTTTAGACACGCCTGGCTTCAGACAAGAGATGCTAGGAACTCATATTCCATTTATAGTGAGTATGCAAAGTTTGTGAGAAGAAGGGATCATTTGCCCATGTATTTGACTCGCTTCTCATGTAATAAATAGCATTATGGATGCGATTTAGGCTCAACCAGCTGCCTTCAAGGGAACAGACTAAACATTGGGGGTGCCCTCAAAGCACGGGTTCCACATTATATTTTTGTTTCAGCAACCTATCCGGTCCTGTGGAGACTTTAAATCATTGGGTTATGGAATGTCAATTTTTCCGGCAGGCAAGAGTCATATTTCATAGATATCCTGAAAGTTTTGATATGGACGTTTCTGGCGAAATCTTGTGGTCCAGATTTATATGGGGGGGGAAATGTGTCTCTAATAATTGGGTTATGTAATTTTTTAAGTCTTGTTTTAACTTGTCTTGAGTAATTGTTACCTGTTATGAAATTACATTTTGTTATATGTATACGTTTCTCTCAATGCTGATATTTCGTTTTTATACTTTGTGTAAGGTTTTTTCTTTGTAAATCAAATCACAAATAAAATTTTAAAAAATCGTGCTCACCTGTGTCAGCAGCAGAACATTTGACTTGGAGATTATTTTCCCTTGTCCCTGGGTGAGTGGGTATCTTTTCCCCTCTCACCTAGTCTTTTACTCTTTTTATGGGTGACCTTTTTATGTCTCTCCATAGTGTTTGTGTGGATTTATAGTTCACTTTAATTTTGGGCTGTATGTAATTTACTATAGCAGCACACAGCATTTAAATCCAGTGTTGCTGTGTTGCCTTTCGGCTTCCCCTTCTTATTTCTCTTTATATCTAGGGTGAACAACTGTTCCCAAGAAGTGGGATTCCCACCCCCATTGCATTTTATCTAGTGAGTGAGTACACCCCAACTTATGTGAACTGCTGAGGAAATACACTGTATCCCCTTTCTCACTGACCTGGTAGCACTGTTGCAATTGCAAGTTTACTTGAATGGCTGGTGGCAGTGAAACTACGTTCATGACTTAGTCATTATTACTCGCAGGCTGTCATATCAGTCCCGTGAATGCACCATTTCTCGTTTGCTTGTTTTTTTTTAGGTCTCCTTCTGCCATCCTAGGTGGGAACGATTTTGGTTGAAGTTCTGTCTTGAGCAGGAATCCTTTGTATTCTCTGCCAAGGCTCCAGAGTGTCTGAAGGCAGGAAGTGAGGGAGTAGTTTAAAACTATGCAGCCCTTTGTCTTCCACCTTGCCTGAAAGGAACCAGTTCCTAATGGGGAACTGGCTGTCCTAATTGCACAGCCAGCCGCTCCTTTATGTAAGCTGCAGGGAGAGTTTGCAGAGCTTCTGCTGTGCTTCCAGCATACAAGTCTGATCCTGGATCCTGCTAGATAGTAGACCACTGGAACCAAATCCAAAGAGGAAGAAAAAAAAAGGCAGCTGTAACGATTTCCAGAGACCGGAGAACCTACTGTGTAACCGAAGCATGATGTAACTGTTCATTCCAAGCGACCTAGTGGTCCCGAAAAGGCCCTTGCACCCAGAGACTGGTGAGATCCTTTAGTCTCAAGAGCACCTACAAAACGAGCTATCCCTCGATCTGCAGTGACCTTGCAGGGCTGCAAACCGCCAATACAAGGAAAGAGCCTGAGTGCAGTGCAACATCTTCCGAAGTCCAAGTCCTGCCCCTCTAGAAAGTATATGAGTTAGTTTTCTGAACTGTGTTCTTAAAAGTAATACTGGTGGTGCAACTGTATCCATTCATAATAGAAGTTACATATGTTGCAAGAGATACTTGTAACACGTGTTGGTATACCCAAGTGATTCTGAAAGTGACTAACACTATGCTATGACCAATAAATAGGGTTGACTACCCTTTAATTACTTATTGTAATCTAAAAGTAACTATCCTGGTCTTATTCCCCCAAGAATAGCAAATTGCCCTTCTGAACGTATACATTTAGGTTTAACTGAACTTGACTGCTGAATGCTACTCTAAATAAAGGTTACACCACTGGTCTTAAAACTTTTTTAAACTCTCTCATAATACACACATCCCTACACATTTAAATAAAAAACCAATGAACATAAACATACTTTCTGCCCGAGTCCTGAAGTTGCCTCCCAAGCTCTCTAGCTTCTGCATCATGAACAGGAATCAGGAGTTTGCACATACAGACATGCAGTTCCTCAGCTAGCATTTCCAATGAGCTATGCAAGGCTTGAGAAGCAAAACACCCCCAGCCTTGCATGGGTGATTGGGGAACTGAGCTGTTTCCCTTTGACAGTTCAGCCATCCCAGGAACACTCCCTCAGCTGAAAAAAGTAGCAGAGGGAGTGCTCAGTGTTTCACTGAGCTGGCTCCTCCATAATGGGTGAGGGGGCCACTGGGTCGACATCCCCTAACACATTATGGATGAGCCACTGGACTTGGACTGGCCCAATAGGGCAATTCCCAAACTAAAAATGCAAAATGCTAGTGTGGGCCACTTTATTTGGTCAATGTGGGCCAGTTTCAGGAGTGACTTCACTATGCAGCTAGTAGTTTTGGCCATTGTTGCGGAATAAATATTCTTTAAATATCACAATTTTCTTACATTTTAACAAAAAGCACCCCCTTGGTAACTTTTCAAACAGTCTGTCCCTAAAGGAATGAATTGCCATTTGCAACTGCAGACACTCTTTCATTGGTGCCCGAGACATTATGCTCCAGTCTGCCCCGGCCCATTTCCCTATCTAAAAAAAAAAGATTGTTTTTTTAATTTCAGGCTGGGGTCTTGGGCGCAATACAGGGTTAGCATTAGCCTCAAATATCTTCGATTGAACCTTCTAAGCCATATCCATTTGAAGTTCTACCATGTTGTGAAGACCACATCATGCAGAATTGAGAACAACTGTTCTCAAGGTCACTCTAGCCAGTTTAAATGCCACCAGCAACTAAATATTAAGGTTTTTACTCATGGTTTAAAATCCGGTTAGCACTCCCTAGTCATTGGGCCTCATTACGAGGTCGGAGGCAGCCATGGAGCCATCAGCTCCATGGCTGCCTCCAAAACCCTACCGACTCTGCCCTGGTGAATGGAGCAATTACCGGTCCGTTCCAAGGTTGGCAGGACCGGTAATTCCCCATTCCCATTTGAGCCCCTATAGGGCTCAATAGGAATGGGGAAGGCACTAATAATGGTACCACAAATTGCAGTACCGTTATTAGCTCCAGAGTCCCTTTGCGGGTCCCGTCCTTAACGCCTGGAAAAACCAGGCGTTAAGGGAGGACCCGCAAAGGGAACTCGTAGTAGGGCGGTAAGGGATTACCGGTGCCCTTACCGGTGCTGGTAATCCCTTACCGCCCACCTCGTAATGAGGCCCATTGTATTAAAGGACCGCTATGAACTCAACATATATGAGTTCAACATATATTTGTTAAGGAAATTAAGATCAGGTCCTGAAGCAGCTTTAATGTTTTACATTATTAGCTGCAGGTTTGATTTACTTTGCAATGGCTATTGTTACTGAGAAATCCCTGCCTATTGAACAGGATTATTTAAATTAAAGATCCACTGCTTGAAAACCAAATGCAGAACTAGTGCAGGCTTGGCCAGTCTTCCTTTTAATGTGTGGTTCCCTTCAAATTACAGAGAACCATGCTCGTGGCCACTGCAGAGACAAAGAAAACTGGCTCCGGTTAGATCAATAGAAGAGAACATAGTGGACAGCTATGCCACTAAAAGCATGACTTCTGAACTAGTTCTATTTAAACAGATCACAGAACCTGAATGAAGAGGAACAATTGGTATCAGAATAATCCACAAACCAATCCAGTTCTGAATCAAACATCCCTTGTGAAGCGAAGGTTTACGTTACTTACCTTTAACTATTGTTCAATGGATTGCTTTTCTCTCACATATTCCTCATCTAATAGATATTCCCTCCAGCTGCTACAGGGGGCGTAGTGGACCTCAATCCAGCCGTCAACCATCGATCCATCTTGCTCTGCGTCTGGTCGACCGCTCTGGACGTGACATCAGGTGTCGTAAAAGTACCACGTCACTACGTCACAAACTCAGTTCCTTTTTTCCGCATGCTACCACATTGCTTGGGAACACAGAGCTTCGACTATTGAAGTTTGTCAGAAAACTTATTTTTCACTTAAGTCCCTGGTGCAAGATGTCAGCCGCTCGGGTGTCAGGTTTAAAACAGTGTTCAGATTGTGACACCAAGATGTCCCTCACTGACCCACACGAGTTGTGTCTCTGGTGCCTCGGCCCGGGTCACGGGACTGACGGGTGTCCATGCGCCAAACTGCAACCTAAATCCCTTCACTATCGAGCTGCAAAACTTGCTCTGGGTCGACCGCCCACAATCTCCAGCGCGGTCGACAGTTCTGTCTTCGGAGACCAAAACTAAGAGGCATACCCTGAGAAAAAACACCAGCGGAAGAAACGGTCCCACTCGAGGAGCTACTCTTCCTCGTCCCGAAAAAAGAAAAAGGCGTCACTGCCATCGTCAGGCTTCCAAGTCGTTGACAGAAAAAGGTAAGTCGTCGACTGGGTCTACCACCCATCAGGAGTGGGACGATTTCAAATCCTAGATGCTTGCAATCTTCAAGCAGCATGCTGCAGTCAGTGCAGCTCCCTCCCCCACGCAGCATCCTTCAGAGTCTAGGGCGGCGCTCTGTGTACCCAACTCCTCTAGTGCACTGTCGCAGATAAATCTTTCGACGTCAAAAGAAATACATTGGAAGCCGGATTACCCCCATGCGTCCATGGATGTCGACGCTACTGCGTCTCCATCGACACAGACATCCAGAATGCCAGTGTCGAAAGACAAACCATCGACGGTTGTCGAGAAAGCATTTACTCCACAACCACGGTCTGATTATATCAATACCATGGCCAGTATCTTCGTTAATCATGACGCAGATGACCAGGGGGATGTTGACCGGGTGTACTTGGGTTCAGGAGGGGTTGACCATTTTAACGACCAGAAAAAGCTTCTACCACTAACTCGAGGACACTTGGCCTGACCTCGAGTTTCAGAAGTCCCAGCCATATCTTCACAATACATCTAAATACAGGGCTCTGGTAAAAAGGGTTGACACCCTGGGATTGCACACATCAGTGGCGCCTGTACAAGGTTATGACCTTACCGACAACCTAGATGAAGGTCTTGCCACTGAACGCAATATGCCTCTGAACCCAGCCATTGTCCATCCTTTAGCAAATCAATGGCAAAACCCATGTTCCATTACTCCCGTCAGCTTCCCCATTTTCAGGAAGTACAATCCAGCTAGAGGACATCCCTCTCACCCTTCCCTACAGGGGCTTGTTATGCAGGCTGCTATGGGCTCCTCTAGACCTGCATCTTCTACATACACTCTGCCCCCAGACAGAGAAGCAAAAAAAGTAGATGCCTTAACAAATAAGGCATTCACTTCAGAAAGCATGGCCCTCAAAGCTACAAATGTGGCACGCAGTTTTGCCAAATACTCCTTCGTTCTATGGACAGCGGTGGAAAACGCTGCTCAGTATGTCCCGGAAGGAAAAATGCGTGAGGGCTTCCTACAGCTAGCAGATGATGGGAAGGAGGTGGCCAAGCAGTCACTACAAATGGGCCCAGACATCACCTAGTGTGTTGGCTGATCTATGGCTTCGGCCATAACATTAAGAAGGCTGGCCTACTTGAAAACCTCAGGTTTTTCATATAATGTCCAAAGAAAACTTTTTGACATGTCGGTCAATGGTGATCTTTTTTTCTGTCACAAAGCAGACGATTCCTTCAATAAATTCAAGGAATCAAAACTCTCTGCCAAATCCTTAGGCTTAGCTGTGCAGCTGCCCAAACCTGCATTTAGATTTGCCTCTAGGGCACTGGGCTACATGAGATATGCTCCTTATAGCAGGAGAGCGCAGCTCCCGCTGGCCAGACAAGGGCAGAAGTCTTTCTCATGCTCCAGAAGAGGCAGAGGGGCTTCTAGAGGTCAACAGGCAGCATCAGCGGCGACCCAGCCTCTGAAGTTGCTTTGATTTTCCCTCTCAGCGCACCAGTTGGAGGACGGTTGACAGAGCACTTGGCTCCAGTGGCAGGGAATTACTTTTGATGCCTGGGCTCTACAGTTTATTCAATGGGGTTGTCTGTCATTTCTAAGAAAACCACCAGATAGAATGCCCCCACCTCCAATCCAACTGGGATAGGAGCTCCAGGAAGAACCGAGAGCCCTGTGCTGAAGGGTGCCATGGAAGAGGCAGCTCCCGAACAGAGTATCAGGTTGGCATTCCCAGTATTTCTTGGTGCCCAAGAAAGGAGGAGGCCTCTGTCCTATCCTGGACCTCAGGCCCTTGAACAAGTTCTTGAGGAACAACAAATTCAGGATGGGGACGTCGAGAGATTCTGCACGCTCTCGAGCTTCAGGACTGGCTGGTGTCCATAGACCTACAGGACACCTATTTCCATGTGCCAATCCATCTAAAGCACAGAAAGTTCCTAAGGTTCACCATAGGAGATATGCACTATCAGTTCAAGGTGCTTACCTTTGGTCTTACCTCCGCCCAAAGAGTCTTCACCAAGCTTATGGCAGCGGTAGTTGCTGCTCACCTCAGGAGATCAGTTCAATGGCTCCAGTTCATCGGAGCAGTCCTAGATTCCCAGGTGGCGAAGGCCTTCCCTCCCGAGGAGAGAGTAGTCAGCTTGACACAGATGGTGGACTTGCTCCGGAAGCATGCCACTCTACCAGTGGTTTCCTTCCTCTGCCTTCTAGGCCTCATGGCTTCCTGCATTTTTCTAGTGCCGGAGGCTAGGTTCCGCATGAGATCCCTGCAATGGTTACGGAGGGGTCAGTGGTCTCAGTGCCTCAGCACTCTCGGATCGCCTGAGGGTGTCCGCATCAGTGGTGAATGACCTGTCCTAGTGGGCACACCATAACAATCTTTTGGCAGGGGAACGCTTCTGGCCTCAGACCCAAGTGGTCACAAATGCGTCTTTGAAAGGTTGGGGCACTCACTGTGAGGATTTGCAGGTGAGCGGCCTCTGCTCAACGACAAAAGCCAGGTTGTACATCAAGAGGCTGCAGTTGCGAGCTATCAGGCTAGCCCTGAAAGCATTTGCCCAGTCTCTCCAGGGGAAGCATGTCCTCGTTCTCATGGGCAACACAGCAAGGTGGTGTACACTCCCGCCCTCCTCTGCACAGAGGCGATGATGCTTTGGTTCTGGTTGGTGGAGAACAGGATCTCTGGCTCAGCAGTTCATTTGGCGGGCACAGAGAACAACTTGGCGGATGCTCAGAGCACGGTCTCACACAAGTGGTAAGTGTGTCAGGAAGTCTTAGAGGAGAGATTCGATCTATGGGGTACCCCAGCAGTGTATCTGTTTGCAACAGATTCCAACAGGAAATGCAAACAATCCTGCACAAGGGCGTTCCCAGCTAACGGTGCAAGGGGGGACGCGTTTCTGGTGGATTGGACATTCACTCTCCTTTAAGCGTTCCCTCCGATTCCCGTCATTTTATGGGTTCTCCGGAGGTTGAAGAGGTTCTGAGAGACCATGATCTTGATCGCCCCGGACCATGCGAGGAGAACGTTGTACCCAGACCTCTTAGATCAGTCCATCTGTCCAACTCAACGGTTGCCTCGATGTCTGCATCTCCTAACCCAGTCAGAATGTCGGATACTCCATCCGACCCGGAATCCCTTAACCTACATGTACATTCGTGGCCCTTGAGAGGATGAGAAATTACTGGGACCTCTCTGAGGAAGTACTTGAGTTGTTGCTGGCTGCACACAGAACATCTACAAGATCTTTGTACGCGTGTAGATGAAGATTTGAGGTGTGGTGCAGGGAATGCCAACTTGACCCCATCTCTTGGCCCCCCACTACACTGATTGAGTTTCTTCTGTCACTGACCTCTGCAGGCCTTCAGGTCACCACAAAGGATTTTTGGCGGCCGTGTCTGTGTTCAAGAGATCCTTGGCTCAAGGTTTGTTTTTTACGATCCCGGTAATGGCACAATTCCTGAACGGTCTTGTAAATAAGTTTCTGCCAAGTCCCTTTGTTGTCCCAGTCTGGGACCTTTAATCTGGTTCTTAAGTTTCTGATGGCGGTTCCCTTTCAGCCTATGCACTCTTGTCCTTTAATGCTTCTCTCGTTGAAACAGCTTTCTTGATGGCTATTCCATCCACTATGCGGTTACGTGAACTACAGGCCTTATGCTGCAATACACCCTTCCTGCGCTTTTTCTGGGAGGAGGTTTCACTCATGGTTTCACTCATGGTAAGGCCTGGCCCAAGTTGGTCTCAGAATTTCACCCGTCAGAGTCCATAGACTTTCCGGTCTTCTATCCTAAGCAGGAGGAACAGTTACATCATCTAGACCCTAAGAGGGCGTTGAGTTACTATATCGCCAGGACAGCTGATTTCAGGAGGGCTGACCAGCTCTTCGTAGGTTTAATAGAGAAAGGCCCTGCCGATAAGCAAGCAGACTTTATGCCGTAGGATAATTCTCTGCATCGATGAATGCGACCAGGGTGCTGGCAAGGAATTACCAGCAGGCATCAGGGGCCATTCCACAAGGGGGTCTCTGCATAGGGGGATCCTGTCCGGTTGTCTGTTGCGCTGCAACATGGTCATGTTTGCATACCTTTTCAGCACAATAGCCTGGATGTGGCTTGTACTTTTGAAGCACGCTTTGGCACGGCAGTACTGCAAAAAATGTTTGGTATAACTTTCTGCCCGCCTCCTTCATTACTGCTTTGGGAGTCTATCAGATGAGGAATATGCAGGAGAAAAGCAATCCATTTGAGAAATTACCTTACCATAATGTTGTTTGTATGGATTCTTCTCCCACAGATTCCTCATCTCCCACCCCACACATTCCCGCTCAGAAAGTCAGTGCACATCTATTTCACGTTGATTTGGTGATGGTCCTGTGTGTCAGTTTTCAGTCTCCCTGCCAGAGTCTTAAAACAAAGATTTTTATTACAGTATTTGTAGTGTTCTTTTTCAATTGTTCCTCCTTCAGAGGTCTATAATTACTTTCTGTTTAAAGGGCTCATTAACCTGTTGTACTATGCAGTGTGTGGTGCTCTGGAAAAAAGGGGGAGCTGAGGCGTATTGACGTGGTACTTAAACAATGCCGGACGTCACGTCCGGAGCCAACTACCAGACGCCGAGCTAGAGAGATTGATGGTCAACAGCCGAGTCGAGGTCCACTAATCCCCAGCGATTCTGAAGCAGTGAAGCTGGAGGGAATATCTATTAGAGGAATTTGCGGGAGAAGAATCCATAGAAAGAACATTACGGTAAGGATATTTCTCCTTCTCCAGCATGGTTGTGGCATGGATTTACATGCTCATGAATATTCCCTGTCAGGCTGGGAATCCTCTGTAAAAGAAAAAAGTTTCACTTTTAATTTAAAACTGTATTCCTCCCCTAAACCAATCACTGTCCTCTGGTGCATACTGCCCCCCCTCTAATGACAGTCCTCTCCCTAAACTCCACCCCAGAGGGCCATCTTCAGATTTGGTAAGCACGTAACATGGCAGTATGAGCCAAGAAGAGCCACGGAGGGGAAGGCAGGAGGGTCCGCATGTGAAGCCATTCCAGACCCATGCTGGAGAACAATAGTTACAGGTAAGTAACTTAAACCTTCTGTAGCATGGGGTCTTGCATGGATTCAAATGCTCATGAATAACGATTAGACAGCAGTACATATTCACAACCACGGGAGGTGGCAAGGCTCAACAGAAGTAATAAAAACTCACCTCTGGAACAGACTCACCTTAAGCTAAAAGGTTGCATAGCACCTTTTGGCCAACAGGACTCCTCGCTGGAATCCCTGCTGATGCAGTAGAACCTCGTGAAAGTGTGCGAGGACCTTCACTTGGCAACCCTGCAGATGTCTGGCAGGGGCACACCAGAGAGAAATGCCGTCATATCTGCGATGGCTCTGGTGGAGTGGGCTCTGGGACAGCCAGGCAGCAGCCTGCTAGTGAGTCGATGACAGTGCATGTTGCAGCAGGAAAGCCACCTGGAGATGGAAGCCTTCGATAAGGCCTTCCCTTGATTTACAGGTCCAAATTTGACGAACAACTAAGAAGTCTTCCAAAAATCCTTTGTTCATGCCATGTACAACTTCAAGGCACACACAACATCCAGCGAATGCAAGGCCCCCTCAGCCTGCGATGACTGATTTGGAAATAATACAGGCAACACCGAATGTTTGTTGAGGTGGAATACTGACGGTACCTTTGGCATAAAGGTGGGGTGTGTACACAGAACCATCCTTGAAGCATGGAAAGACCAGTTCGGTTGCTTGCAAGACTAGGCCTGAAGCTCCCTGACCCGCCTGGCCGAGGTGAAAGCCACAAGGAAAGCAGTCTTCCACAAGAGAACCTTGAGCAGAGCATGATGCATAGGTTTCAAGAGTGCTCCTATGAGCTTAGTTAACACAACACTGAGCTCCCAAGCCAGGGCAGGAGCCTTCACAGACTGGAAAGTCCTGAAGATCCCCTTAAGGAACACCTTGACGAGCCTGTGAGACTACAGTGAAGGTGTGCTATGGGACCTGGTGTACCTGGATATGGCAGCTAGATGCACATAGATACAGACGTAAGCAAGTCCCGCTTTGGCCAAGGAAAGCAAGCATGGCAGAAGTTGCAGAGCCGTGACATGCAGAGGGGTAATCTTCCACGTCCTGCACCACACGGAGAAGCGTTTCCATTTATGTCCGTAGACTAGGCTCTGGCCTTGGCCAGGATGTCCTTGCATTCTGCGGGTAAAGCATAACCTCCAATCTCTAGGACTGCAGGAGCCATGCCATCAGCTTCAGAGACTCTGGGTCATGATGCAGAATGCCCCTCCCCCCTTCTCTGACGAGAAGGTCTGGGGACAACGATAGCCTGATGGACTGGACCACCAACAGGCATACTAAGTTTGGATACCAGATCTGCTTCAGCCTGGGAAAATGCATTTATTCAGGTTAGCCTTAAACTCCCCTATTTTGTTTCATGCACTCAACCCCATCTTGCAGAAATATATTTGGAGCTACAGGGAATTGCAGCACAAGAGTGCAGAGTTTGCTGTTACAAAGAAATGAGCTCATTGTTATTACAGCCTTGGCTTGCACAAACGCAATCAAATGTTTTCATCAGCAGCT